>NC_059115.1:56488065-56788065 GCF_020740685.1 Jaculus jaculus
AGTCAGTGTAAATAATTTTGCTGTTATAAAACACAGATTTAGACCTTTGCTGACATTCTGAATTCTTGAGGATTTCTGAATTCTGCTCAGGGCCATGAAAATGTTTGTTTAAGGGGCTGTTGTGTAAGCAAGAGGTACCCTGGGAGACCTGGGGGCTACTTTTTTTTTTTTTTTAACAAGGAAATCTCACCTCCCTCCACAGTGCCAAACACCCACTATTGGAAATGAGCTTAACTCATTGTGCCAATGAGACTCTCTGGGTTAAAGTGACCCTACTTTTGGGAGAGGTACCGACCATCTCAGCCAGCCAGTGGGATCTGGCCTTGAACTTAACATTTTCTGGCTTCTAAGGGGCCCAGGAAACACAGTAGGGAGTGGAGCCAGCCTCACCCCCAGAGCCCTATGAGAGGCTGCTAGAGGAGGCAGGCTCTGCTCCGTCCTCCTGCTGCCTCTCTGAAACCTAGTAGCAACTCTGAGATAATTTTCTCAGCCATCATATGGCGTCATCCAACAGTTGCTATGGGTTAAAATTAGGTAGTGGTAAGTATAAAGAAGGGAGGAAGAGAAGGGTCCTAACAAGGCAGAGGAAAACAAAGTTAAGGTCTGTTTTACAGATGGAGGAGAATATGGGCAAGAACAAGGATACATCAATACTTCACCAGAGATCCAGAGGCCCTTAATGAGCCCATCACTGCGGTAGTCTTAAAACACACCCAGTATGGCTCAGGGAATTTTGTGGAAGAGGGGGATGGGAAGATTGTTAGAGCCACAAGTTGGGACGTTATGCACAGAGACATTGCCTCTCTCCCATAACTGACTGCTGCCCCCAGAATGCACCACCTACATTCCCCATGGGGATGGCCTGCATCCCCAACAAGGAGGGCCCCTTTGGAAAAGGGGCAGGGATGAGGGAAACGATGGTACCAAGATGTGGTATTTACATACTCAGTATGTCCATAACTAACAAAAACATTGAAAAAAGAAAAAAGAATGCCAGGTGTGGTGGCGCACGCCTTTAATCCCAGCACTCAGGAGGCAGAGGTAGCAGGATCGCCATGACTTCGAGGCCACCCTGAGACTCCATAGTGAATCCCAGGTCAGCCTGGACTAGAGTGAGACCCTACCTCAAAAAACTCAAAAAAGAAGGAGGAGGAGGAGGAGGAGGGGAGGAGGAGGAGGAGAAGAAAAAGAAGAAGGAGAAGAACCCATTGTCTACCAGGAGATGGGTCACCTCCACCTCATCTGCTGGGGCCCAGAAGTCATTGCAGGGGAAGCAGTGACACCAATACTGCTCTCACCTCTAGCCTGAAACCCAGTTCCAAGGAAATGGCGACAGCACTGTGGTCACTCAGACCTCATAGAAACAGAGATCCAGAGTCTGTGAAGAAAGCAACAATAAATCAGATCTCTGTCTTGCCCACCAAGGCTCAGGGAGTATAATGGAAGAGGGGACAGAAAGATCGTAGAAGCCATAGGGTGGGTGGGAATAGCCTGAGTCACCATTTTTCCACAGTCCTGAGGCCTCTTGGTCCCCACAATGAATACCAATAACCCACGGAAGACCCCCAGCAGAACTGTGCGGGGGAGAAGGGGTCTACATGTGCAACCTTTCTATTAGAAAAAAATCAGTAAAATGTTAAGGTCATTCTTGAGCCCCCGAGGGTTAGGAAAAGTAAAAACGCATAAAGAAGGCAGAAGTGTGGGGTAGGGATAGGAGTGATCGCAGTTTTGTCTGAAACTAATTCTGAAAAGTTCTTTTTAAAAATTTTTTGTTGAGGATTTTAATATACCAACATACTGTAATTTGATCACATTCCCTCCCTATTACTCTCTGTTCTTCCCCCTTTCGCACCCTGTTTTCTTAGTAAGCCCCCTCTTTCCAAGTAGACCTTCTTCTGTTTTGATATCTCGCTCTTTTCATTGTGCTCTGTCCACTAAGTCAAATAATTCTGGACTCTTACCTCACACTTTATTTTATTTTATTTATTTATTACAGTCAGGGGGGGGGAGAATAGGTGCTCCAGGGCTTCTAGCCACTGCAAACAAACTCCAGATGCATGCACAACTATGTGCATCTGGCTTATGTGGGACCTGGAGAATTGAACCTGGTTCCTTAGGCTTCACAGGCCTGTGCCTTAACTGCTAAGCCATCTCTCTAGCCCTTACCTCACACTTCTGTACAGAAGATGATGTGCAGAATCTCAGTCTGCAGGTCTAGAAATTGTGAACAAGCTGAGCTTACACATCCAGAAAGGTGAGCACCTCTATTGGTACACAAGAAGAAACCATCTGTGGGGCTTTGATTCAGGCGCCCCCTCCATAAACTTAGGTGTTCTGAATGTTATGTTCCCAGCTGATGGCAACTGGAAATTAAAGCCTCCTGGAGGGAGTGTATTGTTGGGGGTGGACTTATGGGTGTTATAGCCAGTTTCCCCATGCCAGTGTTTGGCACATTCTCCTATTGCTGTTGTCCACCTTATGTTGGCCAGGGGGTGATGTCCACCCTCTGCTCATGTCATCATTTTCTTGTCATCATGAAGCTTCCCCTCGAGTCTATAAGCCAAAATAAACCTTCCCCCTCGCAAAGCTGCTCTTGGTCAGATGATTTCTGCCAGCAATGCAAACCTGACTGCAATACCATCCATGTCTGCTGTTAGGAACATGGGGTTCCTATGAGTACTTCAGGAGTGAAAAACAATGTAGAGAAATATATGTCAAAAGTTAAGCCAGGTGTGGTGGTGCACACCTTTAATCCCAGCACTCGGGAGGCAGAGGTAGGAAGATCGCCATGAGTTCAAGGCCAGCCTGAGACTCCGTAGTGAATTCCAGGTCAGCCTGGGCTACAGTGAAACCCTACCTCGAAAAATCAAAAAAAAAAAAAAAAAAAGTTAACTGGGTGTCTACTACGTACAGACAAAGAACTGAGTGAAAGTTGGAAAGTGGACAGACTCAAAAGTAAATAACTCCAATGTCCATCAACAGATGAGTGGATAGATAAATGCGGTATGTCTGTACAGAGAAGTACTGCTCAGCCTTGAAGACATCTGGATACGTGCTACCATGAGGGTGAGGATGAATCTTGAAAACATAAGCGAAGTAAGCCAGATACAAATTGAGCCTGTGTGATGTGCCTAAAGCATACAATTTCACCCAGAGAGTGAGCGGCATAGTGGTTGCCAGGGGCCGTGGGGTGGGGAGGGGAAGAGCCATATTTATAATGGAAACAGACTTTTAGTTTGAAGCTGGGAGTACTGGAGCACACCTTTAATCCAGGCAACTGGGGATGTGGTCACTGAGGTGGGAGGATCCCATGAGTTCCAGACTGTAGAGTGATTTTCAGGTTAACATGGCATAGAGTGAGTCCCTGCCCTATCAAAACCACAAAAAGTCAGTTTAGGATGACAGGGGAAAAAAAAAAAAATCTGGGGTACTGGAGAGATGGCTTAGTGGTTAAGGTACTTGCAAGCTAGCAGCACAAGGTGGCATCTAGAGTTTGTTGGCAGTGGCTGGAGGCCCCTGGTGCACCCATCCTCTCTCTCCCCCTCTTTCTCTAACAGATAAAATATGTTTTTAGAAATCTGGGAACCAGTGGCAGTGATGGCTACGTAATGACGCAAATGTTAATGCCACTGAATTGTACACTTCAAAATGGTTAAAATAGCCGTCATCACACGTATTTTAGCATTTCCTCAAAACAACAAGGGCTGAAGAGATGACTCAGCCATTAAGGGACTTGTCTGCAAACCCTAATGACACCTGGGTTCGATCCCCCAGTACCCAGGTAAAGCCAGATGCACAAGGTGGCTCATGTGTCTGGAGTTTGTTTGCAGTGGCCAGAGGCCTTGGGGCACCCATTCTCTCTCCCTCTCTCTGTCTGCCTTTTTCTCTCTCGCTCACATAAATAAATAAAAATAAAATATTTGAAAAACAAAACAAGAAGCAGACAGCAAATAAATGGAGTCCAGGTTTTGCCCTCCTAAGTAGGGGTGTGAAGATCATGCACCCACAAGGAGGGCTGTGCACAAGAACAACGGAACCACTGGCAGAGTCTGGCTCCTCTCGGAACATTTGGGAATAATGGACTTTTAGCTACTTGGCTACTCATGAAACTGTGATTCTGCCAGGCCCCAGGCAGTATCTTTCTTTTTAAATGTTTTTTTAAGGTAGGGTCTCACTAGTCCAGGCTAACCTAGAATTCAGTATGTAGTCACAGGGTAGCCTCGAACTCATGGCGATCCTCCTACCTCTACCTCCCAAGTGCTGGGATTAAAGGCGTGCGCCCCCAGCTCTACCTCTCCCTAGTATCTTCACGCAAGACTTCAGAATGATTCTTCAAAGGAGGGACGGTGGTCCAGGGCAAGCTAAGGATGTCCAAAAAGTGATCCAGGATCCTGCCTTCTGAGTTTAATACTCAAATTTCTTTACCGAAGGGGAACTCTAGGCCTGAGAGCTAAGGACTAAAACGATTAAGGTAGTAAGGCACACCGCCTCTTGACTCCCGCTGGGGTACAGCCCCCCCCCCCCGTCCCCCCGGAGCGCCCTAGCGGCCCTTGGGGAAGAAAAGCCGAAGTCTGCAATCCAGGGAGCGACTGTTCCGACTCAGCTTTGGCGGCTCCAAGCTCAGTCCCGAGACTGCCAGGAGCTGGGGCTGCCCTTTCAGGCTAGGGTGGTGGCCCGGCCATCTCCAGCGGGAGGGAGGGACAGCAGGGCGTGCTACGGCCACCAGAGGGCAGCTCTCCCCAGGGCCCGCAGCGCAGGGACCGCAGCTTGGCGAGTCCACTAGTGGAGAGCACCAAGTGGCTCTCTGGGCCACAGCTAGGAAAGGTTTCTGTACCCTAGCACCAGCGTGAGGGGATGGGGGGGCGGGGTGGAGATTTCCCAGTCGCAGGCAGAAAAAATAAAAGAAAAAAGAAAGCAAGCCTGAGCGCCGAGGTGACAAGGCTGCTGGACCTTACCGATGGCTTCGCGCGCGCGCCGACTTCACAATCCCAAGGTCTAAGGACACGTAGCGATGGGTCCCTTATCAAAATCAACGGAATGCCAGCGGAGGGGCTTGAATAAGCTCCCCCGAATCTGTAGCGATTCCTGCGAGTGGATTTTCCGCTCATTTCCTCGAGTAACTCGCCACGTCTCCCAGAAGTTTTCAGAGAAGAGAGCCGGTTCAGCCCTTTGGGGAGGGACCCAGTGGCAAAGTTACGAATGGACGCAAAGTCTGCTTGTCGCCAGTTTGGTTTTTTTTTTTTTTTTTTTAACAGACAAGTTAAGGATGAGGGAAATACTGAACAGAGAGAAAAAAAAAGTCTGCGAAAATCACAGTGTTTATTTAGATACCGACCGAGACGTTATAAAACTTAAACTTTCCGATGTAAAAGTGAACTCCCTTAGTAAGGTCTCTTATCTACATCAACAAAGCGATGTGATGCCTGGTTAGCAGTGTTGATTAATGCCGGCTCAGGTCAATCTGAGCCCATTACAATAATTAAATGGCTCGGCCATATATCAAACGAGAGACGATGAAAAATTATTTAGAACTTTGAGGCATTCTCATAGATCCTTCCAAGATCTATGGTAGACTTTATGGGTCATTTATAAGTGTAACTGCTGGTAGCCATATGCAGGAACAGACCTCTGAATTCTTAAAGAAGTCTTAGATGGAGGAACAGTTTATTTTTGAGGCTCTGTGACTGGTAACAGTTGTAACAGGTTGTTTCAAAAACTTAAGCAGTATTTGATAGATACAATGATATACACGAGAGCATTTGATGATTATTTCTAGGGAAAGCCATTTGGATTGGGGCTCTTGAGCTCTTGAGAAATGGTTATTTTGCTCAGAAAGCCGAACTTCTAAGACAATGTCCCTTTGAAATAGAAACATTGCAAGAAATGCAAAAATTCAGAAAGCATGGCGATGGGGTTGTGAATTCCACAACTATTAGGCTACCCCACCAGCCAAAATTTAGTAGTTGCTGACAAAGACAGGCATCCTTAAAGTAGCCTCACGTTTGGGTAGCTACACACTTTTCATCTGCAAAAGCAAAATGAAGTCAGCCGAACTTGAGTCCTAAATATAATTTTGTTTTTGTTTCTCTTCAACAAATGTTATTGGAAAGGCTTAATGGATTTTTTTTTTCCAGGAAAATATCTCTAAAAGCTGATCTTAAAGTTCGTTGTCAGTGTAGTTCCTACTACCAAGCCTGCCTGAATAGCAGCTTATAGTAATTGCAGTATTTGTGAGATTTCTGTGAAATATTCTCTTTACTGAAAATTAAGAGTTCCTCTTCTTAATAATGAAAACACTTTTTTTAGTTGCTCCTAGGTACGATTTTTGTGTTGTCTTTGCGTTTTTTCACTAAAATTTTCTATTTCTTTTTTGCATTCAATGATTCCTTGCTTTATTCCCATGGAATTTGTGAACTCCTCTCATTAGAGTGGCTTAGTTTAGCTGTCAAGTCTCTCGGGCATTCAATTGCAGATAAATGACTAAAACGCCAGCCTAACCGCATTTTTATTAACAGATGGCGGAAAACAAACGTCTTTGGAGAAGAACCGAAGGAAAAGGGTTAAAGGGTCAATAAACAATTATTACCGTGCTTAAACGGAGGGGTTTCTCATCAGATTCCCCGGGCAGCCGCTGGCCCAACCCAGGGAGCTGAGACACCCCAGTGGACCCCACAGAGTTCCAGAAACCACCTCCTCCGCCCGGCGGTTCCGTCCCAGCGGGATGGCTCCTCCGTGGCTGGAGTGACCCAACCGTTCCGTCATCCCAGCGCTCCGGAGGTCCGGGCCCGGGACTGGGAAGCAAACTGGGAGCTCGAACGCGTGCAGCCACTGGGGTGCAGACTGCCCGCCGGCCGGGACGTCATTCTGGATACCTCCGAAACGTTGGCAAGAAACCGTGCCGTCCTCTCTCTCTCTCTCTCTCTCTCTCTCCCCTCTGCATTCTTCGAGGCGGCTGCCCCTCCTTCGGGCTAACTTTCTCTCCAGGGCAGCGCAAAGATTTGCCCGGCTTTCTTTCTCTTCCCGGGGCCGCCGCTCTGACGTGCACACCATGTGACAGGCCCCCTTGTGCTATAAGCCCGGGCAAGGTCCGCCCTCTTCTGACTCAGCCCTGGCCTCGCCGAGCTCGGTTCCCAGACTCTCACGCGTCCCGTGCGCCCTCCCGGGCGTCCGACGGTGACTCGCCCAGCCGGGCCTCAGCCACCCCTTTCCGTGGACTCGGCCGGCGAGAAGCTCGGGGACGATTGAAGGTCAAGTCGTCGGCGCCCTCCCCAGGGCCCGCGGGGCGTCCTGGCACCCGCGCGCACAAGGAGGCGCGCAGGAGTCGCCAAATAGCCACGGCGCCGGACTCCTCCTCCTCCTCCTCCTCCTCCTCCTTCTCCACGGCGGCGGCCCGGGGCGCAGCCTCCCGCAGCCAGCCGGTGGCTTCCCCAGCGTGGCGTCCCCGGAGCCGCCCCGCCGCCCGGGATTCGGGCTGGGGGGCCTAGGGATCCCGAAATCCAGCGGCGCCCCTATGCGCCACCCAGCCGCCGCCGTGCCACAGCTATGACCCTGAGCGCGGAGATGTCCGACGCCTCGGGCCTCGCCGAGGAGACAGACATCGACGTGGTGGGGGAGGGCGAGGACGACGACGACGACGAGGAGGAAGAGGACGACGACGAGGGCGGAGGCGGCGGCGGCGGTGACGGTGCCCGGTTGTCCGTGGTCCCCGGACAGCGGAGGCGGCGACGGCGCTCTTACGCCGGCGAGGACGAGCTCGAGGATCTGGACGAGGATGACGACGATGACATCTTGCTGACCCCGAGGGCCGGAGGTGCCCCGGTGCCCTCGGGTCCCGAGACCGTAGCGGGGAGCGGGACCGGAGGTGTCGGGGGTCCGGGTCCCGGGGCTGGCGGCGGCGGCGGCGGAGGAGGCGGTGGCGGCGGCGGTGGAGGAGGAGGAGGAGGAGGAGGAGGCGGCGGCGGCGGCGGCTCCAAGAACCCGCTGGTGAAGCCGCCTTACTCGTACATCGCGCTCATCACCATGGCCATCCTGCAGAGTCCCAAGAAGCGGCTGACGCTGAGCGAGATCTGCGAGTTCATCAGCAACCGCTTCCCGTACTACCGGGAGAAGTTCCCCGCCTGGCAGAACAGCATCCGCCACAACCTGTCGCTCAACGACTGCTTCGTCAAGATCCCCCGCGAACCGGGCAACCCGGGCAAGGGTAACTACTGGACGCTGGACCCGGAGTCCGCGGACATGTTCGACAACGGCAGCTTCCTGCGCCGGAGGAAACGTTTCAAACGGCAGCCGCTGCTCCCTCCCAATGCCACGGGCGCCGCGGCCGCCGCCGCCGCCGCCGCCGCCGAGTCGTTGCTGCTCCGGGGCGCGGGAGGCGCGGGGGACCCATCGGCCGTGGCCGCCGCCGCCGCCGCCGCGCTCTTCCCGCCCGCGCCGCCGCCCGCGCACGCCTTCGCCGCCTACGGGCCCTACGGCTGCGGCTACGGCCTGCAGCTGCCGCCCTACGCGCCGCCCTCCGCGCTCTTCGCGGCCGCCGCCGCCGCCGCCGCCGCCGCCACCACCGCCGCCACCGCCTTCCACCCGCACTCGCCGCCGCCTCCCCCGCCGCCGCCGCCGCCGCCGCCGCACGGGGCCGCCGCCGCCGCCGAGTTGGCCCGGACCGCCTTCGGCTACCGATCTCCGCACGCTCTCGGCGCCGCCGCGGCCACCGGAGCCGCCCTGCCCGCTCCTCTGCAGGCGTCGGCGGCCAAGGCGGGCTGCCCCGGCGCGGGGATGCTGGCGCGTTCGCCCTTCTCCATCGAGAGCATCATCGGGCGCAGCCTGGGCCCCGCCGCCGCCGCCGCCACGGCCGCACGAGCCTCGCCCGTGACCTCGTCGCCCGGGTTGGCAGCGTCCGGGCCGGGACCCGGCGGTGGCGGCGGCCCAGGCGGCTGCGCGGCCCAGGCGGCTGCGGGCCCGGCCGCCGCGCTCACCCGGTCTCTCGTGGCCGCCGCCGCCGCCGCCGCCTCGTCCGTCTCGTCGTCCGCCGCCCTGGGGACTCTGCACCAAGGGACGGCTCTGTCCAGTGTGGAGAACTTTACCGCTAGGATTTCCAATTGTTAATAACGCTATGTTTAAAAAGCACGGAAGGTAGGAAAAATCCCCGGGGCACCCTCGGGGCCATCGCGGGGGGGGGGGAAAGGTGGGTGGTGAGTTCGGTTCCTTTCTCCCCCCCCCCATCCCACCCCGCCCCACCCTCCGGGGACACCCCCCCCCCCACCTTCGCCACCTCATGCGCGCCCGCCGGGCTTCGCCGCCGCTCGGGGAGCCTCGGACCTGACCGTGTTTGGTGACCTTTTTCGGCTCGCCGGCCGGTCCCTCTTATTTATGCAAAATAAATAAATAAATAATAAATAAATACTCGCCTGATGCTGCAACCCCAGGCCGGGGGTGGGGAGGAAAAGTGCTGAAGCGGGGGATGGGGCAGTGGGATTCGCCCTGGGTAGGCACCAGGGGCTTCCTTGACTTTGGCGAACTGAAAAACAAACAAATCTAAGCCTTTTTTTTTTTTTTTTTTGAGGTGTAGAGTTCTCAGGTCCAGGCGTTAAAAAAAAATCAGTAACGTGCAAATGAAAACTAATACAAAGCGGTAAAGGTCTCCAATCCAAGAAATGCCTTTATTTGCGGACACGTGTCTGGTGTCCTTTTTCATGGAAAGGAAAAAAAAAAAAGAGAGAGATAAACTTGTTTACACAAAAACAGTCAAAATTTATCATTTCTTATTTTAACCTGTGTTTTGTATCATAATAGACATGTGGAATTTTTATTTTGTACTTACTGCGTATTCTTTACAAGGAGTATTGTAAATTTTACTGCAATTATTATTGTACTATTCTAATGTAAGATTTTTACACTTTTTTTCAGAAATAAAATGCTGAATTTTCAAAGAAAGCCACCAGAGTAACTGGTTTCGGTCGTCCCCTTCTAGTTTATTTTCTGTTAAGAAGTTTCTATATAGAATTAGTAGGAACTCAGTAAAGAATTGACTTAAATATTATTTTAAGGAAAATTTAACAAAAGCACCAGTAATTTTTCACTTGAACCTTTGCAATTCAAAACCATTGCATGAGACCAGAACTTTTTTTGTTGTTGTTTAAATGATGATAAATAGAAGTTATTTTGATAGGCTTTTCCACATCTGAGTCTATTCCATTTTAAAGACATTGAGAGGTGTTTATAACTTGAAGCTGCAGGTATCTTAGGGTAATTTTATAGGAACTTTAAAATCCTATTTTTGAGCGTCAGGCTTAATTTTGGCTCATTTTTCAGCACAATGTGTATATGTTGCAAAAATGCTATAACGTGAAGTAATAGTGTAATGGAAGACGCAAGTTTCAGGTTTTTTTTTTTTAAATAGAAAGGGATGACCAGACTATCAGTTTAAATGTGTTAAAATCCTGAATAAGCAAATATTTGCATATATAAAGTAAATTGTATTTCAATTTTCTAGTATTAGTTACTGTTTTTGAAATGAAAATGATTTCAGTAATTGCATGAGTTCTTATCTTAATAGGAAAACACTGAAATTTTAACTTGAATAACCTAAGCGTGAATAACTTACGCATAAGAGAAATTGTCCACTTTAGGATATTATAGTCTTTAAAGAATTAAGAATGAACATGCCCAGAGCGTTTGTTACACACAATTTGAATGATTTAGGATGCCTTTTTCAAAACTTTAGTCCTTCATTACTTATTGCAAGGGACTTGGTTCCTTGACGTAACTTAGACTAGTTTTGATGACTACGAATATTGTTACTGTGAGCTCTCAGTGATACCAGGACATATGTAATGCATAATTCGAATGTCTATCATCCGCAGATTGCAGTGCAGTTAATTTGTTTATCCCATTTCTTTAAAATGCGAAGGGCCCACAGATTTAACTTGTCAAATGAGTGACATCTGCATCGTAGGCCAATATTACGCGGTGCTGGTCATTCTTGCTGTCCAGTCCCTCATCCCATTCGAAAGACGAGAAGACTGACTCCCAAGGATGGTTTGCTTTTCTTGTGAGGTGTTGGGGAGAAGTTAAATAGGGGTTAGAGTAAACACACTTACCCTCAAGGTTGACCACTAAATACATAGCTACAAATTGAAGTACTGTTCGACCAAGGTCTTTGTACCCTAGCCCAGCTCGAAGATATGAGAGCTTGTATTTGAGATCACTTGCCCTGGATTGCAGGCGGAATCCAAACGGCGTAGACACCTCAGGGCGTGCTCTGTAAGTGCACAGACACGAATTCTAGGTGTGAAAGTCATTACGAGGAGAGGCAAGAACAAAATCGTGTGCGTTTCATTGTATGTTTGCATGCTGCGTGGGTGCCCTGAAAGCAGGGGTCTTTCTGGTAGAGATTCCCGCATCTTAAAAATGTGCGCGGAGGAGCGCCACCTCCCAGGTCGCAGTGCCCTTGAGAATGGCCTGAGGGTGCTGTCTAACCAGGCTCGGGCCCTGCTGGAGTCCCGGGTTTGGGGCTCCCACTCCGCCCCGCAGGGGCGGCAGACCTCCAGCCCGTTTTCTCTGATCAAGTGTGTGTGTGTGTGGGGGGGGGGGTGTACCCGCAAGGGCTGGCCCTGAGATTTGTAAACCTGGGTCGACTGTTCCAAGTTTGGTTCTATTCCGCATCCTTAAGGGTTTTGGGGGTTCGCCTTGGGCTTTGTTGACCCTGCGGACCTGTTTGGGTGGAAGACAGGATGAGGCTGTGAGGTCTGGGCTCTGAAGAGGTGCGGGCAGTGGGCACGCTGGGCCAGGGCCACGCGGCCAGAGAGGGCAAGGAGTGGGGCCGTGGGGCCTCGGGCTGGTGAGCCCAGGAAGCGGGGCGCGCCCTGCCAGGCCGAGCAGGCGAGCAGGTGCTGGAACAAAGGCCCTCGGGCTACCCGAGGCCTTTGATGGGCCAGGACGTCTACTCCGCGGGCTCCTCATTCGCATGCAAATCCAGCGCTGGACCCCTTTTCTTTGAAGGCTAACAGAAGGATGTTTGTGTGTTTGTAGGGACGGAGGCGGCTTGAACAAGCCTTCCTCAATAGGCCGGGTCTCGAAAAATAAACCAGTTGGACAAACATTGGCCACCAGCTTCTCCTCCTCCCAACTACAAAGTGTGGATTTGCTACAACTCATTAACCCGACTCTTTTCTCCCCTTCTTCTTGTTTCTTTACTCATCAAACGCCCCCGTAGAGCCTGGAGACAAATGACCAAAGCTCAGCCGGGAGAGAATTGCAGTTAACAGGGAGAGGGATCTATTGGGGCTAATGGTTCAGGCAGCTCCCGTTGGAAGGACCACACAAAAAGGAGCCTCTCTATTCAGAGCTCGGTTTCGCTGCGGAGACTTAATCTGCAGCTAGATTTAGCCAAATGTTATCTATTGCGGGGGTAATGAAGCCCTTATGGGTTGAATTGCTTCTTGTACCACACATGGTGTCGTGACCTTAAGATTGTTTCTTGGTTGATTTCTTTTTTTCTTTTTCTCTCCTCTATTGGGTAATTATTTTATTTCTTTAAAATTAAAAAAAGCCAGTGTTCTGCTCAGCATCGCGGTTCCTCTCGGCTCCCATCCCACATTTAAGAGCCACTTCTTTTCCTACGAAGAAAAAGAAAGAAGAAGAAGAAAGTAATTGAGGAAGTGAGGGGACCAAAGTGTGTGAGGACTTTTCTCCTAGTTTTTAATTTGCTGAAGCAATTTTGTTGTTGTTGTTGTTGAGTTTCTCTGCCTCTGTCCCTCATGGGGCAATGCTCTCCCAGCCAGACTTTCTGTTGAGGGATCTAGAATTGCAGACTGTCCAATTGTACTGTCTATGCTCTCGCAGTGGGTATAGGAAAGCCCACATGCCAGGAAGGGGCTGCAGCCTTCCACTGATTTTTCTCTTTTGATAAACCCTCATGTCCGCCTGTGGCCTGCTGGCTGGGGGGAGGTGCTCATTCTGATGGAAGGTGATTATTTTGATGGAATACCAGCCGGTATCATTTATTAAAGCCTGTCTGAGGCCAGTGGTTGAGGCTGTGCCCGATTTTTGTTTTTTTTCTCTAGCCCAGGTGGCTCGGGGACTTCCTTGCTTGACAGAGGACCAAGCTAGGAGCTGCTAATGGTGTTGTTACAACTGCTTTTGAAGGGTAGGGGTCTGATCCTGCTACTACCCAAAGCCAGAAATCCAGGATGCTCAGGATATTTTATTTTTTAAACTTTCTGCTGGCCACATCTTTTTTCTCCCACATTTGATCATTGGGGGGAGGGCATTTTAAAGGACATATCAACCCCAAACTCAACCCAAATCTGGTTCCTTCCAGGGGCCAAGTGGGCATTTAATTGGAATGCCAGGCTGGGCGTGGTGGTGCACCCCTTTAGATCCCAGCACTTGGGAGGCAGAGGTAGGAGGATTGCTGTGAGTTCAAGGCCACCCTGACGCTACACAGTGAATTCTAGGTCAGCCTGGTCTAGAGTGAGACCCGTACTTTGAAAGACCCCAAATAAATAAATTAAATAAGTAAATAAAAATCGGAATACTAAAACACCACCACCACCACCTTGTGAATCTAACCAGACAGGGACTTGTCTGGGGAGTAGCGTCTGCGCACACTCCTGTCCCTGGTGGCACAGCTGAGTCACGCACGTTCACTGCCCATCAGCTGCCAGTGGCCTCCTTCTCCCTATGATTGTGTAATTAGGCATATGGTTTTTGTTGGTAAATGTGTTTGATGTTACAGCCAGTGAAACGTGGTGTGTTTATGAGACCACGAATGTAAACGTGTAAATATGTTTAGTGTAAAACCTGGTCCTTCCACTTTAGCAATAAATAACCTGCCAACTGGGGTCCCCTTCCATGTGACAGAAAGATGAACATCTGACCACTACCAGCTGCTCGGGGCTGCTTGGGGCTTATGCTTGCCCAACAGAATTGATTTTTCAGATAATTTCTTTGCCCATCAAATCGCTAATCACACATAGCGCTTGATGGGGGAACAATCTGGCTGCTTTTCTTTTTGCAGTGGACTCCTCTGGCATGTAGGGAACTTCCTGGCTCATCCCTCCCTTAGTTTCTTCACTAGAAAATTCCTGCTAGCAAAGCCATTATCATTGAGACTTTTTGGAGCCCTCAGGCTTCAGGTGTCAGAGGATGTCTAAGAGCTGAAATAAGGTTTATAAAGGACAAGCCTACCCTTATTTATAATTTCCCTGTCATTACTCTCAACATCCTACCTTTAAGAAAGTGGTTTAGTACTTCTGAGGTTGAGGAAGGAAGATCCTGATTTGGAGGCCAGCCTGGCCAACACAGCTACACTTTGTCACCTTGTTCAAAACAAAACAAAATAAGACACCTGTTTTGATTTACTATAACTTAAAAAAAAAAACACCTTTTGTTTGTTTGTTTTTGAGGCAGAGTCTCACTCTAGCCCAGGCTGGCTTACAACTACCCATTTTAGCTAGGGTCTGATCCGAAGTTATGAGCGCCCTCAGAAACCCCTTTCTAGCTATTCCAGCCAGACTGTGCCACACATTCTGCCCCCCCCCCCCGGGGTAGGGTCTCACTCTAGCTCAGGCTGACCTGGAATTCACTATGGAGTCTCAGGGTGGCCTCGAACTCATGGCAATCCTCCTACCTCTGCCTCCTGAGTGCTGGGATTAAAGGTATGCGCCACCACGCCCTGGCCACACATTCAATTTTAAAGAGACTAATAAGCTTTATTTTTATTTATTTTTGTGATGTTCCATAGCAAGCAGCAGGCCCTTCTGCACGCTAAGGCTACAACTTAGCTGTAGCCTCAGGCCCCTAGTAGTCCTTTAAAAGGAATTTCCCTAAGATATTTCACTGTGAAATACCAAGGAAAAGAATTACTACTGACCCTGTTTTACAAATCAGAATATCAAAACTCAAAAGAGATTAACTTTTCTAAGGACATAGCTACTGGAACTTCAGTATTTAAGTCCCATTTTATTTCCCTTATATTGCATTGCTACCTCCTGACCATCAGCACTTTTTTTTTCATTGTCACCCTACTTTTCTTCCCTCTCACTTCCATGCACACACACACACACACACACACACAATGCTATCTAATCATAGCATTTTATTTTAGGCATTTGGCATTGACAGTTATATCAGAAGCATCAACTTTTTCCACCCACTTCTAAGTGACAGTATCCAGCATCTCCTTTCCATTCTTTTTTTTTTTTTTTTTTGCCAGTAACCTTCTTTAAAAATATTACTTACACAGATGCATATGAATGGGTCTTGTCTGTCCACATACACAAACAAGTCATTTCTTCTGTTTCTCTTGTAGATTTTTAAATTTTTTTTTGTTTATTTATTTGTTTGAGAATGACAAACAGAGAGAAAGAGGCAGATAGATAGACAGATAGAGAGAGAAAGAGAGAGAGAGAGAATGGGTGCGCCAGGGCCTCCACCCACTGCAAAGGAACTCCAGACGCATGGGCCCCCTTGTGCATCTGGCTCACGTGGGTCCTGTGGAATCGAGCCTTGAAAGGGGTCCTTAGGCTTCACAGGCAAGTGCTTAATTGCTAAGCTATCTCTCCAACCCTCTTATAGATTTAATTTTTTTTTAAGTTTATTTATTTGAGAGAGAGAGCGAGCAAGATGGAGAGGCATAGAGTAAGTATGGGCAGGTCAGGACCTCTTGCTACTACAGAGGAACTCTAGACACGTGCTACTTGGTACATCTGGCTGTATGTGAGGATTGCAGACGTACTGGAACTCAGGCCATCAGGCTTTGCAAGTGAGTGCCTTACCCACTTAGCCTTCTCTTGCAGAGTTTTAGTACTTAAGGTCTGCTACTTTAGAACTTTTTTTTGCTAAACTGCTAGGCACATCTTACAACCAGCCTGAAGGACACATCCTTTCCCTGTGGAAAAGAAAAGGCAATGTAAGAAGCCAGATGGTCTGATTTAGCAATGAATGAGAAAACACAGCTCCCTCCCAGTGTGTCACTTCTGACACACACACACACACACAACGTGAAGGCTTTACTGTCTTAGCTGGTCATTTTAGTTCTCACACTATTAGTCCAGAGCTCAGGAGCCTCTCCAAGGTGAACCCATCTGGAGCTCCAACTGACCTCACCACCCAGAGCTCTCCGTAGAATGTGCTTGTGGAGGAATTCCAGAGTAATGCTAGTACCCCTCGCCCCACAAACACAGTCTTTCTGGAAACCTCATGCAAGTTCAGCTTCCTCAGACACAAGCTGAGTTTGCTGCTTTGTCCAGAAGGAAAATCTCCCATCCCTGAGCTAGGAAGCGCAGTCTGTGTCCAATCTCCAGCACTGTATAATCACACCCGTGCTAGACAGAGTCAATGCAGGAGTTGCACTTGACTGACTGTGAGCTGCAGGGTGCAATGAAGAGTTTCTGGTGATCTTTCCTAAGGGACAATGCTTAATTGTGACTTTTCGGGAGACTTAGAAAAAATTGACTAAATTAATTTATTTATTTTGAGAGAGACTGAGAGAGGCAGATAGAGAGAGAATGGGTGTGTGCCAGGGCCTCTAGCCATTGCAAACTAACTCCAGATGCATGGCACACTCCCTCCTTTGTACATCTGGCTTATGTGGGTCTGGGGAATCAAACCTGGGTCTTTAGGCTTCACAGACAAATGCCTTAACTGCTAAGCCATCTCTCCAGCCCTAGAGACTTAAAAAAAACAAACAAACTGCTACACTCTGTTGTTACTTTTCTTTATTTATTTCAGAGCAACAGACAGAGAAAGAAAGAGGCAGATACAGAGAGAGAGAGAATGGGCGCACCAGGGCCTCTAGCCATTGCAAACGAACTCCAGAACTCCAGATGCATGCGCCCCCTTGTGCATCTGGCTAACGTGGGTCCTGGGGAATTGAGCCTCGAACCAGGGTCCTTAGGCTTCACAGGAAAATGCTTAACTGCTAAGCCATCTCTCCAGCCCATACACTCTGAAAGATAATACAACCAGTAGCCCCTCAAAGAGAAGCAGTTCTGTGAGGTGCTCTATCTACTCTTCAGTTAAACACAAGCTCTGTGGAAGTGTTAGGCCCAGTCAATCCAGATACACCAGGAAGGGAGGAAGCAGAGGATGAATCTGTGACGGGGGACCTTGCCTGGGTCTCATTGCCCCAGAAGGAGCTAGTCATAGAGTAAGAGTCCCTCTTACATATTCCCTGTTGATCAATAAGAGCCTGTCAAACAAACAAACAAAAAAAGAGAGGTGAAGACAGGTTATTTTTGACAGACTCCAGAAGTGTCTGTGTATAATTGACCAGCAATTCCTGTTAAAACAGCAAGAAGGAAGATATTTTCTGTGGTAAAAGGAAGCGATGTGTCTTCTGAAAAGTCTACTGGAAAGAAAAAAGGATTTTTTTATGAAGGAAAAATATCTTGATTCTGTTTTTCCTTATTTTGGTACAGTTTTTGTACAGTGTGTATGTGACGATCACTGTTTGAGATTATATTCTAGTAACTACTTGACTAAAAAGAGAGAAAAATATCACAAACAAATTTCCAAAGGCTGTAGAAGAGTATGAAATAGAAATTATATGCTATAATAGTTTTCACCTTCATTTAATTTGTTTTCCTGTTTCTTCCCCCATTTTTATTTTCTCACAAGGTGGCTTATAAAAATCCAACAATATAAGTCATGTGAAAATTCTCTGGAAATCATATCAGTTATATTAACTCCAAGAATTAGGATTCCCTAAGTAGTTTCATGTTCATCCAGGAAAAGAAAAAAAGACTTCTAAACTTTGAAACATAACTAAATTCTGAACTTAGAGAAATCTTTCGCTATGCTTACAATCCCATCTTCCTTCCAAATTCCCATTTGTAGCTGTGAAGTCAGTTTTAACTTAGTGCTTTTCAGAAATAATGAGGATAAAAGAGATAGCATTGTTTTTCTTACTTCAGTCTGATGTGTATTTGGACTGAGAACTTTCTTGCCCCTTCTAAAATAAACAAACCAATGGTATTTTAAATCCACGCTTCTAGTCTCTTGCTGTTTGTTTCCTATACTTACTCATTTGATCATCTCTTTAACCTCTAAGCTTTGAAAAGTGGGATTAGCCTGTACTGTTTATGTAGCACCTGTTATATTGCAAATCCTTTCATTCCCCCTTTAAATATAGGAAACAAATTAAAGAATTCCTGACACCAAGCTGCCTCTAATTACCTAAGCACACACTCAGGGAACAAGAGGAACAAATGCGTTTGCAAGAAACAGTGGGATGGAGGGAAGGCAAGTCATTTTTTAAAAAAATTCTCCATTAGAACACATTTTTCATTACCATGCAACAAATTTCAAGAGGAGGTAAACGAAACTAATGCTATGTCCTCTACAGTTTCTTTCTGATGTGACCAGTTTATTCACACAATGCCTAAATCTAAGTGCCTGTGAGGCAGGAAGGCTACTAAGTGCCAAATTCCTCCAACCAGAGAAATAAGAATTTGAGTTGCTTCCCCATTTTTAGGGCTTTTTCTTTTCCTTCCTTCCTTTCTTTCTTTCTTTCTTTCTTTCTTTCTTTCTTTCTTTCTTTCTTTCTTTCTTTCTTTCTTTCTTTCATTCTTTTCCTAATAGATCACTTTGTGTCCCTGGCTGCCACTTCTTTTCTGGAAAGAAATGTCAAGGGGGATGGGGCGGCTTGTTATCAGCTCTCCTGTACTACTGTGAGACTCTGACCTGCGTGGAAAGAGGTTACATTCACATGGGCTTGTAAATAGTACCATACGGAGGCACAGTTGTGAAATCCTAGAGGACTTCTTTCCACCCTTAAACATTTTATTACGAATCAAAGAAAGTTTAAAAAAGCACCGTGTATTTTTTTTCTTGTATTATTGTATAAACTTTTAAATAATAATTTTTTTCCACTTGCAGAAATTGTAAGATGCATTTTGCAAACCCAGAGTCCAGATTTGCACTACGGAGGGTGCATGGCCTCCAAGTGTGGTTTTTTTTCCCCCTTCTCTCTTCCCCCTTTAAAGTCAATTCAAGCATTAGCCTCACCTTTAAAGTTGTCATCGTCAAATAATTTGGTCCAAGTCACTCAGTTTGGATCTTGTTTTCTTCTTCAAAAATAACCAGGGGTACAGAACATGAAAATAAGATGCCGAGGCGCTCTGAGCTGTGTTTTTCTATTTAAGGAATTTAATATTTCTCTGCCTTCCTTCTTCTCCCTCCCCCACTTCCAGCTGCACACATACCGTGACTCCAGAAAGCCTTCTCCCACACGTCTTTAGGATTATGTGGGATGGGATCCCCTCATTTAGGGAGTCGGTGGGTGCGGGTTGTTACCGTAACTCTATTCTGCAACTAAAGTTCTGGCCTGTAATAAATCTCTCCCGGAAGACTTTTGGATCTTTGATTTGAAAAATCGGATTCCTTTTGTGGAAGCAGTTGACAGGAACCTAAAAGGATTAGTTGCATTCCACACAGGATAATTTTTACTGGCAACATTTTGAAACGATTTGGTCCCTTTCAGACCTTAAACAATGTCCAGAAAAACGATCTAACGAGACTTGTCTTGTTTCCCCCCACACCCTCCCCTTGTATGTGAATCTGCTTGCCGTTTTGGCCAACATCTTAGGATTTTGACAGTGCGTCCCTCCCCGAGCTGTGCACCGAATGAATTCTCCATCGTCCTTTCTATCTGGTTACTCTCTTCGGCCAGAGGCCAGGCAGTGCTCCCCCGACGTCAGCTTCTGAGATGAAGCAGAAGTGAGTAAAACGTCTCGCCAGGGGCCAAGGACCTGCTCCACGCTCTGCCAGGACCCGATGGGCCTCACGTAGGCCTGACCCGCGGTGGCCAGCACCCCCAGCGCGGGGTGGGGTCCAGGGCGCATCTGGGGAGCCAGGCCCGCGGCGCGCGCGCGTCTCCACCCATCACCGTGCGGCATCCCGCGGTCCAGGGCGCAGCGCGGGGAGCGAGGACGGCGCAGGGGAGACCAGAGTGGGGGTATCTCCTTCTTGTTCCCCCAGCGCAGCCCCGCGGGCGGCCCCGGCCCTCTCCACTGTTTATTTTGTTGTCAGCGGACTTATCATGATGTTATTCGCTGGAGGTTCTGACCTGCCGGGGCGCTGGGGCCGCTCGGCCCGGACTTTCCCTTGTGTTTTTACACCTGCACAAACTCCACCGCACTCCCCGGGCCTGATTTATAGCCTAATTAAAGGTTCAGTGTTCTCCTCCGAGCCACCCGGGCAGTTCCCTTCCCCGCCTCCCGCCGGCCACGGCCAGCGCAGGAATGCGCGGGGGACAGGCCCGCGCCCCGGGGCGAACCCTGGCGGGAGGACACCTCTGGGACACTTCCCCGAGGCCGCGCGCGCTCCGAGGCCCGGGAGCCAAACCCGGGGCTGGCTTCGGGGGTCGACGATGCGCCATGGGCCACGTGGCTCGGTCGCCGCGGGGGTCACGCCTGAACCTCTCGTTCCGCCCCCCACCCCACCGCCTCCGGACCTGGGGACCCACCGTCCCCGGCCTCGCCCTTGCGCGCTGTTCCGGGGGGATGGAGTGGCGCTCGGCTGGCCCCCGGGGTCCCGTCCACTGCACGTGGCGACCCTTCCCGGACGCCTGTTTCGTCGAAGGCCCGAGGTCACGGCCACGCGGGCCCTGGGGACACGGCGTCTGTGGGCGGGATGCCTGGGGGGGGGGTGGTCACAGACCGCCCAGCCCGCGAGCGGACGCGCCCAGGCCTTGGCTCCAAACCTCCTTTTCTTTCCGGAGAGAAAGAGCGGCGACCCAGCGGAGATTGGCAGCATTGAGCGTCTTCCTAACCCGGCCCGGCCTTCTTTGCATCATCTATCAAGCCACCTTTCTAATTAGACTAATTAGGGGCGCTCCGCAGTGTCGCTAGGCCGGGGGGGGGAGTGAACCGCTTAGGGGTTGTGAAAAGAACCCTGAATGGCCACGCTGGGGGCCGGGGCGGGGGCCTTTGCGACTCATTCACTACAGAGTAACAGTGGCTACATTTATCCCCCGGCCATTGAAAAGAGGCTCGATTAAAACGTTTGGGAACTAATGCCACCCTGTGTCCCCTCTCTAATTAGAGGAGCTGGTGTGTGTGTGTGGGGGGGGGGGGGGCGGTGGCGATGGCAGATACCCGCCCTGCTTTCCGCCCTTTCAGAGCAGCCCCGTTTCCTTTCGGGAGACAAAAAGTCCTCCACCTCCCCACCTGTTGCCCAACCCTCCCCCCCCCCCCCGCTTTCCCACCCATCCAAGAGCCCCTGAATCCGGGTCTCCAGCCAAAGGACCAGCCCACTGCGGTAGAACGCGCAGCAAGCCCATGGGCTGGAGTGCTGGGGCATCGGAGTGGGGGGAAAAAAAGGCGCCTATATCTCTCTTTCAGTCCCAGGACGCGTCCCTTGCGTTCAGACACTCCACTCTTTTCCTCTCCATAGTCTTCATACGGATTTCTCACGTTCTAAACGGCCGGCTCCTTCTCACCTTTCCCCGTGGAATGTTCGAGGTAAAGCTTTTGTGGACGACAGGAAGAGGGTCAAATGCCACCCTGGTCCACTCTCTGCTGCAGGAGTTCCTTTCTTGCATAAGTAATCTGTACATTTTTGTCACCAGTGTTTTCTTCTTAGAAAATGTGTCTTGGGCACTTATGATGTACTTAGACTCTGTACACTCCTCCGCCGTCTTTCCTCTTAGCTTATCCTCAGTAAGGTCTTTAAGAAAACTTACCTGATCCAATTCCTGGGGCAAGCTGTTGAGTCTCTTCCATGGCTTTCTATGCCAACATAGTTTTCTTTATCGTTCTCATGGCTTTATAGAAAGAATCAGACACAGGATATGAGGGAAGAAAGAGAAATGAGAAACAGCAGACATGTTGCACCTACAGAATTTTCTAGGGGTGGGGGTTGTTCGTTTTGTTAGTGAGAAGGTGGTATTATATATATATGTGTGTGTGTGTGTGTGTGTGTGTGTGTGTGTGTGTATGTATGTATGTATATATAGTTTTTTGAGGTAGGGTTTCACACTAGCCCAAGCTGACCTGGAATTCGCTATGTAGTCTCAGGGTGGCCTCGAACTCACAATGATCCACCTACCTCTGCCTCCCAAGGGCTGGGATCAAAGGTGCATGCCACCACGTCCAGCGATAGGTATTTAATATTTTTATAAAAATTGGAAAGGTGACCACGAGAATTCGATTTCTCACTTTAGCTTCCTCTCCCTTAAGCCTTCTTTTCTTGGCAAAGAGCCAGATGTGCTGAGAAATATCATCAGGCCACCTTCTTGATCATGTTAATTTAGTAAATGGAGCCTCAGTAAAAGATGCTATTAACCAAATGTCAACCCACAGCATGCAAAATTCCTTGGATCCAAACTTCAAAAAAAGAAATGAAGGATGTCATGTGAGTGAAAGGAGTAGCGGAATTTTTAAAGGCCGGAACTGATCTTAATAGGGTTTTACTGTTTCCACACCCCACTTCACAATATTTTAATCTAACAGTTACAATATGCAGAGCACTGGAACATAAATCTAGCTCGTTAAGAAACTGGGAGGGGCAAAGAACAGGGGAAAAAACATGAGAAATTTCTCATTTGCATCAGAGAAAATGACAGCCTGTAAAAATTTCAACTTTGTGGAAAATCTGGAATGAGAGCTCAAGATCTACACTGTCTGTGATTTTTATTACAGTACCTCATATTTTTCATTTCAGTTGTTGATTTTTAGTTTAAGAATAAGGGACCTAAGTTAAGTGTCCGAGTCCAGTCCTAAGTATACAGCTTGATGAACATGCACCTATGTAATCAGAATTTAGAGCGAGTTACAGAACATTACACAAACAGAAAAAAAAAAGGGCACCCCTCCATGCTGCTTTCTAAGAAGGGCACCCCGCTTCCAATCACAGTCCTCATTTCTGTTACCACAAATGAGCTTCACATCTTCTTGGACTTATTATAAATGGGAGCATACGATGGCTTCTTTGCTCATCAGTGTGCTTGTGATTTATTGGCTCACGTTTGAACTCCAGATCAATCAATCAACTTCGGTGGTAAATCACTGATACAAGGGAAGGATGAGGAGTAAACCCTGGAAAGCTTCAGTTTGGAATTAGTCATCCTTCATCAAATTCGCGACATTCCCTTATCAGTCGGAGAGGTAATTTTATGTCTACAAGTAAGTAAATAAAGGAAATCATTCACTCCCCTACGTAACTCACCCCTGCTAACAGTGAGTCACATCATTTTCTAGATGCAAAGATGGGGTAAGTGTGAGGAGCGCAGCCGCCACAAGCTGCTTTTGTAATTGGATTCTATTCCCTACTTATCATTTCGTCTCCTAAGACTGGTACTGAGTACTTCGGGCCTCTTCACAGAGAATGACATGAACTTGAGGGGGAAAGTAAATTGCCTGCAGTTTGTTCTGTCTCAGACGCATAAGTACTTACTGCAACAGCCTGTCAAGTGTGCTTTGAATTCTGTTTGAAAGTAAAGCACTCGGTTTGCAGCAAATGCAGCAGCGCTTGTGGGTCCTGCTTGTGGGTGACCACACAGACCAGTTAACTTCAACCAGAGAAAAGAAACCGCAAGCCTGTAGAATCATGATCACCCTACTCACTCCTAGCACCCCGGCAACCTGACTATGCTGTGGGTGACACAGCAGAAGCACCCAGTGAGGCCATGATCAGTCCTGTCATTCTCAACAGGAGCGTGTGGGCTGGGAATCCTGTCCTCCTGGAGGCACAGGATTTCAAGGAGAAGGCCTGTGTCGCAAGGGAAGCGAGGATAGGGGAAGAGCTTACAATATGGCTTTAGCTGTTTGGATCAGACATTGATTAATTCAAGGTTGGAAACACACTGTTTTTGTTTGTTTGTTTGATTGATTTGGTTTCCCGAGGTAGGGTCTCGCTCCAGCCCAGGCTGACCTGGAATTCACTACATAGTCTGAAGGTGGTGATTCTCTACCTCTACCTTCCCAGTGCTGAGATTAAAGGCATGTGCCACCATGCCCTGCTATACTGTTTTTTAAAAATCCTAAATCTAAAAATAAGTATAAACATAAAATCAGGCTTAGTGTCCACACTGAGGAAGGCAGTATGAAGATGAAAGTCATCCCTGCTGAATTATCATAGTACCAGGAAAATAAGCAAGTTAGTTCCAAATATAATGAAAGGAACTATATACCTATTATGATAGCTAAATAAAAATTAGCAATAATGCCAAATGCTGTCAAGGATACTAAGGAACTGACCTCTCGTACCTTACTGATCAGAACGTGAAGTGGTATGATCACTCTGGAATATAGTTTGCCAGTTACTTACAAAACTAAAGATTCACACACCATGGTGCCCGCTGTACCCTAGTACCTGAGCAATGAGAATTTGTATTGACAGAAAACATGTGCACCAAAGTCCATAGCAGCTTTTTATTTTTTGTAAAAGGAAGGAAAAAGAAGAAGAAATGGAAAAGAAGGAAAACTGCATGTCCTTCAACAGGCAAAATGCTGGGATATCCACACAAAACAATACTATGCAATGGAAAGGAATAAGCAACGGATGTGTGTAAAAACTGGATTTTAAAGGCATGGCATTCTTATGATGTTGGGACGCGGAGGCTAATGGCAGATGTAACTGATGCTATTATAAAAGGGGCTTGTAAGTATGGTTCAGCTCTCTTCTGCTCTTTGCCATGTGAAATCACAGATTTGTCCCTTCTGGTCTTCTGCTTTCTGCCACATGAGAATACAGCAAGAAGGCCTTAGCAGCCAGGCATGATGGTAAGATGGGTGAAGGGTACCTGGAACTCCATGCACTGCTTCTATAACTTTCTATATGTCTCTAATTATTTCAAAGGAAAAGATCTTTCAGTCAGCATTTCATTCATAAAACTTTCTACTGATGACAAGATCTTTTATTAGTTGATTTTTCATAATTAGCAAGGGCAATAAGCATCTTATAAACAATGTTTAAAATCCAGTAATTTAAATCATTTAATAATAATTTTGATAATTCTCAATGATATCATCTATTGACAGAAAAAAGATTTTGAATATAAAAATGTCCATTCATTTAAAAGTTTTCATTTGGGCTGGAAGGATGGCTTAGCAGTTAAGTGCTTGCCTGTGAAGCCTAAGGACCCCGGTTCGAGGCTCAACTACGCAGGACCCACGTTAGCCAGATGTACAAGGGGGAGCAAGCATCTGGAGTTCGTTTGCAGTGGCTGGAGGCCCTGGCGCGCCCATTCTCTCTCTTTCTCTCTCTCTCTCTGTCTGTCACTCTCAAATAAATAAATAAAAATGAACAAAAAATTTTTTTAAAGTTTTCATTCTTTGAGGTTAGATTTAATTTTTCAAACGGCCAAGTGTCAGTGAGTGTCAACTACAGTAATAAAGCAGATGACCAAATTGGGTCAAAAAAATATGTATAACCTTTTGCTTATGTAGGGAAATATTCATTTCTAGGCATGAGCTTTGGTGAAGGATTAACAAAATGATCTCATTTCTAGAATCACACTTCAAAGGTGATTCTTGAAGATATACATGCTTCTTTTGAAATGATTATCATTATTAATTTTGAGACAGGGTCCAGGCTGGCCTGGAACTCATTATGCAACTCAGTCTGTTATTGAACTTGTAATCCTCCTGCCTCAGCCTTCTCAGCACTGGTGGAAACAGTATCTTAAACAAGTGTTTAAAGAGTTGCATTTATTAATCTTTTTCGAAGATAAAGCAACACACGTGTATTTCCTTACCTAGTTTCTAGTTTTAAACTATTGCAAGTCAAACTTCTACGAACTCTGGTCATGAGTTTAATAACTCCCTTCATCCCTCAACAAGAAGTGAATTAATAAGTACTACCACTAGTTAAGTGGGTAAATATTTCTAATATTGAAGACCATGTTCAGCAGGTGCACAACTATGGCGCATTTTCAGGCAGATCCTGTCCTGTGATCTGGCCTGTCTATCTGTAAGTGCATCATGACATCAAAGCAGTCTAAATTCTTACTGAACACAGTTCAAATTACAAGTGACTGGATTTCAGACAGATTTCAAACTCTGGTGCCAGGGTTTTAACTATGATACTTGTTCTTCTCCATGAACGTTGTATTATTTTATTTCCACCAGGAATTGTGGAGTTCTAAATATTATTAGTGGTTTACCACTTTTGCACACATGTGTCCTATTATTTTTGGAGACATGTGGGGAAAGTGACTGGCTTCTTTTCTTCCAGCCATTCCTCTACCTGCTTGCATAGACAGGCCCCTGTCTGTTTAGAGAGTTCAGAGGAGACCACACAGAGTCTGAGAAACTTGAGCAGAAAAACCAGATCATGGGTATCTGGTGAAAAAAAAAAAATCTTTTAATAGACAAACCTCTAGTAACCAGCTTAAATTTTTCTTCAGTTGTTGACTTGCTTGAAAACAAATCATTTAAAAACTAAGCAACTTGAGACGCATTACTTGTTCTGTAATACTTTTAAAGAACATCTTGAAAAGCATATGGGCACTTTTCCTTGGAAGTCAGTAAACTAGGAGAAAAGATTAACAACCAACTAAGCTCATTCCTATTGAAATGCTATAAAAAGTGGCAAAACTTGGGGATTTGTTACCAGATTCTTGGATCCATGTAACATTATACACATACAGTGGCATGAGGACTGAACAAGAGGACAAATCACATGGAAATGCACTGTAAGGAAAACAAGTAATTAAAGGAAACCAAAGACCTCCATTTACTTTTCCACTCTTTCTCTCACTTAGGACTCTTGCTCGCACATCCACGAGCACCTACTGTATAACGGACATGTACAAGGTCGTGGAGTTACTCAGAAAGACATCTAGCCAGGGAAGAGGAGATGCATATGCCCTGACTAGAACATAGAATTATTGCAACGTAAATGCTACCTGATGAGTGAAAGATCACAGAGAAAGAAGTAGCTACTTGGGAGAGCCAAGAAAGGCTTCTCAGAAGACATAACGTCATAAGTGAATTTTAAAAAAAATGTAATGGGTTCTGGAGAGATGGCTTAGTGGTTAAGGTGCATGGCCGGGAAGCCTAAGAAGCCATGTTTGACTCTCTCCAGGTCCCCACATAAGCCAGATGCACAAAGGGACACAAGCATGCAAGGTGGCACATGTGCACCAGGTCATTTCCCCAGTGGCTAAGAACGTTGAACATTTCATCATGCTTTTTGGCCATTTGTACTTCATCTTTTGAGAACTGCCTGTTCATTTCATTAACCCACTTACTGAGTGGGGTGCTTGCTTCTTTTTGTATCTGAGGCTCCTCAATTTTATATAGATACATAACATCACATACACACAGGCGGCGAAAGTAGAAGCAAGACTGAGGGGCTGAAGGACAACATGGGAGGGGGAGGGAGAGGCTTGGGGGGTGGATATGGTCAAAGTATGTGAGATACTCGTATGAAAATATCTTTATGAAACAACCACAGCTGGGTGTGGAGGCGCATGGCTTTAATCCCATGAAGGCAGTGGTAGGAGGGTTGTCATGAGTTTGAGGCCACCCTGTGACTATGTAAGGAATTCCAGGTCAGCCTGGACTAAAGCAACACGCTACTTTGAAAAACCAAAAACCGACAAACAAAAAACATCACTATGGCTTAGTGGTTAAGTACTTGCCTGTGAAGCCAAGGACCCCGGTTCGAGGCTCAATTCCCCAGGTCCCACGCTAGCCAGATGCACAAGGGGGCGCAGGCGTCTGGAGTTGGTTTGCAGTGGCTGGAAGCCCTGGAGCGCCCATTCTCTCTCTCTCTCTATCTGCCTCTGTCTCTCTCAAATAAATAAATTAATAAATGAACAACAACAACAAAAAAAACATCACTAGGGCTGAAGAGATGGCTTAGTGGTTAAGGCGGTTGCCTGAGAAGCCTAAGGACCCATGTTCTGCTCTCCAGATCCCACGTTAGCCAGATGCATAAAGGTGAGGCAAGTGCAAGGTCGCACATGCCCACTAGTTGGCGCAAGCATCTGGAGTTCAATTGCAGTGAGTGAAGCCCCCTGGAGTACCAATTCTCTCTCTCTCTCTCTCTTTAAAAAAAAATCACTATGTATTGTGATGGTTTCAAGAAAAGAAGAAAGGAAAAGTCATGGATGTCAACCTACTGCCAACAGATGAGTGATTATCTTGCTAGCACTGTGCGGCTAATCTTGAAAATTAGCTCTGGTTCAGCCTGCTGACATGCTGTGCTCTTCATAGAGACCCACATGGGAAGAAACCTAAAGAGGCCATCAACCACTGGCCCTGGAGGATCTGGAGGGCCTTAGGCCATCAAGGAACCCATTCCGCCAACAAACATGTGAACGAGCTGGAAGTCCATTCTTTCTAATCAAGCCTGGAGAGAGCTAGGTAGGGTCTCCAACTAAACTCCACCCAACTCCTGACCCATAGAAACTGACAGGTAGAGCATGCTGCTTTAAATTTCCAAGTTTGGGTTTGATTTCTTTTTTACATATGTGGGTCTCCAGCCACTGCAAATGAACTCCAGATGCATGCACCAGCTTGTGCATCTGGCTTATACGGGTCCTGGGGAAATTGAACCTGGGTCCTTAGGCTTTGCAGGCAAATGCTTTAACCACTAAGCAATCTATCCAGCCTGTTCTCTCAGTTTTAAATTGTTTATTTTGTACTCAGAATATCATCTTTAAATGGGAATGTTTATTTAGATATTCTGTAACTCATTCTCAGACATTATCATGCTGTCACCTAAGAATAGCTATATGCAAAATAAAGTCAGAATAGAAGAAACAGGAAAACCCCATTTATTAATCTGCAGTGTTAATAAATACTTATGTATCTAGTTGGACATGATGGTGCACATCTGTAGTCTCAATCCTGATTTTGAGACCAGCCTGGGTTACATAGAGACCCTGTCTCAAAAACAACAAACTCACCAATCAAACAAGGGAAACAAATTATGTAAGTATCCAAGTGTCATAGATTATGACAAATTTGCAACTCTTAGAAACTCATACTTAAAGATAGATGACAGCTAAATTATTCATGTCTAATACAAACAGCACACATAACATTTAAAATATTTATTTATGAGAGAGAGAGAGATAATAGGCATACTAGGGCTTCCTGTCACTGCATACGAACTCCAGACACATGTGCCACTTTGTGTGTGTGGCTTTACTTGGACACTGGGAAATTGAACTCGGAGATGAGGCTTTGTAAGCAAGCAAGCACCTTTAACCACTGAGCCATCTCTTCAGCCCATATGTAACATTTATACAATTAAAAATACTGCTACGTATTGTTTAGGTAGGTTTCCTTTCATAGTAGAGAAAGAGGCCAGAGGAAACGTGATGAATATTTTATATTTCATCAACTCATCTTAAAATGAATTTACTCCTCCGTGCCAGTAATAGAATTCCATCATAAATGACAAATAGATTATTGGGTTCTTTGTTTTACAACGACTACATGACTTGTGTGGATTAAAATCAGGATGACCTAAATATTAATAGATTAATTTATGTGAAGGACAAGTTACAAATCATTCACTTAAAACCTGGCTCTGGGCCCACATTCTAGCAACGCACTCGGGAGACTTGTCGTTGCACAGCTAATGTCTACGTAGAGTGAATTTCCGAACATAATTTATGTAGATGGAGTGTGCAGAGTGTTTTTATTTGTTCTACATCTCACTGTCTCACCTCTGCATGAACTTCCCCAGCCCAGATCTACTCCAAATAGTCTCACTCCCCTTCTCCACACTTCCCTCCAACGTGTTTTCTTTGGCAACTTTCATGTTCTTACAAACAATTCTCCCAAGGAAATCAATCACTCTTGCACCCAAAGAGAAATACTGCACACTCAGTGTGATGACAAAATGAAACATGCTTGAGGCAAACCATGTGTTCCCGCGTGTCCGGGATTATGTTATTTGCTCAAGGAACATGTTCCTAATGTGTTTGGCTTCTGTTACCCCTTGTGATTGCAACTTTCATTGTCTTTTGGAATTTATGATTTCAGAAGCAACTGCTTGGACTTGGCTAATGGGACATTTTTGGAATGTAAAGTCTGGTGGTGAGGGTGAGGGTGAGGGGGTGAGGTTCACTGGGCAATATCATTCTGGTTTTCTTTTCAGTTGCATCTTGTCCATGCAAGGGCACCTGGTGTTTGAGCAATTGTGGAGATTGCTTCTCTTTTTCTACTTGGAACCACAGACAAATGGCTTATCTAAATGACATGGGTCCATCTTGTTTTGAAGGTTGTTCATCAGTCATATATTCTTTGGGAAGAAATACTTTCTGTCTATTGAGTGAGTTACCGTCATATAAAGGAGCTTTTCCAATGACCTCCAGTATAGTAGTGTGACTATAAGTCACACTGATTTATTATATAAAGAACTAGAAAACAGAGAAATGATAAATGTTTAAGAAGATGGAAATCCCAACATATGGGAGGCAGCATATGGGAAGAAGATTGCTAGTCTAAGGGCCAGATTTGGCTAGTATGGCCAGCTCCTGGTCAGCCTAGGATATCTGTCTCAAAAATTAAAAAAAAGCTGGGGGGCTGGAGAGATAGCTTAGCAGTTAAGGTGTTTGCCTGCGAAGCCTAAGGACCCAGGTTCAATTCCCCAGTAACCACAGAGGCCAGATGCACACTTCTGGAGTTCATTTGTAGTGGCTAAAGGTCTTGGTGCACCCATTCTCTTTCTCTCTCCCTCATAAATAAGTGAATACAAAATAAAATATTAAAATAAATAAGTAATAAATTAAAAAAATCAATAAGTAAGAGAGAGAAAATGGAGAAATGTGGATTACCCTGATTCAAATACTGTGCAGTGATCACATGTGTCAAATGCTCACATTTTACCCTACAATTATGTACAGTTGACAAATACATATGTCAATAAAGAAAGGAAGGAAAGCTGCTGTCATCAGCATCATCATCATTCTTTTTGTTTTTTTGAGGTAGGGTCTCACTCTGGCCCAGGCTGACCTGGAATTCACTATGTCATCTTAGGCTGGCCTCGAATTCACGGTGATCCTCCTACCTCTGCCTCCCGAGTACTGGGATTAAAGGCGTGCGCCACCACGCCCGCAGCATCATCATTTTTATTATCACCTGCTCTGATTTCAGCGTGTCCCCTCCACAACAAGTGTTGGGTACTCAATCTCCAATGCAACAGTGTTGGGAGATGGGACCTAATGGAAGGTGTTTAGGTTACAAGGGTTCCGTCCTCACATGTGGACTAATGCTGTTATCACACCATGGTGGTTTAGTTGTGATGTCCCAGATAGCCTAATGTATTTGTGATGAAGCCTTATACTTCATCCCTAGCTGATGGAGCCTTTGGGAGGTGGAGCCTTGCTGGAGGAGGTGTGTTACTGAGGGTGGGCCTTGGGGTGTTATAGCCCCTTCCCACTTGCTTTGCTCACCACCCCCCCCCCAGCCCGCTCCTGCCTCCCTGCTAATGTGAAGATGTTCTGCTTGGCTGTCTGCCCCACCTCGCTTTTCCTGCCACGAGGAAACTTCTCCTTGAAAATGTAAGTGGAAATAAACCCTTTCCTTCCATAAGCTGCTTTGGTTGGGTCTTTTGTCCCAACAATGAGAAGAAAACTGTTACACACGGGGAGTGGGTTCATTATAAAAGGACAAATTCAGCCGGGTGTGGTGGTGCATGCCCTTAATCCCAGCACCTGGGAGGCTGAGGTAGGAGGATCACTGAGAGTTTGAGGCCACCCTGAGACTACATAGTAAATTCCAGGTCAGCCTGGACCAGAGTGAGACCCTACCTCGAAAAACCAAACCAAACCAAACCAAAACAAAACAAACAAAAAACAAATAAAATAAAATAAAAGGACGAATTCAGTTCCATTTTGCCTCTCTCATGCATGTGGTGTTGTCTGTATGTTGCAGTGCAGCAAGAAGACCTTCACCAGATGCCAGCAACTAGATCATGGATTTCCCAACTTCCAGAACTATGAGCCAATACATTTCTATCCTCTGTAGATTACCTAGTTTTCAACATTCTGTTATAGCAGCACCAGGCTGACTAAGACATGCTAGTCCTGATACACCATTTTAGATGGGGAGCCGTGGAATATCTTGGAACTCAAAGTAGCATACGCTGCTAAGGAAAGGTACCAAAGTCAGTGCTGTCCATATTGAGAGAGAGAGGAGTCTCAACAGTTAAGGCACTTGCCTGCAAAGCCTAAGGACCCATGCTCAACTCTCCAGATCCCACATAAGCCAGCCGCACATGTGTACAAGGTGGCACGTGTACCTGGAGTTCAATCGCAGTGGCTGGAAGCCCTGATGTGCCAATTCTCTCTCTCTCTCTCTCTCTCTCCTCTGTCTCTCTTGCTCTGTCTCTTAGAAAGGCATGTGCCACCATGCCCAGCAAAAGAAAAAAAGGGGGGAAGGGATCATAGAAAAGGAAGACAGGCAAAGCTTCCAACAGCAGGTGGGATTTTTGTAGGGCCTTGTTCTGGGCCTTTAAGTTAGGGTGGGAATTGTCATTTGGAGTCCTGTCTCAGTAGTTTTACAGCTGTATCACACTGATATGACAGTGTCTATTTCACAGACAGACTGTTCACGTCTTTCCTGTCCCCACATTCACATAGTCAAGTTCTAACCCCTAATGTGACCAAGTTTGAAGACTGGGCCTTTGGGATGTAACAAGATTTTGATGAGGTCGTGTGGATAAGGCCCGGTGTTAGGATATATATATATGTATGTATGTATGTATGTATGTATGTATGTATGTATGTATGTATGTTTGGTTTTTTGAGATAGGGTCTCAATCTGGCTCAGGCTGACCTGGAATTCACTATGTAGTCTCAGGGTGGACTTGAACTCTTGGTTATCCTCCTACCTCTGCCTCCTAAGTGCTGGGATTAAAGGCATGTGCCACCACGCCAGCTCAGGATTAATATTTTTATAAGAGGAGGAACAGCTGTGGCCTTGCTCTCTCTGCCATACAGGGTCAAAAGAAGCAAGAGGAAAGTGGCTCTTTGTAAGATAGGAGAGATTTGGTCTTCACCAGGTGCCAGATCTGTCTGCCCCTTGACCTTGAATTTCTGGTCTTCAGCCCTTGTTGTTTAAGCCACCTAGTCAATGCTATTTTGTTAATAAGAGCCTGAACCAATTAAGATAGTCTGGCATCTGGTGAGGAGGCCTTGGGAGCCCCAGGTGTGGGAAAATGCCACCTTGAAGTAGGCATGTTCACTGTTTATGGACCCTAGGCCCTTCAGTGATGCTTTTCTTTTGAGTGGCAGGAACAACTTGTCCCCTTGGCTGAGGTCACTGAGCAAAGGAAATCAGAGTTTGAGGAACTGAAACTATTCTCTTCTTTGACTCCAAAGCATTTAAATTCCTCACTTACGATTTCTTTGGCTGTCTCAAAGTTTTACTTTTCTTGGGCCCCTCCTCTCTGCCAACCATTTGCAAAATAACTGGAATGCTACAGGCTTCCCCTCCTTTGTACTGTCTTTCCTTTACTGTAAATCTGGCGCTACGGCTCTCTCCGAACAAAAGAAGTCACAAGCTGGGCTGGAGGGATTGCCCAGTGGTTAGGGTGCTGGTTGGCAAAGCCAAAGGATGCAGGTTTGATTTCCCCAGTGCCCACATGAAGTCAGATGCACAAGGTGACACATGCATCTGGAGTTTGTTTGCAGTGGTTGGAGGCCCTGGCGTGCCCATTCTCTCTATCTGCCTCTGCACCCCCACTCTTAAAAATATAAATAAATTTTTTTTTTTAAAGAAAAGAAGCCACAGCTTCCCTCACACTCCACAGGGTCACAGATCATTTTGCATTTGAGATGGGGGATATAGATGGGCATGTAAGGCCAACATCAGACAGATGACAAGTATGAAATCCTTGAGAGAGATCAAGACCAACGTCAGTCAACCAAACCAATGAAGGATGTATATGAGGGAGAGATTGCCTTATTTCCACATACCTCTCCAGGTATAGCTTTCCAAAGTGGATTAAAACAACAATAACAGCAACAAACCAACCCTGCTATAGAAGAAAAGAAGGCATGAATTCATGGTTTCTAGTTGTCCACCGCTTCTGTTTCCTAGCCTTATGCTTGCTCTTGAAAGCTGCCAGGTTCTTTCCCAAGTGCCATTTAGCTTGGGACGTCTGTGACCGCTTGAGCTACCTGTCTCTGCGTGCATTTGCCGCAGTTCTGTCTGGCCTTGCTCTCCTAAGTTGTCTTTTCATGACCGCCATGTTTGCTTTCCTCTTGCTCAGCTCCAACTTCGATATTTTCAATACCGGCTCATTTGCCCTTCCTGCAGCTACATCCTGGTGATGGGGCCTCACTAAGCCAGCCTCTGCCCAGTTTAGGAGATGTTGCTGAGGAATCGTCTGAGGTGGACAGGCAGGAACTCCCACACAGCTGTCCGTTTCCTTTCTTTCTCCTTTTAAAAAGTATTTTTATTTGATATATAGAGACAGACAGAGAAAGAGAGAATGGGCACGCCAGGGCCTCCAGTCACTGCAAACAAACTTCAGATGCATGTGTCACCTTGTGCATCTGGCTTACGTGGGTCCCGGGGAATCAAACCTGGGCCCTTAGGCTTCGCCAGCAAACGCCTTAACCACTAAGCCATCGCTCCAGCCCTAGCCGTCCATTTTCTTAATGGCGGTTACTGCCATCAACTAGGCTATTTTTTTTTTTACCCAGTTCTCATTTATTAACATTCAAAAAGGTTATGATGCAGTATTTTGCAGGCGACCTGTACAGTTCAGGGCTGTTTACTCCAGAACCAGCATGTATGCGTCCATCATGAAGACTTCCTTTGATTTAAGCTTGCTTGGCTCTTCCTAGATGCTTGGTGGCTTTGCAAGGACTCTCGAAAAAGTAGTTCGTTTATTCACTTTTGGACCGGACTCCACATCGTTACTTGGGTCAAGTCTAGAGTGAGTCTCTTCTGGGCGAGTTTTGGGCGGAGGAAAAAGACAAGAGGAAGGACAAGTTCAGCCGGATGGAGGGAGGCTGGGCCGCTCCAATCCGATTCGGTTTGTGCTTATGCAGGAACTGGCTCTCCTTCTCAAGACAGATCTCTCTCTCTCTCTCTCTCTTTCTTTTTCTCTTCTGTTAGCTTGGACAGGAAAGGGCGTGAGTGTCTCTTCTCGTTCAGCCCCAAACATAACTCACGAAGCCTCCTGTGCTTGGGTGGGTGCGGGGTGGGAAGTGCGGGGGGGGGGGGCGCGTGGGGAGGGTTGGGCAGGTCTTGGACATGTGGTTGTGTTCTAAGCGCCATCTGCAGAAAGATGGTCTTGGGAAAAGCTGCTTTTTGCCATCCTCCTCCTCCCCTCCCCAACACAGAAACATCTCGGGAGCGAGTGATCTCCGGCGGCGCGGGGCGGGGCGGCGGTGGCGGCGCGTAGATTCAATAAGTCCAAACCGCACTTGGCTGGGGCGCAAACTTAATACGGCAGCCCATATTGTTCAGCCCGGGGGAAGTCTCCAGCCAAACCGAGTTCTTGTAAAAATAAATACTCATCAGCAAATATTTTGATTAGTTAAAAATGTTGGGGGATGGCTAAGGCGCTCGAGGGGTCCTGCCGGGCCGCTTCGCTTGTGCGCCGGGCTCGCTGCGCCTTAGCTTAGCCGGGCCGTTCCCGGGGACGTGGGGCGGCGGGCGAGCACCGACCGAGGGCGGCCGAGTCCTCCCGGGGGCCTCGATGATGCACTTACTGACTCGCCTTAAGCTCTTTATTAACAATCCACCGTCCCCCGCCCCCCTGCACACACACGCACCCCCGGCGGAGCACGGTTGGGGCCCCGGGGGCTGCTGCGGCCGCGCCTCCTGCGCCCCGGTGGTCTGGCTCCGCGGCGCGGCGCACATGCTAAACAGATTAACATGCCTTGGGCTGACCCGCGCTTCGCAAGCCGCGGATAGGGTTTCTGCAGCTCCATGTGGAAATTAACCTAGCCGTACCCGCGGTCAGCTGCGCCCGGGCCGCTCCCGCGCAAGGCCCGGCAAAGGCAAACAAACCCAGGCCGCTGGATCCAGGCCTCTCTCTCCGCCCGCGCCCCCTCCCTCCCCATGCTACCCCATCCCCCCCCCCCATTTCTCGAGGCCAAATATTTATTGGAAAAAGAGGTTCTCCTCTTTGGCTAAAGGTAGGGCACATTTCTGAGAGCTCTTTATTTGTAAATGATCCTTTGGCACTCTTAAGGAGTGGGTGGCGGGGGCTGGGGGGGGTTGGGGACGGGCAAACTTAGGGACTGGAAGGTCTCTTAAGTCCTCAGGCAGGCGCCACTTGGGTTTGTCAGGACACACCAGCCCTGGTCAGGTCATGGAGAATATACATATGCTAGTTTGAATTTTGCTTTGCCAACAGCCCCACCCCCTGGTTTAATATGATTTGTGGGGTTGTTTTTGGTAATATTTAAAAAATATTTATTTATTTATATGTGTGAGAGAGAGAATGGGTGAGCCAGGGCCTCCAGCCACTGCAAACAAACTCCAGATGCATGTGTCACCTTGTGCATCTGGCTTTAGGTGGGTACTGGGGAAATAGAATCGAACCTGGGTCCTTTGGCTTTTCTGGTAAGCACCTTATCCACTAAGCCATCTCTCCAGTCCTGATACGATTTGTTTTGTTCTAGGGCAAATTCCCCTTGCTTCCTCCACCTCTGCCTCCCACCTGCACCAGGTAAGCAGAGTGAAGATACTCTTCTAGATTGTTCTTTCTCACTTGGATGAGCTGTAAAGGCAAACTGAGACTGGTGTGGGCCTGGGACCAAAACTTAAATCAAGGCAACCCTGCCTCCCAACCACCAGGCATCTTCCAGCCATTTGGGACCAATGAGCATCGTTCATGACCTCCAGCTCCTCTGCTAAGCTTTTTTTTTATTTTTTTTCCTCTTTCCCTACTGTATCTCATTATTCGTGTGATAGTTATATTTGGACAGTCCAACTTTTCCCTAGCTATAGCTTGAAGGAGTCTGGATCAGTTGGGAGGTGTACTGTAATGACCACCGCTGCCAAGTAGACGGATGGATGCAGCTTTTCATATTCCTTGCCATGTCCTTGAGCACGAAATGTGCCCGCCGAGTGTGAACCGCAAGCGGCTGTGTTCTGGGAGGGCTGCTAGTCCTGATCCAAGCCAGCCACTGTTGCCCTGAGCTACTACTTCAAATGAGCCCAGGCCATTTGAGGTTGCCCGGCAGGCCATCACCATGCCTCACTGGCTTCTGGCATCGCGGCACCGTTTCGGTGGGGGCGGTTTGGGCGTGCCGTCAGTGCTGATTTCTCAAGGCCCGTGGCAGCCGTCCATCCAGCTTGCAACCACTCTCCAGTGCCCTCGCTGTCTTGGCATCAGGAAACCGTGCGAGACTTGCAGGTGGTACTGATCAAGCTGTGTGATGGCTCCATCCATGTGGCAAGGCCTCGGCGGACTCACGGTCAGCGAGAAGGCTGGGCACAACGTCCCCTGAGAGGAGATCACTGTTTGCCAGCCTGCCGAGTGACATGCCCACGCTGTTGAGTCATTCGCCCTTTCCAGTTGTGTATTTCTTGGACGGATGGCACGTTTTTGAGGTAGAAAAAGCTTTCAGCATGCAAACTTCCAGACAAACAATCGGGAACTAATTGGCAGCACATCTTAGGTGGGTTAGACTGGCCCTGGGGAGATGAACCCCAATACTGGCACTGATAACGAGCGCACAGCTAAGAGCTTCACTGAAAGGGAGTTATAAATAGATGCCCCGAGGAAAGGCGTGCGGTGGTCCCCACGAGAAACCTAGATCCTTCTGCTAAGGCAACCGAAACCACTGGGCTTGAAAAGTAAAACAACGAGGCTCAAGGTCCAGAGAAACATAAGGCCCGAGCCATTCCAGATCTCGTGGTTCTTTTTGCCTCTGGTATGGATAACATGTCAGAATTCCTTCCAGCTCTGGAATTGAGGGGTTGTAATCAGAGGCTCCTTGTGAGAGCAATTCTCCATGTTTCTCGCAAGGCAGCTGGCATCTTGATTTCTGGTCATTCTTTCTTTTCTTCATTGGCACCTACACTCGATCTTGTCCATATGGGTCATGCGTGTGGGAACACAAATTACAGCAACTTTTGCCTTTTGTCGTGAAGGGCTGACAGGGCAATAAACACTCACAGCCTCCCTCCTGCAGGAATTCCTCATCCTCCCTGTGTGGCTCTAGCCCTGTGGATAATATCATTACAGGACTAAACAAATAAACAGTCGATCCGAATCAACCAGGAGGCGCTGGGGATTACACAGTTCCTCTCTGCAAAGATGATACAAGTAAATTTACACCCCCAGCTTGGAAGTGCTCCAGCAGCTATGAATAGCTGTTCAGTTCTGTCAGGCTGGGGAGGAGCTGGGGAGCTGGGCTGACCCCCAGCTCCGTCTTTGCTTCCATCAATGTGAGCTTTCAGGGTTCTGTTTTCCTTACTATCCTCGACTGGGAACATCAAGGACCAGTCACACTTTTTATGAACCCTGAGCTCAAAGGAGCAGCTTTCACTACAAAGTTAACATATTAAACCCAATGACATGGATGAAAGGTTAACACACTTCTGCCAGCCCCAAGCTTCCCCTTCGAATGTGATTTCCTGTGCTCACGCTGCCGTGGCTTTTGCTACTACAGACGTCACTGCCGTTCCCTCGGCCACAGCCCTGTCCCGCAGGCACTTCGGCTCTTTCCACTTCAGCAAGAGAACACAGACTGACTGTAGTCGGAGCCACAGCAAACAGTCTAATCCCGACCAACAAAATAATGGATGTAGCCATTTCCCATTGTGCACATGCATTGAAATGTGACAATGTACCTCACAACTGCATGCCCAAATACATTAAAATTGAACTTTCAACATTAATACATTTTTTTTTTCTATTGGAAGGAGTTACTATGATAACATGAATACCACATGTGATTTTCTTTTCTCAAATTTAACAGAGGAGCTTTCTTGGGTCCTAGTTCTGTACGTGTTATATGTAATACTTTGTAGGATGTATAAGGTTTTTTGTTTTGTTTTTGCCTGTTCTTGTGAGCTGACACTGATTACAAAAACAAAACAAAACACTAACAGTCATCCAATAGTCATTACTTTGCCTAGCAGTCACAGTATGATAGTTTTCTGTATGTATGTGCTGGAGGAAAAAAAAAATAACTGAAAAGAAATCTACCAAGCTATGATGAGTGGTGGTGAGATTGTAGTTTTAAAAACATCTTTAGGGGCTGGAGAGATGGCTTAGTGGTTAAGTGCTTGCCTGTGAAGCCTAAGGACCCTGGTTCGAGGCTTGGTTCCCCAGGTCCCACGTTAGCCAGATGCACAAGGGGGCGCACGCGTCTGGAGTTCTTTTGCAGTGCCTGGGAGTCCTGTGCGCCCATTCTCTCTCTCTCTCTCTCTCTGTCTCTGTCTCTGTCTCTCTCTGTCTTTCTCTCTGTGTCTGTCGCTCTCAAATAAATAAAAAAATAAAAACATCTTTAGATTTCTATGCTTTCACTATATATATAAATTTTTCTTTATTTGAGAGAGAGAAATAAGTGAGGAGGGAGGGAGGGAGAGAGAAAGAGAGAGAGAATGGGCACACCAGGGTCTCCAGCCATTGCAAATGAACTCCAGATGTGTGCACCCCCTTGTGCATCTGGCTAACGTGGGTCCTGAAGAATTGAACTTGGGTCCATTGGCTTTGTAGGCAAGTGCCTTAACCACCAAGCCATTTCTCCAGCATATATTTCATTTTCATATATTTTCATCCAAGAGTGTATGCTATTTTTAGGGTCAAATTAAAAAAGCTTTAAGGTTATTTCTAAATAAATTTGTCTGCTGTGGGAAGCTTTAATTTCTGTTTAGTGGGACTCAGATCCAGCTCAGGAAACCTCAAAGCACACGGAGCACAGACTATTGGCTTTTTCAAATTATCCTTGAAACACAGGAATGGCATTTGTAGATTCAAGAGCCAGCCTAGACGTCGTTAGGAAGGAAAAGGAGACTGCATGGGAAAGGCAATGGTGAGGGAAAGAAAAAATAAAGCAGAGAAAGCCAGTTTGAAAAATGAATAATACAGGGATGCAGAGATGGCTCAGCAGTTAAGACACATGCCTGCAAAGCCAAAGGACCTCAGTTCGATTCCCCAGGACCCACGTAAGCCAGATGCACAAGGTGGCGCATGTATCTGGAGTTTGTTTGCAGTGGCTGGAAGCCCTGGCACACCCATTCTCTCTCTCTCGCTCTCTCTCCTCTTTTCCTCTCTCAAACAAATAAATAAAATATTTTTAAAAATCTTTAAAAAAGAATAATACATAGGCTGGAGAGATGACTCAGTGGTTACAGTCACTTGATTGCAAAGTCTGCTGACTTGGGTTCAGTTCCCCAGCACCCCAGTAAATCCAGGTGCACAAAGGCACATGCACCTGGAGTTCATTTGCAGTGGCAGGAGGACCTGGTGCCCCCATTCTCCCCATCCCTTTTTCCTTGGAAATAAATTATATATATATATATATATACACACACACATACATACACATATATATGTATGTATGTATGTATGTATGTGTATGTGTATATGTATATGTATGTATGTATATGTACATATATACACATACATATATATGTGTATATATATATAATTAAGAAATATATATATATATTTAAAGAAGAATAGTACAGAGTTACTGTCAACACTTTCTTTCTGATAGCAATGGCCCAACTTGGGACCTGTTACAAAACAATTCTGCCTTCATCAGGTTCCCAGAGGCCATCACAGATGAATCCAGGCTTGGGTAGCTTTCTGACACTATAATGAAATACCTTTGGGCTGGGAATGTAGCTCAGTAGTAGAGTCCTTGCCTTGCACGTATAAAGCCCTGAGTTCAATCCCTATTACCCCCAAAGAAAAAAATGTAAAAAGCAAAGCAAATGCCAGCAATCCCAGCATGCAGGAGGCTGAGGCAGGAGGATTACTGTAAGTTTGAGATTAGCTTGATCTATATAGTGAGCTTGAGGACAGCCAGTGCTACATAGTGAGACCCTGTGTGGTGACACACGCCTTAATTCCAACACTCGGAAGGGAGAGGTAGGAGGATCACTGTGAGTTTAAGGCCAGCCTAAGACTCCATAGTGAATTCCAGGTCGGCCTGGGCTACAGCGAGACCCTACCTCAAGCAACAACAAAACAAACAAACAAACAAAATCCTGATATAAGCTACTTATAAAATAAAGGTCTATTTTGGTTCACGGGTCTGGAGGCTCAAGTCCCAGATTAGGTAGGCCCAGGGTTTGGGTCTCTTCGTGGTGGAAAACTAACATTTGAGGGCATGCCCCAGTGACCTAAGATGGACTTCCCACAGGCCCTGCCTCCCGAGACGGCTCTTCCCCAGTACCACTCCTCAGGGACCCAAATCTTTCCATGTGGACCTTTAGGGGACACTCATCCAAAGCACAGGGGGCAGTATGTGTTTCTATATGGTGTTAAACTTCCAGAGGATGCCATAGAGGAATGATAAAGCGTCTAGGGCTAAGAGGTCCACAGACTCTGAAGACAGGGACAGGAGGTCCCGTGGGGGAAGCCACGTTTGGCAGTTTCTCAGAGGTTAAAGTTCTAGTGACGATGAGCCAAGGAGCAAAGCCACAAGGAGCGGTAAGGCGAAGCAAACATACCGGTTGTCAAATGGTTGGGGCTCCTGGTGCATCTCTGCCACCGAGTAATACCGAGACTCCAAGTCAATAACTGGCAGATCTTGGGGCCTCAGGGTTCTCATTTTAGCATAAAGTGGTAGATCTGCCTATGCCAAGGCGGACACCTCACCTCCTGTTTAGGACTGTTTAGGAGCTAGGTGGAGTAGTTAACCTAAGTCATGAAGCATTGGTGATTCAGGCTCTCTGTCATCTCAGTCCCAAATGAAAGAAAGCAGGGCCGTCAGATTCCACACTGGAATACTTTGGGTTGCTCTTATCATTTATATGAGGAAATGCTTCAGATTTTGACCTGAAACACACTGCTAGGACTCAGCCTTGAGTCACTTACTACGCTGGCCAGGGAGTAACAAGGAAGAAGAGCTGGTATCTGACTTGGGATTTTGCTGTCTTTGTATTAATCACCAGAAGCCTCAGGTTCGTAGCCAAAAAAAAAAAAAAAAAAAAAAAAAAAAAAAAAAAGGTCTGCTCCTCATTCAGGGCCAGAACTATCTAGGCCAGACCCCAGAGGTTAGAAACACAAGCTAACCAGAGCCACCTGGTCATGCCCAGGAGCTGGGCAGGAGGGTCTCTGATCCTGTGGGAGTCCTTCCACTGCAGTCCACACTGAAACCCGACCATTGTGATGGTATGTCTGCCTTCTCTGTTTTCCCTTGGTTCTTTCATCATATTTAATTAGGTCATTTTGGAATATCAGTGTGCCTTTGCTGCATTAGAGGGAAATGAAACAAAGGTGGGTGGGGGGCGCTTGTAACTGGACAGCATTTTAAAGAAAAACCTGTGTGCTTCCAGGGGACGAATGTGTTAGTGGCAGTTGGAATCGGCATATGACATGTCCAGGGGAAGATGCGACTCTGGAGATGTGTGGGGTTTGGCGACGGAGAGGAAAATGATGACTCATTTGGATAGTCATTTCTTTCCTCTGCAGACTCTCTTCCCAGAAAAGCTGTTGGCTCAAGTACAGATTTAATTTCTATGCTTAATAAGGTAGATGACACTCTTACAAAAAAAAAAAAAAATCCCAGTTCTAAGAATTAACAAGCAGTTGGCTCACACACTACTTCAGTGCTTTCTAGACATGATGATTAGGTCCACATCACGGAGGCTGCCTTCATGAGGTTCCCAGAGGCCGTCAGAGATGAATCCAGGCCCAGGCAGCTTTCTGACACTATAATGAAATACCTTCGGGCACAGCTTAAGGAAAAAGACTGATGTGTTCTTGTACCTTTTCTTTTCACAAATAAATAGTATTCATAGAAAATCTGATCTAGGAAATCTCGATTTTTCTCTCATTCTTTTGACCAAACACTTTCTAATTAAGTTGCAACTTTGAAACAGACTTATATGTCTCACGGTATCTATTGTTCCTTTCTCCATCTTCTTCTCTTTCTTCTTCTCCTCCTCTTTGTTCTTATTTTGAGATAAGCCCAACAGGTTAGCCTTTTTTTTTTTTTTTTTAATGCAAGAGAGCAAGAGTGAGAGAGAGAGAGAGAAAGAGAGAAACTTGACATGCCAGGCTCTCCAGCCACTGTAATCGAACTCCAGACACATGTTCCCCTTGCACACATGTGCCACCTTGCGGGCTTGCATCACTTTGTGCATCTGGCTTACATGGGACCTGGAGAGCCAAACCTAAGTCCTTAGGCTTTGCAGGCCAGCACCTTAGCCGCTAAGCCATCTTTCCAGCCCTCCTTTCTTCCCTTTAATAGGAAAATCTATTAGTTGGGGTCATGGACACTCCTATGGACTATATTTCCCAATACCCTTTTTAAAAAAAATATTTTATGTTCATTATTTATTTATTTATTTGAGAGCGACAGATACAGGGAGAAAGACAGCTAGAGGGAGAGAGAGAGAGAATGGGCGTGCCAGGGCTTCCAGCCTCTGCAAACGAACTCCAAACGCGTGCGCCCCCTTGTGCATCTGGCTAACGTGGGTCCTGGGGAACCGAGCCTCGAACCAGGGCCCCTTAGGCTTCACAGGCAAGCGTTTAACCACTAAGCCATCTCTCCAGCCCCCCAATACCCTTTTGCAGCAATAGATTTGGCCATGTGACTAAGACCTGGCCAGTGGGAAATAAACGTAAATGTCTGAAACTTATGGTCATAAGCTTACATAGAAACTGCCCTCCATGCCATACTCCTTTTCCTACAGTCTGGCCCCAGGATAAGTGGTGGAGAGCCAGTTTGGTGGTGTGGATGAGGGCCACCTCACAAGGGTGACAGAGAGGAGGACAGAAGGAACATGGCTCACTCTAGCAGCTTTGCCCCTCCTCTTGTCTACTTGCTGTAGCTCAGATATTTCCACGAGAGACGAGTGTATTTTATTTAAGCACCGATCATTCGATCTTTGTTAAAGCAGCCAACCAGTATCCCAACAATGTGGCAAATATTCTGAGTGGATTTAAATCATGAGCTAAGTTATAAAACTTTAGTCTAAGGGTGGCCTCAAACTCAGGGCAATCCTCCAACCTCTGCATCCCGAGGGCTGGGATTAAAGGCATGCGCCACCATGCCTGGCTTTATTTTACTTTAAAATTTTTGTTATTTATTTGTTTTGAAGAGAGGGAGAGAGAGAAAGAGAATGAATGGGCACACCAAGGCCTCTCGCTACTGCAAACAAACTCCAGATGCATGCGCCACTTTGTGCATCTTTACATGTTTACTGGGGAATTGAGCCCTGGGTCATTAGGCCTTGCAGGCAAACACCTTAACTGATGAGCCATCTCTCCAGCTGAACTCTTGCTTTTTAGATCCATGGCCAGCCTTCAACTGTGCTCTGACCATCTTGTGCTCAGGTTGCGGGAGCAGTTCCTAATTGTCCCCATTCTGTTCAGTCAAATGCTAGCCGATCCACCGCCATATTGGTTTTCTGAAGCCATCAATTTATTTTTGTGTCTGGCTTTATGCGGGCATTGGGGAATTGAATCTGAGACAATAGGCTTGAAAGCAAGGGCTTTTAACTACTACACCACCTCCCCAGTGCCTCAAAATATCCATTTCTTTACTCATTTCTCAAGCTTCGTACTTCCAGTTGAACCATATGAAATTCCTAATAATTAACTTATAAGTGGCAGATACATATGGTTTAACCTAATGCTTGTGCTGAACTAAAGTAATCCTATTTCATAACTTTATTTCTTCTAGATTTCTTATTGTGACTTTTTTTTGGGGGGGGAGAGGGCAGAGCTAGCTCTTTCTCACCAGGAAGTCTTCTCTCTTCCTCTCGATCAATGTCACCCTCTATTTCTTTCAAGATTCAACTCTACACTCTCTTCCTCAGGTTAGCTTCCTTGACTGATCATGTTTCATAGGCAACCTAATCCTTAACTGAATTTCCACACCATTCTCGAGCGATGCAAGGGGCCTTCTTTCCGAAAGCAATTGCAAACTGTCAAGAGATGACTGTGTCCTCTAATTTTTTTTAAGCAGTTCTTTTTTGACATGAGTGTATGTGTTCATATGTGTGTGTGTGCATGAGGCAGGGTGCCCGAGAGTATGCAGGTGCACATATGTGGAGGCAAGGGTATAACGTCATGTGTCACCATCCCCAGAAACACCATCTCCTTTGAGACAGAGCCTCTCATTGGCTTGCAGCTCACCCAGTAAGGTAGACTGGCTGGCCAGTGAGCCCCAGGCATCTCCCTGTCTCTGTTGCCCCATCTCTGGGATTACAGACATGCTTCACTATGGGTGGTCAGTTTATGTGTACCAGGGAATCACACTAAGGTCCTCATGCTTGCCAGGCAAGGGCTTTTACTCACTGAGCTATTTTTCAAAGTCCTTTCTTTTTTTGTTGTTGTTGTTTATTTTGTTTATTTATTTGAGAGCGACAGAGAGAGAAAGAGGCAGATAGAGATAGAGAGAGCAAGAATGGGCGCGCCAGGGCCTCCAACCACTGCAAACGAACTCCAGACGCGTGCACCCCCTTGTGCATCTGGCTAACATGGGTCCTGGGGAATTGAGCCTCGAACCGGGGTCCTTGGGCTTCACAGGCAAGCGCTTAACCACTAAGCCATCTCTCCAGCCCTCAAAGTCCTTTCTTAAGCAATTCTTATTAATCATTTAATGTTCTGGGTATTAAATTAATGCCTTCTGACTTGAATAAGCTCTTAAAACAGTTATCCTTCCTAGTCTAACTATAAAGAAAAACGTACCCAGTAAAATCACCGAGTTGTCTCTAGAATGGGAAATACTGTCTGTGCATTGGCTCATAACCAAATAGTGTGGGTTTTTTTTTTTTTTTTCCTATTAGAAAAGTGTGCATGACACTAGCTTGGCTGAGCAGACTCTCATGTTCTGTTGCTCTCTTGGGCTTTCATGAGTCATTTTTCCTTACCTGATCAGAGTGTTTCTGGATCTAAACAGCACTTCCTAGTTTCTTCCTTCTCTACCTCATCAAAGTTCTCAGTCAGGAATGGTCTCATGGATAGTACGTTTTGTAACAGGTCTTATATGTCCACCATTCAGGAATGGTCTCATGGATAGTACGTTTTGTAACAGGTTTTATACTGCTACCAGACAGTACTCAGAGCTGGCTGACGCGTGACGGCTGCATATGCATTGTGAGTGAGCACATGGACTTCATTCTGCGTCCCAGGAGAGAGCAGAGTTGAAGACTAAGAACTGGCACTTCTCAGCTGTAGGTTTCAGAGCCTCTGGCTCCAGCAGTGGAAGAGTGGTGGATCAGCAAGGGTCCTTTTAAAATTGCTCAAAAAAAAAAAAAAAAAGGAAATGATTGAGGTCTCAGACTTATAAGGGGCCTCAGCTCAAATGAATAGTCTCTTTTTAGTCTTACCCTCAAGACCTTTTTCCCAGCTCCATCACCTTCACTTTCCCCTGTTGTTTGGCGGAGTTTGACCCATAGCCTGAATGTGGCAGGTTTGCTTCCTATTGACAACATTTAACAGGAAGGGTTAAAAGGGTTAATAGGAAGGAAGGAGGAATTAGAGGCGGACACCATTAAGCTATCAATACTTCAGCATGTGTGGGTTGTAAATAACCCTCATTAGGATTGTGTTATGGTTAAGTCCATGTCAACTTGACTGGGGCCAGGGGTGTCCAGGTTAAAGATGATTTCTGGGTGCGTATGTGAGGGTGTTTCTGGATGAGATCAGTATGGGGGGTGGTGGGTTTCGGAAACATTGGTGAACATCATCCGGTCTACTGAGGGCCTGAAAAGAACAGTAAGTGGAAGAAAGGGAAATTCTCCTACCTGCCTGCAGGCTTGAGCTGGGGCTTTATACCATTAGTACCTTTTAGTCTGAGGCTGAAATTAACACCGTCGGCTTTTCTGGGTCCCCAGCTTCAGACATGACAGTCTCCATGCTACTGATTCTGTTCTGTGGAAAATCCCAGTACAGATGGCTTTGGTGTAATTTTGCTAGGTTTCAGGTTTTCCTAAGCTTGAAGTATGAAACAGTACTATCTCCTTCCATGACCAAAGGATTCTGGAGAAGAAAGCAATTTACCAGAGGTTATAAATGATTTAATGACTAGAAAATACATTCTATCAAGACGAAGGGATTAATATTGTTTGAATTGATATGATTTGGTCTGGAGGGAAAAAAGAAATGTGGAATCCCATTATGTTGGTGTTCAAATGTAAGAAAATTTGTTTTCCAGCTGTTCTTAATTTCACCTGAAAGAGGGGGAAAATGAGGAATGAATTTAAGGCATACCATGGGGAAATGTAAGGCAGACTTTTCTGACACTATAGATCAGAGGTTCTCAAATTTTAGTGCGCATACCACCCCCGTCCAGGAGTTTGTTTAAAATGCAAGTTTCTGGCCTCTACATTTAGCAGTTCTGACTTGGAGCATCTGGAGTGGAGCCCCCCAAATCTACATTTTTAATAAGCTCTCACCTCTAAAACGAGTTGAGGTGATTGCTTCTTAGACCACACTTTGAGAACTTCTGGAGTAGATTGCTGAGTGGGATGGATTCTCAGGGGGTTTGTTGAACTCTCTTCTCTGCCTCAAAAAGTCACATTTTAATGACACTAAAATATAGGAAAACATATCATGTGTAGGGGTGTGCATTAGGTTGAATAGTATCCCTCTCAAATTCATATGCTAGCCAGGTGTGGTGGTGCACGCCTTTAGTCCCAGCACTCAGGAGGCAGAGGTAGGAGGATTGCTGTGAGTTTGAGGCCACTCTGAGACTACATAGTGAATTCCAGGTCAGCCTGGGCTAGAGATTGAGACTCTACTGTGAACCCCCCCACCCGCCAAAAAAAGAAAAAAAATTGTATATATACTTCCCAGATCCTCAGAATGTGATCTTATTTTGAAGTAGGATCATTGGAGATATTCTTAGTCTTGCAGAACCTTTCATGGGAAGAAGTGAACTAATGCCTATTTACCCAGATAGGGCACTGACAGCTGACCTAAGTAATGCTTCCATCTCAGTCGGGCTTGATGAGCCAATGAGTCTATTGACCTTACTTGTAGGAGCATGGGTGAGGGTTCGTTCCGAGAGTGTGAGTGATCTCAAAATATTTCTCAGCAACAAGTCCCCTTTCAGTATGAGTGATGAGGGCCTTTTGAAAGCTGCAAAGATGGAATGCCCTTCAATTAACCTTCCACCTCCTATGCACTCTAGGACTTCTCAAGACCACGTGCACCTGGGCGGGTTCACCTAAAGCTGAGGACTGGGCAGGAGGGAACCAATGGCCATCACCTCAGGTGAGAGTCAACTGACCTTCCTTCTACTCCTGCCAGGAGGAGATATTAATTCTTGAGAGGGTCTTGGAGCAGTTAAGCACAATTGCTTTGATTTCAAGACGGTAACATGGGCCTGGGAAGATGGCTCAGTGGTTAAAGGCATTTGCTTACAAAGCCTGCTGACCAAGGATTAATTCACTAGCTACCCACATAAAGCCAGACAGGCATTTTGACGACAGTGCAGCAAGAGACACTGGCACACTCATAAACACACACACTCACACACAAACACACACACAAATAAATAGATAAGATGATAACATGCCTAGAAAGCAATGTTTCACAACACAGAGTCAAGATGAAGTATGTGTGTGTGTATGTGTGTGTGCATACATGGACATATAGTAGAGTTGAATGGGCCCCTAACCTGAGATGATTGGTGGCTTTTTAGGAAGAGACATAGGGAGAAGGCCACATAACAATGAAGGTTGTGATGAGAGTGGCACATGAAGAAGCTCAAGAGTGATGGCAGCCGTCCAAAGTCAAGACAAGGGCTGGAGAGATGGCTTAGTGGTTAAGCCTTTTGCCTGCAAAGCCAAAGGACCCAGGTTCAATTCCCCAGGACCCACATTAGCCAGATGCACAAGGGGATGCACACGTCTGGAGTTCATTTGCAGTGGCTGGAGGCCCTGGCACATCCAGTTCTCACTATTGCTCTCTCTATATCTCTATCTCTGTCCCTCTCTCTCTGACTCTAATTTAAAAAAAGTCTTTAAAAAAAAAGTCAAGATGAGAAAGCTATGGAGATAGCTTGGTGGAGAAAGCGCTTGCTGCGCCACTCTGACTTCGCATCTCCAGACCCCACATAAAAAGCCAGAAACAGTGGAGGGCTTCTGTAATCCCAGCACGCTGACAGGGAGAAGGGAGGTGAAGACGGGAGAATTTCCCAGAAGCTGTTGCATGGAGCAATGAACAACAGGAAGAGATCCTGCCTCAAAAGAGGTGTGAGGTAAAGACTGACTTGAAAGCTGTCCTTGGCCTCCATATGCACGCCAACACATGTGTTCCTGTGCTCACGCACACAAACATGCATTCATGCATACACACGTCAAATGAATTTTAAAATTTAAAAAATTTATTTCATTTATGAGAGAGAGAGAGAGAGAGAGAGAGAGAGAGAGAGAGAGAGAGAGAAAATTGGCACACCGGGGCCTCAAGACACTACAATCAAACTCCAGACAGGTGCAGCATCTTGTGTGCGTGTGCCAACTTATGTGGGTTCTGAGAAACTGAACCTGGGTCCTCAGTCTTCGCAGGCAAGCACCTTAACCACTAAACTATCTCTTCAGCCCATCAAATAAATTTCAAACAAAGGTGAGAGGCAAGGTAGGATTTTCTCACTTGAGCTCTATCATTTGACACCACTTAGTTTGTGGGATTCCATAATTCAGCCCCAGAAAGCTAATTTGTGGACTTTCAGTATAACCCTACCATTAGGCAGAGAAGTGCATGAGCTGTCAAAGTAGACATTTACTGCTTTATAGACCTGTTAACTCAACTTTTTTTAAAAATTTATTTATTTATTTATTTGAGAGCAACAGACACAGAGAGAAAGACAGATAGAGGGAGAGAGAGAGAATGGGCGCGCCAGGGCTTCCAGCCTCTGCAAACGAACTCCAGACGCTTGCGCCCCCTTGTGCATCTGGCTAACGTGGGTCCTGGGGAACCGAGCCTCGAACCGGGGTCCTTAGGCTTCTCAGGCAAGCGCTTAACTGCTAAGCCATCTCTCCAGCCCTTCTTTTTTTTTTTTTTTTTTTTTTGAGGTAGGGTCTCACTGTAGTCCAGGCTGACCAGGAATTCACTATATAGTTTCAGGATGGCCTTGAACTTAAAGCAATCCTCCTGCCTCTGCCTCCCAAGTGCTGGAATTAAAGGTGTGCATCACCATGCCTGGCTGTTTTCTCACTTTTTTTTTTTTAACCTTTTAAAGAGTATGAGTACTCAAATATTTGCAATTGCCACACACTAGATAAGTGATTCATTAGTATTTATAACATCCTTTTCTTGAAATGTCGCTTAAAATTGATCATGTATGGGCTCAGTGGTGGGCTGCATGTTTAGAGTGCTTAAGGTCCTGGGTTCTGTTCTCAATTCCACACACACACAAATGCAACCTCAAGGGGGCTGGAGAGATGGCTTAGCGGTTAAGCGCTTGCCTGTGAAGCCTAAGGGCCCCAGTTCGAGGCTCGGTTCCCCAGGTCCCACGTTAGCCAGATGCACAAGGGGGCGCACGCGTCTGGAGTTCGTTTGCAGAGGCTGGAAGCCCTGGCGTGCCCATTCTCTCTCTCCCTCTATCTGTCTTTCTCTCTGTGTCTGCCGCTCTCACATAAATAAATAAAAAATGAACAAAAAAATATTTAAAAAAATGCAACCTCAACATTTCTGGTCTCAAGTGTTTGCGACAGATGGACTTTTGACTTTTATGAGATTATAGAAGTAAATGCACTCATTTAAAAAATATTTTATTTTTATTTATTTATTTGATTGAGAGAGAGAGAGAGAATGGGCACACCAGGGCTTCCAGCCACTGCAAACGAACTCCAGATACATGCGCCACCTTGTAAATACACTTATTTAAAAAATATATTTTATTTTTATTTATTTATTTGACACACACACACAGACACAGAGCGAGAGCTAGAGCGAGAGCAAGAGCGAGAATGAGAGTGAAAGGAAGGAAGGAAGGAAGGAAGGAAGGAAGGAAGGAAGGAAGGAAGGAAGGAAGGAAGGAAGGAAGGAGGGAGGGAAGGGAGGAAGGAAGGAGGGAAGGGAGGAAGGAAGGAAGGAAGGGAGGAAGGAAAGAAGGAAGGAAGAAAGGAAGGAAGGAAATGGGCATGCCAGGGTCTCTAGCAAATGAGCTCCAGACGCATACATCACCTTGTGCATCTGGCTTACATGGGTCCTGGGGAATCAAACGTGGGTCTTTTGGCTTTGCAGGCAAGCAAGCTTCTTAACCACTAAGCAATCTTTCCAGCTCCACACTTATTTTTTATAATAAACAGAGCTCCTCAACTTCCATCACCATAAAGAAATTCATTTAACAGTTATGTTATCAGTTGTAAGTCATTGTGTGTATGTGTGTGTGTGTGTTGCAGTTACCATCTTGTTGCTGGGATGAGACACCCAGTGAAAAACAGCTGATGGGAGGAAAGGGTTTATGTGTAGTCTTTACAGTATCGAGGGGAAACGATTATGGCAAGAAAGCAGGCAGAGCAGAGGCGAGGCATCGCAGCGCAGGGTGGAAGAAGTCTCAGTACTGGGCTTGGAGCTGAACTAATGAACCTCAAGGTCGGCCCCCAGAGACACACCTCCTCCAGCAAGGCTCTACCTCCTCCACTGACACCAGCGGAAGACCAAGTATTTAAAACACAGGGGCAATGAGGAACATCTCATTCAAACCACCAGTGTGTGTGTGTGTGTGTGTGTGTGTGTGTGTGTGTGTGTGTCCGTGTGCATACATGGGAATGCCACAGTATATGTGTGGAGGTCAGAGAATGGTTTCAGGTGTGTCCGTATCGTCCACTCTGAGGCAGGATCTCTCATAGTTTATTGTGTGTACACCAGCCTAGCTGGCCTTCAAGATTCAAGCACTCTCACTTGTAGGTGGGCTGAGATTCCAGGCACCCACTATAGCATCTGGCATTACATGGATTCTGGGTGTCCAAACTCAGGTATTCACACTTGCATACGTAGCAAGCAGTTTATCCACTGAGCCGTCTCCTCAGCCCAAGTGGTGAATAAATTTGACGTCACTTTCTCTTCCTTAAATATTCCTTAAAATTTGAGGAGTTAATTTTGAGATGAAATCTGATTTTCCACCAATTTGAAATGATGATGAATTGCATACAGGAATTTTATCTACTTCAATGAGACTTCAGTGACTTAAATCTGTAAGAAAAACTCAGGCAATAAACTAAATATTATTTCTCTTTCAACTAAGAAAGCCTTCCAGCCTTCAGTAGTTGCTTTATAATTAAGTTACTATGAAAAAATTTCTGTTTGTTCACTCTTTAGGGACTCTGACTTCAGAAAAGCCATTGATTTGCTGACATTTAACTTGCAATCTCCTGCTTCTGTGATCGGGGCTATTGGATGGCGTAACATGATCGAGAAGAAGCCAAGAACTTGGAGTATTGCAGCATATCCATTTTTTTCTGTTAATAAAACACTCAACTAGGTCATTTTTCTCTGGCCACTTTTCCATTGTAAAAAAAAAAAAAAAAACCTGAATCAAAGACCAATGGCTGCTTTTATTGGCAAAACAGTAGATAAATCAGGGATGTAAAAATGCAAGTAGGATTCTGTATAAGCACCACGCAGAATGGACTCGCTGGGTGAAAGGTTTATTCTGTCAACATTCCTCTGGAGACACTTAGGTTTAAGGAAATGTTTGCACTGCTCTAGAGGAAAAGTTGGCTGTGTGTTTTTCTTTTGTGTTTAGGCCACTCTGGAAGTAATTCCTGGGAGCATGATGAACTGCTAATGTATGGTGATTTAGAAAAGGCCCCACGTACAGGTCACTTAGATGCTTAGACAGGAAGAAAGAAAACTCATCTTAGAGGACAAATGCCAGTCAGGAAGGGCTAAGTTATAGCTTATGGTCAAAGGGACATGGGAAGGGAAAGTGAGGTAGATTTCAAGCAAAAGGACACACCAGTTTTAGGGTTTATTCTTTTTTTTAAATATATATTTAAAAATTTTTTATTTATTTTTATATATTTATTTGAGAGCGACAGACAGAGAGAGAAAGAGGCAGAGAGAGAATGGGCGCGCCAGGGCTTCCATCCACTGCAAACGAACTCCAGATGCGTGTACCCCCTTGTGCATCTGGCTAACGTGGGTCCTGGGGAATTGGGCCTCGAACTGGGGTCCTTAAGCTTCACAGGCAAGCACTCAACCACTAACCCATCTCTCCAGCCCTGCATTGCATTTTAAATCATGTATGGTTATCAGTTCACGGAGGCCAGGGGTGAAATATGCTGGTTTGATTCAGGTGTCCCCCCATAAATTCATGTGTTCTGAATACTAGGCCCCCAGCTGATTGAAAGTTTGGAATTGAATCCTTACTGGAGGAGATGTGTTGTTAGGGGCAGGCTTATGAGTGTTATAACCAGCTTCCCCTTGCCAGTGTTTGATACACTCTCCTGCTGCTACTGCCTATCTGATGTTGGCCAGGTGGTGATGTCCAGCGTCTGCTCTTGCCACATTTCCCCCTGCCATCATGGAGTTTCTCCTTAAGTCTGTAAGCCAAAATAAACCCTTTCCACCCACAAGCTGCTTTTGGTTGGGTGCTTTATGCCAGCAACTCAAAGCTGACTGCAATAGTCGCTAATCTCTAAATACAGTCATCGTTCACAAATATGGAGTCTTGGAAAGTGCGCATTAGGAGGGATTCTGGGAAGAGAAGTCGATCTCTGCCAAACCTTTTAGCATAGTGACATGAACTTCTAGGGCCTTGGTGACCCAAGGCATTTACCATGGGGCCGCATTTGCAAGGTGTTTTGGGTTTTAGTTGCTATTGGCGGATCCCATTGCAAGCACCTGTCTCAAATTGTTTTTTTTTTTTTAAATATTTTTATTTATTTTTATTTATTTCTTTGAGAGAGACAGACACAGAGAGAAAGACAGATAGAGGGAGAGAGAGAGAATGGGTGCGCCAGGGCTTCCAGCCTCTGCAAACGAACTCCAGACGCGTGCGCCCCCTTGTGCATCTGGCTAACGTGGGACCTGGGGAACCGAGCCTCGAACCGGGGTCCTTAGGCTTCACAGGCAAGCGCTTAACCGCTACGCCATCTCTCCAGCCCTCAAATTGTTTTGTATATAGTGATGCATGTCTATAAGGCCAGCACTTTGGAGGCAGCTGCAAGAGGCCCATGAGTTCAAGGCCAGCCTTTGAGATCTTGTTTCAAAAAACCAAGATTTGGGCTGGAGAGATGGCTTAGTGGTTAAGCGCTTGCCTGTGAAGCCTAAGGACCCTGGTTTGAGGCTCAATTCTCCAGGACCCATGTTAGCCAGATGCACAAGGGGGCGCATGTGGCTGGAGTTTGTCTGCAGTGGCTAGAGGCCTGGGTGTGCCTCTTTCTCTCTGTCTGTTGCTCTCAAATAAATAAATAAAAACAAAAATAATTTTAAAAACCAAAATTTGAAAATGAATTTAAAGTAGCACTGAATCACCAAGAGTAATTCATTGGCTATGGAGGTTTCTATCTACTCATTGGTGTAGGGTTTTCAAGCCCATAGAAATTGCTTTAGGGCTGGAGAGATGCCTTAGCAGTTAAAGTGCTTGCTGGCAAAGCCAAAGGACCCAAGTGTGATTCCCCAGTACCCATGTAAGCCAGATGCACAAGGTGACACATGCATCTGGAGTTTGCTTGCAGTGTCTAGAGGCCATGGCATACCCATTGCTCTGTCTCTCTTTCTGCCTCTGTCTCAAATAAATAAATAAATAAACAAAGTCTTTTAAAAAAGGAATCTTCAAAAAACAAAGTTGCTTTTAAAGTATTTTTAGCCACATGCACTGGTGCTTGCCTATGATCGCAATCACTCCAGAGGCTGATTCTGGAAGTGTGCAACTGCCTAGGCAACATAGCAAGACCCCATCTCAAAAGATGGTATTCAGAGCCGGGCGTGGTGGTGCACGCCTTTAATCCCAGCACTTGGGAGGCACAGGTAGGAGGATCACCATGAGTTCGAGGCCACCCTGAGACTACGTAGTGAATTCCAGGTCAGCCTGGACTAGAGTAAGAGCATACCTTGAAAAACCAAAAAAAAAAAAAAAAGATGGTATTCAGGCTGGAGAGATGGCTTAGCGGTTAAGTGCTTGCCTGTGAAGCCTAAGGACCCCGGTTCGAGGCTTGGCTCCCCAGGACCCACGTTAGCCAATGCACAAGGGGCACACGTGTCTGGAGTTCGTTTGCAGTGGCTGGAGGCCCTGGAGCGTCCATTCTCTCTCTCTCTCTCTCTCAAATAAATAAGAATGAACAAAAAATAATTTTATAAAAGATGGTATTCATTGGGGACGGAAGATGGCTCAGCAGTTGAGGGTGTTTGCTTGCAAAGCCTGCCAGCCTGGGTTCCAATTCCCAAGCTGCCCACATAAGTCAGACACAAAAAGTGGCACAGGCATCTGGCATTCATTTGCAGTGGTAAGAGGCCCTGCCTAGTGTGCCCAAACACACACACACACACACACATATGCAAATACATAAAAATGAAATAAGAAAATACTAATTAATACATGTTAAAATATTATAGGGCCAGGTGTGGTGGCACGTGCCTTGAATCCTAGCATTCGGGAGGCAGAGGTAGGAGGATCGCCATGAGTTCAAGGCCAGCCTGAGACTACATAGCGAATTCCAGGTCAGCCTGAGCTAGAGTGAGACCCTACCTTAAAAAACCAAAATAATAAATAAATAAAATTTTTTCCTAAAGCATATGAAAGTTTAGTTAATTCACCATTAATTGTTAGTACTTGCATCACTATAGTAACAACTTGTCAAAATCATATGCATTCCCAGGTACTTCAGGTTATATTTACGACTTTATTTTCCCCACAGTGGAAATCTTTCAGTTCATCAGGCCTGTTGCTGGGATCTACTTCTGAAAGCAACTGTCCCCATGCAGACTCATGTCTCAAGCTCTGCTTTGGGGATATGAGGTTAAGACAGCGTCACTTCCTATGTCTGTGCTAACCTGTTCATACCCTTAATTTACTCATTCAGTACAAGGGTCTCATATTTTCTCCACTTTCATTCTTAACTCTGACATCCTGTTTGGCTTCCAAGTATCTTATTTACTACTACATTTTAGCCTGTTTTTCTCATTCCAGTCTAATGTACTGATGTCCCAAATCCCTTGAAATCCCTAGTTATAAAAATGCCCCAGTTCTTCCTGAGTTCAAATGCTCAGTAATTTCAGTGGCTTTAAGCCCAGAATAAGGTGAGCAGATCATTGCATCTTTAATTAAGTACTTCTCAAATCCCCCGTGGTATGTACAGTTTGAATTACCAACCTATGCCAAGAGCATTTCGTGGGAGGAAGGGTGTGAGGATTAATAGGTTATAGTTTCTCAACAGCTTCCAATGTCTAGAATGGAAAATGCTTTTCAAATATGTGGCAGTGCCTTTAGTAACAGATGTTGCCTTAGCCCTGGATGGAATGACCATGTTGCATAATTCCACCCTTTGATAGCAAAGGCTGCTGCCATCCACCCATCCATCAAGAATGAAGTATTTATCAGATGTCAGGAGCTGTTCTAGACCCTATAGATTAAAAACAAAACAAAACAAAACAAAACTTGTCATCTGGGATGAAGAGATGATTTAGCAGTTAAGGCACTTGTCTGCAAAGCTTAAGGACCCAGGTTCGATTCTCCAGTACCCACGTAAGGATGCATAGAGTAGAACATGCATCTGGAATCTTTTTTTGCAGTGGCTAGAGGCCCTGGCACACCCATTCTTCCTCTCTCTCTCTCTCTCTCTCTCTCTCTCTCTCTTTCTCTCTCTCTCTCTGTGCCTCTTTCTCTTTCTCTCTCAAATAAATAAACATAAATAAAAAATATTAACAAAAACCTCTGTCATCTGCAGGTTGCTAACATATGATTGTGGGGGCAAGGGTGCTTGGAAGAGTAAATAGATGATTTTAACCTACAGATGCCAAGGAAGGAGAAAGTGAAGAGTTGAGGAGATTTGGAAGAAAGACTGCTCAGAGCCACATGTGAGAGTCAGTCAAGCATCACAAGGGAAATGATGATATTTGATGAAGCTTGGGGGGAAAGTGGGATCTTGAATTTTTGTAAAGATTTTACTTTTATTTATTACAGACAGAGAGAGACGGGGAGAGAGAGAAAGAGGGAGAGAGAGTGAGAATGGGCACGCCAGGGCCTCTAGCCACTGCAAACGAACTCCAGATGCATGTGCCACCATGTGCATCTGGCTTATGTGGGATATTTTATTTTTATTTATTTATTTATTTGACAGAGACAGAAGGAGAGAGAGAGAAAAAGAGAGAGACAGAGACAGAGAATGGGCACGCCAGGGCCTACAGTCACTGGAAACAAACTCCAGACACATGTGCCCCCGTGTGCATCTGGCTTATGTGAGTCCTGGAGAATTAAACTGGAGTCATTTGGCTTTGTAGGAAAATGCCTTAACTGCTAAGCCATCTCCCCAGCCCTGAATTTTGAAATTAAAAAAAAATTATTATTTATTTATCAGAGAGAAAGAGAGAGAGAGAGAGAGAGAGAGAGAGGGAGAGAAGAAGGCAGATAGAGAGAGGGAGAGAGAATGGGCACACCAAGGTCTCTAGTTGCTGCAAACAAACTCCAGATGCACGGGCTGCCTTGTGCATCTGGCTTACACAGGTTGTTGGTCATTGAACTTGGTTCCTTTGGCTTTGCAGGCAAACACCTTAATTGCTAAGTCATCTCTCCAGCCCAAATTTTGAAATTTTTCAAACAAATGTTTACTCATTTGCTTTTTGTGTGTGGTATGCATGGGCCGCCACACACACATAGGGGTCGGAGGACAACTTCAAAGCATCCCTGTTCTACCTGCTTTGAGACAGGGTCTCTTGCTGCTGCAAATGAACTACTGGGTCTCAAACATCTGACTGGCTGCCCTTGTGAGCTTCAGATCCTCTGGCTTGGCCTCCCATTATCCTTGGTGAATTGGATTCACAGATGCATGCACTACTTTGCATCTGTCTTTACATGGGTGCCAAGGAATTGACTTCAGCCCATAGGCTTGTAAGCAAGCACCTTTAACCACTGAGCAATCTTTCCAGCTCCTTTTTTTAAAAAAAAAACAACTTGGATTAAGTTTAGATGTACATAAAACTATAAAACTAATATGGAGGGCTTTATATAATCTATCACTGAATATGCCCCATTCTTTTAAAAAATTATTTTTTAAAAATTTTTATTTATTTATTTGAGAGCGACAGACACAGAGAGAAAGACAGATAGAGGGAGAGAGAGAATGGGCACGTCAGGGCTTCCAGCCTCTGCAAACGAACTCCAGATGTGTGCACCTCCTTGTGCATCTGGCTAACGTGGGGCCTGGGGAATTGAGCCTTGAACCGGAGTCCTTAGGCTTCACAGGCAAGCGCCTAACCGCTAAGCAATCTCTCCAGCCCCTAAAAAATTATTTTTATTTATTTATTTGAGACAGAGAGAAGGAGAGAGAGAGAGAGTGAGAGAATGAGAATGGGCGTGTCAGGGCTTCCAGCCACTATAAGTGAACTCCAGAAGCATGTGACATCATGGGCATCTGGTTTATGTGGGACTTGGAGAGTCGAACCCGGTTCTTAGGCTTCACAGGTATGTGCCTTAACCGCTAAGACATCTCTCTAGCCCCTCATTCTTCTTTTGAAACAGGATCTTAAGTAGCCTATGCTATCCTTGAACTCACTCAAGGTTGAGAAGAAATACCCCATTGAACTGAATGCATTATTCCTGTACAACTGTAGTTTTTTGGGGGTAGGGCCGATCTGTATAGCTTTAACACGCTGTTTATAGAGCTCTGTCTTATGTCACATGGCTTCTTGGGCTCTTGAACCTCTTGCCACTATCTTCTGTCTGCTGGTTAACAGGCCTGAGTCACTGTGCCCGGCTTACTACCCTGTTCTTAACATCTTATATTTCCATGGTACATTTTGTCAAGACAAAGAAAACACCCTTAGCACATTCTGATTCTCCATACCTTTTTTGGATGTCACCCGTTTCCTCAGGAACATCCTGCTGCTGTTCTCGGATCCAGTTCAGCCAACTACAGTGCGTTTCGTTGTCTCTGGTCTGTGACAGTTTCTGTCTTTGCTTATTTTCACGACCGTGACCATCTTGAGGCCCATGGGTCAAGTGTGTCGCAAAATGTCTCCCGATCTGGGTTTATATGATAATCTTCTCATGGGGTCAAAATGGGCTTGGGGAAGCATGCCACAGGGAGGTTGTTTTTTTTTTTTTTTTTTTTTTTTTCTTCTCATACTATGCCAGGGGTACCTCACATCCTGAGGCTGTCACTGGTGACCATAACCAAGGTGAAAGGTCTGCTTGAGCAAGGTGTGGGTGTGCACGGTGTGCTCGGGGGCCAGCAAAAGAAAAGTCACGTGAACTGTCAGGTAGGGTCTCTCAAGGCAGTAGTGGGAGACGAGTCAAGTCTTGGTGCTTGAACTTTTGTGAGAAGATTTCTGTGGGCTCAATTTTTTCCCCCCACAGCTTATCTATACAGAGTAAGAGGAGTGGGTGGCATTATAGACCCCATTTAAGGGTGAGGAAACAGGCTGATGAAGAGGATGGCAGAAAGTCGCGTGGACAGTGGCAGAACCGGGTCTTGGATGGCACCGTCTTTGCTCCTTGTCCTGGGCATCACTGTCTTGAGGCCTGGGAACAGTTGTGGGGGGCAATGGCAACAGCCTCTATGAACCTGCCGTTGCTGGAATTGCCCGCTGTCTCTCCCAATGTACCGATTAAACTATGTTCAGCGGAGCTGGGCACAGCCAAGCCAGCTCTTACTCAGGTGGCATGAAAAGCCTTCTGTGCTGAGCTGAGGACATTCTTTTTTGTCATTGTTGTTGTCCTGTGCTGCTACCCATCCCGGAATTTGTCCTGGCGTGTGTCCCTGAGAGGAATGCATCACTGTGGCTCTAAGGGCAAGGTCTGCGCTCACAATTCCTAGCAATTGTTAGCAGTGCGTTCCACAGTCAAAGGAAACCAACATATTCTTTTGGCAGCTGCAAGCCAATTATAGGTCTTGATTGGCCCAGAACCAGATTGCAGGGACGGCAAAAGCTTTTGGGAGCAAGTTCTCTTCCTTCCTTCCTTAGTGAACTATGGGACAGGAACCCCCCCCCACACACACACTCTCTACCATCAGAAAGGGAGCCCCAAGTTGGCTAATTGGTAAGCTCCCACAACCCACCTTCTTTAGATTTCACACTCATTTGTTCATTTCATAAACACATGTCACATACACACCCATGTCTGGATTTGTGTTAGGCAATGGGAATGTGAAAAAAAAATCAGTAAAGTTTCTTGCTTTTCAAGTGTTCACTAGGAGGAAGAGTGGTAAGAAAAACCAACTAAAAACAAACAAACAGGGCTGGAGAGATGGCTTAGCAGTTAAGCACTTGCCTGTGAAGCCTAAGGACCCCGGTTCGAGGCTCGGTTCCCCAGGACCCACGTTAGCCAGATGCACAAGGGGGCGCACGTGTCTGGAGTTCGTTTGCAGTGGCTGGAGGCCCTGGTGCACCCATTCTGTCTCTTTCTCTCTCTCCCTCCTTCTCTCTGTCGCTTTCAAGAAATAAATAAAAATAAACAAAAAACTTAAAAACAAACAAACAAAAACTGAACTTAATGAGAGAAGCAATGGATGTTGGGGATCTGTGGGACACGGGTTTGGGGTGCATCAGCGTTGGCAACAGTAAGAAGGGATGGGCAGCACTTGGTCTGTAGAAGCTGGGAGACAGGTGAGGGTGTCAGGACAGCAAGAGATGGAGCAGGGGAACCCAACTTTTGCTCTAGACCTGCATCGGGAACTGGGGGCGGAAACTTCCAGAGTGGGGTCTTCCAGCCTTCGGCTTTTAACGACCTTCTTCAGCCCAGGGCATATTTGGTCTCCAGTGTTTTCCCTGACTTAACCAGTGCTGCAATTTGATCTTTGGAAGTCCACGCCCTTCAAATGTATTAAAGGCACAACGGCATTTGATCTGTGATCAGCAACAGATGCTCTCACAGCTCATTTCTTACGCAGCTCAAGACTGAGGAGAAACCTTCCCCTGAACTTAATGCAGTGTTCCTATAAAACTCTAGCTTTGAGCCGGAGGGATGGCTTAGCGGTTAAGGTGTCTGCCTGCAAAGCCAAAGGACCCAGGTTCAATTCCCCAGGACCCACGTTAGCCAGATACACAAGGTGGATGTGTCTGGGGTTCGTTTGCAGTGGCTAGAGGGCCTGGTACGCCCATTCTCTCTCTTAAAAAACAAAACAAAACAAAACAAGAAAACCTCTTAGCTTTTTGGGAGGGGCAAGCCGCAGATCTTTCATATCTACTTGCTCACGAAGCTCTGTCATACTATGTCACATGACTTCCTAGTTTCCAAAGCTGTTAGATGCTAGAATAAAACCCCAGGATTTCCGCCCCCCCCCCCCCCCGTTCTCATCTCGTGATATGTACAAATCCCAAGAGCAACCTCCCGGAAAATAAACGTTTTTATACAGCAAAGTGGATGTGTTCACGAAAGACAGACTTGTTTAGTTTCTTGGCAGAGTGTACTCTCAAATGAGATTACTTAGCTGGAGCAAACATTTCCTAAAGCGTGCCAAGAAGGTGCACTTGAATTAAACCTCCTCTGCTAGATTTAGTCCGGGGCAGGTGGGTGCTAGGTTATTTCATCCATGTGGACCTCAAACAAAATCACTCCAATGGCTGAGGCATTCAGTGAGTAGCGCAAACATGCAACCTGAGACCTGAGGCAGCAGCTTGTGATTAGTTATGATTTTTACTGGGGAAAATTCCTGAAGTTTGTTATTCCGGGAGTAGCTTTTATTTATTTATTTATTTATTTATTGGCACAAGGAATCTTAAATCTGGAAGCATTCAGTTCAGTTTTTCACAGCACTAATCTGCTCCTGGCTTCGGTTTGCGGAGTAACTCACCTCGTTTTCAGTGGTTCTTGGTTTAAGGACTTGGCGCTAGTATGACAACGTATTATATTATACATTATACTTACATAACATTATGTACAGCTGTATGTACCACATAGAAATTAAGTTTAATAAAGCCGGGCGTGGTGGCGCACACCTTTAATCCCAGCACTTGGGAGGCAGAAGTAAGAGGATCGCTGTGAGTTCGAGGCCACCCTGACACTCCATAGTGAATTCCAGGTCAACCTGAGTTGCAGTGAAACCCTACCTTAAAAGAACAACAATAACAACAACAAAAGACCAAACAAAAACAATTAACTTTAATGCTGTGAAATTATATTAGTTCATTATATATAATTTCATAGTTACATAATATTTAATGTCTTACTACTTCACATGTCATATAATAATATTCATGCTTTCAAAACTAGTCTCTGGGCTGGAGAGATGGCTTAGCGTTTAAGCACTTGCCTGTGAAGCCTGAGGACCCCGGTTTGAGGCTCAATTCCCCAGGACCCACGTTAGCCAGATGCACAAGGAGGCACACGCATCTGGAATTCATCTGCAGTGGCTGGAAGCCCAGGTGTGCCCATTCTCTCTCTCTGCCTCTTTCTCTGTCTGCCACTCTCAAATAATAAGTAAATAAAATAAACCAAAAAAATTAAAAAAAAACTAGTCTCTGTACATATGTATTTATATCTAGTATATAATATATATGATAGAGGCAGCTACTTATTCAAATTGTCTTCCCTTTATTCCCGGGGAAACAGCTGTTTCACTAGAATTTATTTCCCACTGTTTCTATTTTTTTTTAAATTGATGCATGTATTCATTTATTTGAGAGAGAGGAGAAGGAGGCTGTGTGAGAGAGAGAGAGAGAGAGAGAGAAAGAGAGAGAAAGCAAAGGAGAGGGTGAGAATGGGCACACCAGAGCCTGTAGCTACTGCAAACAAACTCCAGATGCATGTGCATCTGGCTTACATAGGCACTGGGGAATCAATCCTGGGTCCTTAGGCTTCTCAGGCAAGCACCTTAACTGCTAAGCTATCTCTCCAGGCCTCCCACTGTTTCTTTGAATTGGGTAAAGCACTGTGATGAAGTTTACACCTATAGAATGTGACTAGAAGTGACATGTCACTTCCAGGGCTGAACCATAGATTTTGTAGTTGCCCTCCCCGCTCCCCATGCCCTATTGCTCCTTGCTGCTGGCAGGAATTCATATGTAGAGTCTTGTTTTGACCAGGTGGGTAAGGACAGCATCCTAGAATAGGGGTACAACACAGTTAAGGGAACTTGGACCCCTGAATGTCCAAGTGTAGTGGAGCTGTCCTGGCCACTTGGGTTGCTCACCTTTGAACTGATATGCGATGGAGATAAACTCCTTTGTTTTTGAAGCCAATCATCCAGAGTTCAATCAGACAGAATATAGCTCAGCTGGTCAAGTGCTTGTCTCACATGTACAAGGTCCTTGTTTCAACTTGCAGTACAAGAAGGAAGGAAGGGAGGGAGGGAGGGAGGGAGGGAGGGAAGGAAAGATAGAAAGGAAAAGGAAAGGAAGGCAAAAGTACCAGGAAGTATTATGAGGGACTTTTTAAAAAAGATTTCCTTTTTCTTTCTTTCTTTTTTTAATTATTTATTTATTTATTTGAGAGCGACAGACAGAGAGAAAGACAGATAGAGGGAGAGAGAGAGAATGGGCGCGCCAGGGCCTCCAGCCTCTGCAAACGAACTCCAGACGCATGCGCCCCCTTATGCATCTGGCTAACGTGGGACCTGGGGAACCGAGCCTCGAACCGGGGTCCTTAGGCTTCACAGGCAAGCACTTAACCACTAAGCCATCTCTCCAGCCCTCCTTTTTCTTTTTATTTATTTATTAGAGTCAGTGAGAGAGAGAGGGAGCGAAAGAGAGAGAGAGAGAATGGGTGCGCCAGGGCTTCCAGCCACTGCAAACGAACTCCAAACGTATGCGCCCCCTTGTGCATCTGGCTAATGTGGGTCCTGGGGAATCGAGCCTGGGTCCTCTGGCTTCTCAGGCAAGAGCCTTAACTGCTAAGCCATCCCTCCAGCCCGGCTTTTTTTTTTTTTTTTAAACAGATTAAACGGTTGTGGGAGCTGATGAAGGAGTCTGTAGGTGGCTGTTGTCTGTGTCACTGCTTGGAGTTTGAAGGCTGTGGGGTGGGAAGAGAAGCTGGGGAACACAGCGGGGCAGATCAAGAGTAAGACGAAACGCTTGATGGCACTTTTAGCTGCTTCTGCTCTAAGTGGCATGAGTTCTGCCGAGGCTGGCATCCTTGGTCACCGACTTGGGCCACTCAGCTCAGGAGTCCATGAAGCAAGCAGTGGTTCCAGGAGAAGGCGGGCATGTACAGGTGTGGCTGCTGCCTCATGACCATGGGCTAAGCCCCGAAACCAGCGATGGCTACTTTCCAGATTCCACAAGACTTTCTCTTGGGACCTACCTGAAGTGGAAACAGAGAGGGAAGGAAATTCTGGGCAATAAAATTCAGTCTAGCCAAGCTGGCACATTAAAAAGCCACAGGAGTCACCACCTTCATTGTGTGCTATGTAGTTCTCCTGTAGCACACAAGATCTCCATAGGAAAACCACAGTGAGTCACGTTTGTAACTGGCACGATGCCGCCGTCACACAGACCACCAAAACCACACTACAGTCTGCAGATGAGCATAGACCCTTTGTGTGTGTGAGTGTGTGTGTGTGTGTGTGGGGGGTGATGTTAATTTCCCTAGCTGATTCACAATCCCCTTCTGATAACCTATAACTTAAATATTGGCATATAAAGTTATTTACCATATAATGTATTTTAGGCTAGGTGATGTCAGGAAAAAGATACTATTTTGTTAGTACAAAACAAACACATAAAAACAAAATGGGGGACTGGAGGGCTGGTTTAGTGGCTAAGGCATTTGCCTGCAAAGCCAAAGGACCCAGGTTCGATTCCCCAAGACCTACATTAGCCAGATGCACAAGGGGGCGCACACATCTGGAGTTGGTTAGCAGTGGCTGGAGGCCCTGGCTCACCCACTCACTTTCTCTCTCTTTCTCCCTCTTTCTGTCTGTAAAATAAATAAAAATAAAATATATTAAAAAAACAAAACAAAACAGGAGGAAATGCTCAGACTATTACAACCCTCACTATGCCATGGTTGCATGATCATTGTGGTATTTATCATTTCCTTCTTCCAGAAAATATCCCAGCGTCTCTTTGCCTTAAGTCAACATAGTAGACGATCGTGGTTCTTTTTATGGGGTGATGACCCAAGTGATCATTTCTGAAAGGTGCTGAGTTACTAACAGTCCTACCTGAATTGGGTTGCTGTGTTTTTCCATTGATTTTAAACCTAGGATATAGGAGAAGCAAGAATGTCCCTCAAAGGATCTCTTGCATTCCACGTGCGATTCCTCAGCCCCACCATGTAGTGGTTCCTTTTCGCTATGATTGTCCAGACCAATCTCCCCAGTCAGCATGTGACCCCTGCCTTTGGTTCTCAGTTCAGGGGTGTGAGGAGCACAGTGTTTGGGGGAGTCTCACTTCTAAGTCGGTGTTCATAGACTCATTGTTGTATTTCCTGGTGGAAATATTTTCCACTTTGAGTTCCTTTGGAAACCAAAACTCCTATAGCAGCAGTGCCTCCAAGTCATGGGAAAAAAATAAAATGAAGAAAATGCTGCTAGTGAATCAGTAGGGGTGACAGGCAACAGCGAGAGAGCTACTGCCATTTACCATCCTTCATTCCCTGACCTGTGCATCCTACCTGTGGGAGACAAACCACCACTGTCTATTGGACATTGACTTAGTGCATGGAAGTATCTTTTCTTTTATTTCCTTTTTTTTTTTTCTTTTGGTTTTTCGAGGTAGGGTTTCACTCTGATCCAGGCTGACCTGGAATTCACTATGGAATCTCAGGGTGGCCCTGAACTCACAGTGATCCTCCTACCTTTGCCTCCCAAGTGCTGAGATTAAAGACATGCACTGCCACGCCCAGCTCTTTTCTTCGTCTTTTTTTAATTTTTAAAAAGTATTTTATTTTTATTTATTTACTTGACAGAGGGAAAGGGAGTGGGCAGAGAGAGAGAGAGAGGGTGCATCAGAGCTTCCAACCGCTGCAAACAAACTCCAGATGCATGAGCTACCTTGCACATCTGGTTTATGTGGGTCCTGGGGGAGGAATTGAACCAAGGTCCTTTGGCTTTGTAGTCAAGTGTCTTAACCGCTAAGCCATATCTCCAGCCCACAGGTATCTTGAGAACCATTGCACCCAGCTTCACGGGGTATTGTCACCTAGCTTTCACAATAACTGAATTTTCAAAAGGTTGTTCCACGATCCTATCAAGTCAGGCATGTTATGATGACGGTAGAACATGGTCAGACCCACGAATCCCACAAGCGTGGGTCCATGGCTACAGCTGCTGTTGCTGTGAAATGAATTCTTTGGTCAGAAACAAGTCGGTGTGGAATAGCACAATAGTGGATGCTGCATTCCCACAGTACAGAGATAGTCACTTGGCAACATTATAAGAAGGAAGGGTCCAAGTGCCCATTCCAAATAATAACCAAGTGCTGCCCCTTCCATTACAGAAATAGTCCCACGTAATCAACTTGTCAACAAGTAGCTGGCTGATATTTCTGGGAACAGTGCCATATTAGGAGTTCACAGGCTGTGGTTACAGTCAGCTCAGCCTTGATGAGTGGAAGTCCAGTATGGAACCCATGCATAACCTCCATCCTGGTCTCCAGGGCCACTTTCTTCATGACCTCATTAGGTGATGATCAAGAGTGGGTATCCAAGGAGGATGACTGAATGCAGAGGGGGGGGGGGTCGTACTCACTGGAGACCACCCTCACATGAATATTCATGTGGAAGGTAACTATCTTCACCCTCTGCGCTCATTCACAGACACGTGTCCACATGCCTTTCCTCAGAGCACCTCGTCATCATCATCCATCTTTGGTCAAGTTCCTCCCAAGAACCAGATCACTGAGCCAAACTGTTGTTGACAAAGCGTGAGGCCATGTAGATCACACCTGTGGCCGTTTCTCCTTCTGTCTGAGACAGGTGAACATCTGACGTAGGAGAACGAATTCGAGCTCTTTCCCAGAAGCTTTTAGTATACTTCTGGGAATGCTTGGGAAACAACAACAACAACAAAAGTTTGCAACTTACTCTTGGTTTAGAGACACAGATCCTTGAATGCTACGCCACTTCCACATCCACTCGCACGGCCTTCTCGCTCTTCCACCTGGTAGGCAGGTACTTGGTCAATATCTTGCAGTAAACAAAAGCCTTGGCCCTTGACCACGACACTGCTGAGACGGGGAGAATAGCAAAGGCAAGCCCAGTCCACGCATCTGCTCAGCAGCTGAGGTTGCAAAACACAGGGGCACTTACTGTCACACTGCCAAGGAGGATGTACCGAGGACCTTCTACGCGTCCCCTTATTTTACTAGCCCGTGGTAACTTTTTATACTGAACGCTGGGCTAAGTTGATTTTAAAGGACATACGACATTGATTATGTGACATTAACTTTATTTCTTGTCTGAGCTGAGCACATGTGTGTATCCGGGCCTGGGGAGTCATAACCATTGCTTATGGAAGTGCTCAAAGGGGAGAAAAGGAATTTATTGTTTCCTACTAATTATATATCTAGATCGCCGAGACAATCTGTTCTTAAGCTCTGGGAGGCTAAGGCCTATTTCTGACGTTGGGCTTGTTCAACACTCTTAAGCTTTCCTCTGTGTTTGGCACATGATAGAGCTTTGCAAATCATTGTTGAGAGAACGAATGAGTTGTTCAGCAAGATCATGTCAAACACTAGTAACTTTCTGACATGCCTCAAGGAGATGACCAGACGACGTAGCACACAGTGAAAAAGCCCTGGGCCAGGGCCAAGACAGCCCCCACTGCCTGCTTGTGGGACCTTCAGCAAGGCCCACGTTTTTCTAGGCCTTGACTTCTGCTCTGAGGAGATCTGGGAGGTGAATGGCAGCCACAGGAGGTCTGCAGAGCACAGAAGTGTTTTCTTCAGACTGCCCAGTGCCCAGAAAAAAATGAAAAAAAAAAAAAAAAAGACAAAACAAAACTTTATTTGGGGCTAGGAGCATAGTTCAGTTGGTAGAGAGCTTGTTTAGCACAAATGAAGTTCTGGGTTTGACCCTCAGTGCTACATAAAGGTGAAGGATTTGGTGGCGCAAGCCTGTAGTCCCAGCACTTGGAAGGTGGAGGCAGGAGGATCAGAACTTCAGGCTATTCTTGGCTATATAGCCAGACTGAGGTCAGCCTGAGAGACATGAACATCTCTCTCAAAATGAAAAGTAAGCCAAACTAAAACAAAACAAACCCTTTGGATTTGCATGCCTTTCAGTGCGTATCATCTCGGGTTAGCACCCCTTCCTAATGCCTTTGGGAGTTTTTACTCCCTGCATGGCCCCTAGAGCCACTTGAGTTTGTAATTTCCAAACAGGACAGTGTCTAGTGCGGGCATCCCCTGTATTCACACAAGTGGAGTATACATGCCATGAAGGCAGGAGTTCGGGCCTGTTTATCAGTACTGGTACCCAGTCTCGGATGGTGCCTGGAACGCCTGATGAATGAATTAACAAATGAATGAAAAGGATGCACTACTACCAACACAGGCCCTTACGGAGAGAGGAGTGAAGGACTATGTCAGGAGATACACCTATGCTTCTAATTTGGATAAGTTTTTTTGTTTCTTTCCTTTTTTCAAGGTAGAGTCTCGCTCTAGCCCAGGCTGACCTGGAATTCACTATGTAGTCTCAGGATGGCCTCGAACTCATGGAGATCTTCCTACCTTTGCCTCCCAACTGCTGGGATTAAAGGCATGTGCATAGGAAGATCACAGGTCTTCTCTAACCCTTTAAGATTCTCCTAGGAGAAAAAAAAATGCCTAGGAGGAAAACCTCTATCATCAGCTCATACAGGTTTGCTTAAATATTAACTTGCAGGTCAGGATCCTTTCCTAAGCAAAACTGACCACCTTAGGCAGTCAGCGATAGTGTGGACACTGTTAGGTGCCCTGTTTCATAGCTTCTTCCATTTCCTGGCCAGGCCAGTGTGGCCTACTGCTGGATCCGGTTGAAGAACTTCCTGTAAGCTTCCTATGTGTTAATATTTTCTTTACTTTTCTTTTTAATATTATTTTTTTTGGTTTTTCGAGGTAGGGTCTCACTCTAGCCCAGGCTGACCTGGAATTCACTATGGAGTCTCAGGGTGGCCTTGAACTCACAGCGATCCTCCTACCTCTGCCTCCCAAGTGCTGGGATTAAAGGCGTGCGCCACCACGCCCAGCTCTCTTTTTTCCTTTCTGAGAGTACAACCCCACAGTATTGCTATTAACACCCAATAAAATTTTTTTTTTTTCCTGGTAGCTGTTAAACTTTAACATCCGATTACACTACATGTCAGCAGAATATCCCACATAGGCCTCTCTTTGCTAAGTATGAGTGAGCTCCCTCGTGTATAACTGTGGGGAGAGTGGAAGACTGTACGTTTTTACAGCCACCTTGGGAGAAATTGCTAAAACCACACTCTGAGCATGTCAGAAACATCAGAATATCTCTCAGACAAGGGAAGAGGATCAAGTGAGACCTGAGGGGGGAGTCCCTTAACATGGTAAGTTGGAAATGAATGTGGAATTAACCAACATGGATATTCTCTTCTTAGATTTTTCTTACTCCAATGATTTGTTGTGCAAATCCTCGTTTTGTGAATTAAAACTGTAACTGACTATGTGAGTTGGAGTAAAAGTCAGCAGTAGAAAGCAGGAAGCTAGAAAGGTCCCATGAGAGAGTGGGGAGGAGAGGAAAGGATATAGAAGATATGTAAGTCAAAGGTCAGAAGACTGAGAGTGAAATGGTCTAGGTGGGGTCATGGGAGGGGATGGCGAGAGGCGTGGGTGGGTGGAGGGCTAATCAAAATTCAAGATGTTACGGACATCTTTATGGAAGCCTATTCTTCACTAGATAATGTGTGTGTGTGTGTGTGTGTGTGTGTGTGTGTGACAGTCTGGGCAGAAGTACCCTGTGGAGGTGGATAAGAAGCCATAGATTATTACAAGAAAATTTCAGTGCCAAAGGTGGGATACTGTTGCCCTCAGGTTCACATTGCTGATAGAAATCACCCAACCAAGAGCAGCTTGTGGGGAAAAAAGGTTTATTTTGGCTTATAGGCTTGAGGAGAAGCTCCACAATGACAGGGGAAAACAATGGCATGAGCAGAGGGTGGACATCACCCCCTGTCCCACATAAAGTGGACAACAGGAACAGGAGAGTGTGCCAACCACTGGCATGGGGACACTGGCTATAACACCCATAAGCCCACTCCCAACAATATACTGCCTCCAGGAGGCTTCAAATTGCCATCAGCTGGGGAACCTAACATCCAGAACACCTAAGTTTATGGGGGATACCTGAATCAAACCACCATAGATACCTTCCAGAAAGTTATTGGTCAGAGAAGCCCCTGATGCCCCCAAACATTCCAAGCTATTGCTAAGGCTCTCGGTTGCCCATCAGAACTAGGCAGTAAGGCCCCATTGCTAAAGGCTCCATATGCTTGGGCATCGGGTTATTGAGAAACCAAGCTGGCGCTGAGCTGGGAGCCTTCTCTCTGTTGACTAGCTGTCAGGATGCTGGAAAGAGCTGTGCGAACTGTTGGGGCAACAAAGCCATCAATGTCTTTAACCAGCAGTGGACCCTGCAAGCTTTACAGGTATACAGCAAGGACAAATGTACCAAATGGTGCAGTGGTGGCATGTCTGCTATGGGGGAAACAAACTGGTTTCTGATCGGACTTGAGGCCCGATCTACAAGAGGCAATTCCTGCCTGGTTTGAAAACCTATTCAAAAGCTTACAGCTTGGGCTGGAGAGATGGTTTAGCGGTTAAGCGCTTGCCTGTGAAGCCTAAGGACCCCGGTTCGAGGCTCGGTTCCCCAGGTCCCACGTTAGCCAGATGCACAAGGGGGCGCACGCATCTGGAGTTCGTTTGCAGAGGCTGGAAGCCCTGGCGCACCCATTCTCTCTCCCTCTATCTGTCTTTCTCTCTGTGTCTGTCGCTCTCACTCTCAAATAAAAAAATAAAAAAATAAAAAAAAAGCTTACAGCTTAAGTCCAAGTGGGGAAACTACTATGGTTGTCTGGCTAAATAGATATGTTATGCCACCAAACTGCCCTCTAAATACTTATGTTTATGCCCATATATTAATGCTACTTTTACTTTTAGTTATAGAAACTTTTCTTTTCAGATGACAGCAACCACTGGGGAGACTGAAAACTTAACAAAAAGCTGAGACAAAAAGACAGTGGTGTGTTCAGCACTGTGAGACATCTTTATCATACCCTCCAAGGCTCAGGGGCCATTGAAGAAGAGATGGCAGAAAGAATGTTAAGAACCAAAAAGAAAGAAGTGCATTGCTCTGCAGTCTTTCAGACACAAAGAGGCTATGGTATTCATGACCTCATAGTGGCTGAAGCTAAGTACACAAGACCTGCGTAATAGGAGGGAAAAATAATGACATCAAAAATAAAAGCAAAGCCAGGTGTGGTGGTGCACGCCTTTAATCCCAGCACTTGGGAGGCAAAGGTAGGAGGATCACCATGAGTTCGAGGCCATCCTGAGACTACAGAGTGAATTCCAGGTCAGTCTGAGCTAGAGTGAAACCCTACCTCAAAAAACCAAAAAAATCTAAATAAATAAATAAATAAATAAATACAAGACTAGTTAGAAAGAGGAAGGATTTTGGTGGGGGAAAAGGGAAGGTAGTGGGAGGGGATTATGCTAATAAGGTTTCACTAGAAAGGTCCCAGCCAAGGTTTCTGTTTTTATTTATTTATTTATTTATTTATTTGAGAGTGACAGAGAAAGAGGCAGATAGAGAGAGAATGGGTGCATCAGGGCCTCCAGCCACTGCACATGAACTCCGGATGCATGTGCCCCTTGTGCATCTGGCTAACGTGGGTCCTGGGGAATTGAGCCTCGAACTGGGGTCCTTAGGCTTCATAGGCAAGTGCTTCACCGCTAAGCCATCTCTCCAGCCCCGAGGTTTCTGTTTTTGATTTTGCTTGGCACTCGTAGGCCAGCAAATCCAGGTGCTTTTACTCTGCACTGCCTGCCCATGCGGGTACAAAGTTCCAGAAGTCATAGGAAGATAAACAGGCAGGAGAATATGGATCCACAGGGTCATAGGTTTCCCCTTTGCCAGCTAGACTGAGCTGGCACAGAGCCATGCCATGCTCTCAGAGAGGGTGAGCCCCTGCACAAATGCAAGTTGGAGTTGATTTCTGCATCTCTGGCTGACATTTCATATTGATCATCTCATCACCTGATTCAAAACACATATGTGAAGATTCATCGAACAGACAGGGGTAATTAGCTAGATTTGTAATGTGAACAGACGTGATCACGTCAAAGGTCATCACATAGTGACCTTGAGAAGGACAATGAGAGAAAATAGACACTGGTTTATAATAATGATCTTGTCATGAGGGGCTTGAACAATCCAGCCTGCCACACGGGAAGAATGGAAGCCTAGAAGTATTTTCTTTTCGGTTAGTTCATGGTTTAGCTGTTAAGGCACTTGCCTGCAAAGCCAAAGGACCCAGATTTGATTCCCCAGAACCCACATAGGCCAGATGCACAAGGTGACCTATACATCTGGAGTTCATTTGCAGTGGCTAGGGTCCCTGATGTGTCCATTGTTTTTTTTTTTAATTATTTATTTATTTATTTGAGAGCAACAGACACAGAGAGAAAGACAGATAGAGGGAGGGAGAGAATGGGCGCGCCAGGGCTTCCAGCCTCTGCAAACGAACTCCAGACGCGTGCGCCCCCTTGTGCATCTGGCTAACGTGGGACCTGGGGAACCGAGCCTTGAACCGGGGTCCTTAGGCTTCACAGGCAAGCGCTTAACCAGTAAGCCATCTCTCCAGCCCACGTGTCCATTCTTTCTCTCTCTCAAATAAAGAAATAATTTTTAAAAATATTTTATTTTTATTTATTTATTTGACAGACAAAGGAGAGAGAGAGAATGGGTGCACCAGGGCCTCTAGCCACTGCAAATGAACTCCAGACGCGTGCGTCCCCTTGTGCATCTGGCTAACGTGGGTCCTGGGGAATTGAACCTGGGTCCTTTGGCTTTGCAAGCAAACACCTTAATGGCTAAGTCAACCAGCCCTAATAATTTTTTTTAATGTGAAAACATTGCTCCTCATTGGTGTAGTCATCTTCATTACCCCCCAAATCAACACAAGTCATTCATGCCTGATCACATTAGTAAGGATTTTGTGCGGGCTATCTCCTTATTACCCTCCATAGAGGCTGAGGGCTGCAGCTCCCAACTCCACTGGTCTTAATTGGCCTCACTTTATGTCAAGCAACTTTACAGTGACGAGGATAAGAATTTAAGCATGAGGTCATCAAGCCTTTTATTTTTTTTTAATTTTTTGTTTATTTTTGTTTATTTATTTGAAAGAGACACAGACAGAGAGAGAATGGGTGCGCCAGGGTCTCCAGCACTGCAAACGAACTCCAGATACGTGCGCCCCCTTGTGCATCTGGCTAACGTGGGTCCTGGGGGGAAATTGAGCCTCAAACCAGGGTCCTTAGGCTTCACAGGCAAGCACTTAACCGCTAAGCCATCTCTCCAGCCCTCATCAAGCCTTTTAGAAAGCAGTGCCTATTGAACTGTGTAACCTTTCAAGCAATCTCCCTGCATGCGCCTAGCTGGGGCTCAGGCATGAGGCAATGTCTTCCTGGTGTTTTCCCTTCTCGTCAAAACGTGTGTGTGCCCACAAGATAACAGTTGTATAAGGCTCACGTGAAAGACAGAAGTCTTTACTATCTGCCTCTTCCTCTCTCAGAAAGCAAATTCATCCAACTTTCCCAAATGATTATCTTGGTGTTTACATCCTGCTATGGTTTGGATGTGGTGTGTGTGCACATGTACCATGCCCCCGCCCCAAGGGTTTGTGTGTTGGGAGCTTGGTCCTCAGTGTGGTGGTGCTGAGAGATGATGGGGAGTCTTTATGAGGCAGAGTCTAGTGAGAAGTAATTAGCTCATCGAGGTCACTGCCTTAGGAAGGAATAGATGGAGTTTTAGTGGCGACCTTGTCAGTTCCTGAGAGGGGGTTATTGTTAAAGAGTGAGCCTAATCCCAGTCAGTCTCTGTCTCACCATGTGATCTCTCTCTGTCCTCTGAGCACCTGTCACAAAGACATCTGTCTTGATGTGCCACAACCAGGGAAGCCTTTGCCAAGGCAGCTACCATACTGTCTAGATTCCAAAATGATGAGCTATATAAATTTCTTTTCTTTATAAAGTATTCAGCATTTTGTTACAGCAATGGAAAATGGGCTAATGCAGATCCATGTCTCTAAATCTCATCTCTTATTGCTACATTTTAAAAATATATTTATTTTTTTATTTGAGAGTGACAGAGAAAGAGGGAGAGAGAGAGAGAGAATGGGTGCGCCAGGACCTCCAGCCACTGCAAATGGGCTCCAGATGCATGTGCCCTCTTGTGCATCTGGCTAACATGGGTTCTGGGGAATCCAGCCTGAAACCGGGGTCCTTAGGCTTCACAGGCAAGTGCTTAACCGCTAAGCCATCGCTCCAGCCCTCTTATCGCTACTTCTTGAATTTATATCTTTAAACATGATCTGTTGACATCTTACTATGAAGATACAAATTAATGCTTTTTCTCAGTCATTCTCACCCACATTCCCATGTCTTATCTCCATCTGACACTGCACATCCCAGCGTTGACACACTTTCAGTTAGATGGATTTACAGGTTCCAATTTAACTTACATGTTCCATTTAAAAGCCAGATGTGGTGGCACATGCTTTTAATCCCAGCACTTGAGAGGCAGAGCTAGGAGAATCACGGAGAGTTTGAGACTACATAGTGAATTTTCCAGGTCAGCCTGAGCTGGAGTAAGACACTACCTCAAAAAGCCAAAAAAAAAAAAAAAAAAAAAAAAAGCTATTAGCAACTGCATGTAGTTCATTTTGCCACTTTTCCCTCATCTCTATAATTTACTGTTTTCCCTGGCATGAACTGTCTTACTTTCTTAGCTTGGTTTTCCATACAGATTGTCCTTGACTTATCATGATACCATGATGTGACTTATTCAGTTTTGACTTTACAATGATGCAAAAGCGATATGCATTTGGTAGAAACCAGACTTTGCACTTTGAATTTTGAGCTGTTTCATATTGGTGATCTGTAGTGAGATGTTTTCTTACAATGGTCAGCAGAGGCAGCAAGCTGCCCCCCCTCCCCATGAGCCACATGATCATGAGAATAAACAGCCCATTCTCTGTGGTGTACTGTATTGCCAAGCTATGGTGTTTGATAGGTTCGATGCATTTTCAACTTATAACAGTTTTAGTTTCTTTCTAAAAATTTAATTAATTTTAATGAGGTGATTGGCATACAACTATAAGTTTAAAAACATCTGTATGTCACCAAATCAGTCTTAAATTCACTATGGAAATACATGGAAATTTCTCTGACCATGCTCAAACTCATCGGAAGTCACTCTGAGAACCTCCCGAGCCCCTCTATTCTGGGTTGTTTGATCTTCAGGCTGATTACATGTCTGCTCCTAGGATTTCTCTTCATTACCATTTGAGAGTCACTTGAGTTTCTCTTTTATGACAAATTCTCTCTCCTGAGTTCGTGGATCTCCCATTTTCCTTTCTTGACTTGGTCTCGGTGATATGCATCTTTCTCTAGCTTTCTGAGACAGGCTATATGGTTGTAAGGGTTTTGAAAATGGCATTATGAAAATGTCCTTAGTCTAGCCCTCCACTTGGTTACCATTGAAGCTGGGGATGGAATTGTTTTTGAGACTAATTTTCCCCTGGGTTTGAAAGCCATTTCTTCCTGGGTTTCATGCCTTCAGTGTTGCTGTTGAGAAGGGTCTTGGTACCTAGTCCTCTCTTTGTACCAAAGTGTTAAAACCTTACAATGATAAACCTAGATGTGGATTTATTTATTTTTATTTTTATTTATTTTTTAATTTTTAAAAAATTATTTATTTATTTGAGCGTGACAGACAGAAAGAGGCAGATAGAGACAGAGATTGGGTGTGCCAGGGCCTCCAGCCACTGCAAATGAACTCCAGATGCGTGCGCCCCCTGTGCATCTGGCTAATGTGGGTCCTGGGGACTTGAGCCTCGAACCGGGGTCCTTAGGCTTCACAGACAAGCGCTTAACCACTAAGCCATCTCTCCAGCCCTTTTGTTTATTTGTAAGAGAGAGAGGGGCAGATCTCTGTGTGTGTGTGTGTGAGAGAGAGACAGAGAGAGAGAGAATGGGCACACAAGGGTCTCCAGCCACTGCAAATGAACTCCAGATGCATGTACCACTTTCTGTATCTGGCTTATGTGGGTCCTGGGGAATCGAACCATGGTCCTTTGCCTTTGCAGGCAAATGCCTTAACCACTAAGCCATTTCTTCAGGCCCCAGATTTACTTTTTGGTCCATTGTGATCACTAGATGCTGTTCTGATGGGGCCCTTCAACTGTGTTGAGTTCAATCATCTACCCTAGGGCTGGAGAGAGAGCTTAGTAGGTAAGTACATCTCATGCCAGAAATGAGGACCTGAGGAGTTGATGCAGGTTTTTGCATAAACAGTGTATGGTATGTCTGTGCACATGCCCAGGCCCTGTGTGCAGAAGCACAGAAGGACACTGAGTGTCCCCCATTGCTCGTCTGCCTCATTTCCTTGAGACAGAATCTCACTGAACCTGGACTTGCCATTTTCCCTTTAGATTGGCTGACACGCAATCCCCAGTGGTCCTATTTCTGCTCTCTCAGCACTGGGTTACAGGCATGCACGGCCATGACTGGCTTTTACATGGGTGCTGGAGGTTGAACTCGGGTCTTGGTGCTTGTGCAGCAATTGCTTTTAGCCAGAGCCATCCTTCTAGGCCTGGTTGATATAATTTTTTTTTTTTTCCAGGTAGGGCCTCACTCTAGCCCAGGCTGGCCTGGAATTCACTATGGAGTCTCAGGGTGGCCTCAAACTCATGGTGATCCTCCTACCTCTGCCTCCTGAGTGCTGGGATTAAAGGCGTGCCATGCCCGGCTGATGTAATTTTTAAAGAAAAAAAATAGAACTAATGTACTCTTGGGTCCACCCACCACAAACTCAAGGGTCTTGGGAAGATCTTGGCCTCTCACTTCACCCTTTGCGCCTGCAGTTGATGCTGGGTAATAAGTAAGAGGCTACAGAGGGCAGGGGAGACCCTACATTGGGAGTGTAAAGCAAGGCCCTGAAGCTCTGCGACATCCACCCTCTCTCCTGCTCGCTGGCTCAGCCTTGAACTTGTCCCCTCCGAGCTGCTCCATTTGACTTCTTTCCCTGGTCTCCTTTATAACACAGGAACACTAGGGAGATACACTCCATCAGCCTAGAAACTGCCCAGCCTGCAGGGACAATGGCTAGAATTCTGCCAGGTCACTTTTCTTAGCCAAGAGGAGAATGAATACATCCCTGCAAGCAGGCAGTCTAATCTGCCTCTCATTTCCGTCACTCGTGTGGAAGGAGCAAAAGGAAAAAGAGAAGAAGAATTTACTTTTTTTGTTTGTTTGTTTGTTTTTCGAGGTGGGTCTCACTCTGGCCCTGGCTGACCTGGAACTCACTATGCAGTCTCAGGGTGGCCTCGAACTCATGATGACCCTCCGACCTCTGCCTCCTGAGTGCTGGGATTAAAGGTGTGTGCACCATGCCTGCAAATTTATATATACATATATATCACTCCCAGTAGGGCCAATTATTAGTAGCAGAATTTATATGAAAGGGATTCCAAGTCTCTACATGCTCCCTACATCCAAACACCCTTCCCTCTCCCACTTCACTGTTTTAATATTTTTTTTCAAGGGATTGTTTATATGTAAGGCAAATGGGATCTGAATAGATATAAGATAAAACACAATAACAGGCTGGAGAGATGGCTCAGTGGTTAAGATGCTTGCCTACAAAGCCTAAGGACCTGCGTTCAATTCCCCAGTACCCATGTAAACACCAGATGGACAGAGAGGCCCATGCATCTGGAGTTCCTTTGCAGCCGCTGGGGGCCCCCACAAGCCCATTCTCTCTACTGGTTTCTCTTTTCTCTCTGCTTGCAAATACATAAAATTAAAAAAAAAGAAAAAGAAAACATGAGGGCTGGAGAGATGGCTTAGCGGTTAAGTGCTTACCTGTGAAGCCTAAGGACCCCGGTTCGAGGCTCGGTTCCCCAGGTCCCACGTTAGCCAGATGCACAAGGGGGCGCACGCGTCTGGAGTTCGTTTGCAGAGGCTGGAAGCCCTGGCGCGCCCATTCTCTCTCTCTCCTTCTATCGGACTTTCTCTCTGTGTCTGTCGCTCTCAAATAAATAAAAATTTAAAAAAAAAAAAGAAAACATGATACTCTGAAGAGTATGCTTGTGGGAAAGGAGTAAGGGTAACCCTTAGTTTGGTGGGCACAGGACACATGTCCCAATTAATTGAGTATAGGTAGGTATATCTCAGGATTGTCTGTCTGCTCTCTCTCTTTCTCTCTCACAGGCTGATGACCAGAATTAATCTCAGGGTGGTCTCAAACTCATGGCAATCCTCCTGCCTCTGTCTCCCAAGTGCTTGGAGGCATGTGTTATCACACCTGGCTTACCTGTCTGCTTTTATTTTTTTTTTGGGTTTTTTGAGGTAGGGTCTCACTCTAGCTCAGGCTGACCTGGAATTCACTATGTAGTCTCAGGGTGGCCTCAAACTCACGGCGATCCTCCTATCTCTGCTCCTGGAGTGGCAGGATTAAAGGCGTGTGCCACCACCACCATGCCTGGCTTCACCTAGCTGCTTGGTTTCTTAAGCTCCTAGCCCCAGGCATTTATCAATTTGTTGTATCCCAGGAAGATCTCTGGCTACTAGGTTTGGGACTCAGAGTGAAGTTTGCTGGGCTTATTATTTAGATGATTCACACATTCCCAGTTTGGGTCATGAAGTGCTGGTGAGGGCACCCACCAAAGGGTGCTTCCCTTCTTTTAAACCTCAGGCCAGCTTTTTGCTACTTTGAATCCAGAATTCTATTATTACTCAGTCTACTGCAGAACTCCAGGAATTAAAAAGATTTCTTTGGAGGTGCTGCGGAGCTGTTCAGGTCTGAATGCCAGTAAACCTGTTCTTTAAAAAAAAAAAAAAAAAAAAAAAAAAAATATATATATATATATATATATATATATATATATATGTAATTTGTTTATGAGAGAGCGGGGGGAATGGGTGTAAAACTAAGCCCTCCAGGCACTGCAAATAAACTCCAGACACATGCGCCCCCTTGTGTTCCTGGCTTACATGCGTCCTGGGGAATCAAACCTGGGTCCTTTGGCTTTGCAGGCAAAACCATCTCTCCAGCCCTAAATCTGTTCTTATTTCAACTTCCCAGACATGTGTTCCAGCGCCCATCCCACTCTTGGGGTGAGCTTCCTTCAGAGCCAGCCCTGTTTTCTGCAAGTGTGTCTTTATACGTCATCTCTAGTAATACTTTGCAGGCAACTGCCTTTCTGTATGAGACCAGCTACCAGAAATGCAGAAAACCACACAGGCCACAAACAAAAAGACACTCGAGGTATTGTTTGGAGAACACATGTAAGATGTTAGAAACCACAACATCCCACACCTGTAGCAACATTGACTGCAGATGGGTATGTCTGTGCTCTCGAGCCCATTTTAGACTTGAATGTGAATTGCTTCTAAGAAACAAACCCAGGCTGCCTTTGAGCCAAGATTACTGCTGCAGATGGCTGACGTCTGCTCCTGCAAAGGCCCCGTTGATGACCACCTGATTGCTTCTGGAGCAGATGAGGCTTGTCTGCAAGGATTGCCCCACCTCAAGCCAAGGTCGCAGCTTGGGCCCGGGAGATTCTGTGTGCTCTCTCAAAGTAAATAGGAAACCAAAGCAAGCAATAGGGCTTATTCTAGTAGAGGCAGGCCTCAGCCCCTCACTCGTGATGGTGGTTTGCTGCCTCTATATCGGTTCTGAGAGGAATGCGTTGGCTCTGTTGGCTTTAACTCCCTCTCAATTATGGGTTCTGAAAAATCGACCTGGGGCCCAATGAAGGAGCCAGAGCTTGGCTGGGCAACAGGAAATTTTCCATTGACGAGATGCTTGAGCACCTTATCAAACAGATTTTATCTTTATTAGTTTCCTATTTAAACCAGAGCTATAAACACCATAACCATTAACAGTTTCACTGTTCAGAATATATGAATGTTCTCAAAATTGATGGCTATCTGCAATTCTGGGCCAGATCCAAGACCATTAACTCTTGTGTTATGAGAACCAGGGAAGGCAGGGAGGCCGGGAGCTGCGGGAGTGTTGTATAACACGGACTGCCCCTCAAAGGAAGTTTTTTCAGTTGGGGACTTAGCAGGTCATTTCTTTCTTTTTTTAAAAAATTTTTATTAGCATTTTCCATGATTATAAAAAAAAATCCCATGTTAATTCCTTCCCTCCCCCCCCACACTTTCTCCTTTGAAATTCCATTCTCCATCATATTACCTCCCCATCACAATCATTGTACTTACATATATACAATATCAACCTATTAAGTACCCTCCTCCCTTCCTTTCTCTTCCCTTTATGTCTCCTTTTTAACTTACTGGCCTCTGTTACTAAGTATTTTCATTCTCACGCAGAAGCCCAGTTATCTGTAGCTAGGATCCACATATGAGAGAGAACATGTGGCGCTTGGCTTTCTGGGCCTGGGTTAAGGAGGTCATTTCTTATTCACCTTTTCTTTAGGCTAATTTTTTTTTCTTTGAGTGAGGGTCTCATGTATCCCAGACTGGCTGAGAACATACTATATAGTTAAGGAAGACCTTGAACGTCTGATCCTCCTGCGTTTACCTTCCAAGTGCCGGGGTTACGGGCGTGCGTCGCCACATCTGCTTTAAGCAGTGCTGGGAGGCAACCCCAGGGCTCTATGCATGCTGGGCAAGCACTCTACCAATAAAGTTCTATCACCAGCTCCGTTTTTTATTCTATTTTATCCATTCTCTGTCTGTTTAAGCGTAGGCAGGAGGCACGAGACCCTGAATGCTGTCCAGTTAGTCTGGGCCCTAACAGTACCTTGAGCAGGTCTCTGGGACTACCGGTCTTCTGCAATGGCACTTTCCCTAATATTTTCATAGGGCTTTGGTGAGGCGCACATATGTTCTCCTTTGACATGCACAATGTGACAAATAAATCAAGGGTGTCTTTTTGCCTTGAAAGTTAAAGGGAAGCTTATTCAATTATCCAGTCTATTAAGTTATATACTGCTGTGTAACAATTCACCCTCAAACTGAGCTTAAAACAATAAACATTCATTACCACACCATTTCTGTGGGTCAGGAATTCAGGAGTGACCTAACTGGGTGGCTCGAGCTCAGGCGCTGCCGAGGCTGTGACTGGCTGGGGTTCTGACTGGGCCTGGGCGATTCTCTCCCATGCACCCTGGAAAGAGGTTTCAGTTTCTTGACCTATGGGCCTGACCCTGGTGCTTCTTTGATACAAAGGACATGAAGCCGGGCTTCCCCTAAAAGTGAGGGACTCAGAGGAAAGCAAGCAGAAATTGCTGTTGCTTATGCAGGTCTGCCATGGATAACAGGGTGGAATACCAAAGTGCAAAATCCAAAAAGAGTGACTCATTGGAGAAATCTTAATGGTTGGTTACCACAGCTACGTCTAAACTGTTTGACAAGTAACTTGATGAGGTAGAGAAGTGGCTATTAAGTGCATGTTTAACCTCAGCATGTTTCCGAATACTTTCCCATGTCCCATCCACACAGGTTGGTATTTATCACCTGTCCAAACTGTCTGACAAGAACTGGGTACAGAATTGCCATTATAGACATACATCATCTTCTGCATCAAGAAGTGAAGGGTCTAAAACTGGTTCAATCCACCTACTAATTTGAGCCTATATTTCTTTTTTTTTTTTTTTCCTTTCCTTATTTTCTTTGGGTGAGGCAAGGTAAGGTCTCACTGTAACCCAGGCTGACCTGGAATTCACTATCTAGTCTCAGGGTGGCCTCAAACTCATGGAGATCCTCCTACCTCTGCCTCCCAGAGTGCTGGGATTAAAGGCGTGCCCCACCACGGCTGGCTTGAGCCTGTATTTCTTTTTTTTTTTTTTTTTAAATTTATTTTGTTCATTTTTCAGTTATTTATTTGAGAACAACAGACACAGAGAGAAAGGCAGATAGATAGATAGATAGAGAGAGAGAGAGAGAGAGAGAGAGAGAGATTGCAAACGAACTCCAGACGCGTGCGCCCCCTTGTGCATCTGGCTAGCGTGGGACCTGGGGAACCGAGCCTCGAACTGGGGTCCTTAGGCTTCACAGGCAAGCGCTTAGCCGCTAAGCCATCTCTCCAGCCCAAGCCCGTATTTCTTGAAAGAGGGAAATGATGTAGTTACTTCACAGGCTTATTGTTGTTATTTGTCAGGAACTGCTATCATTCTCAACATATAAGAAAGTGCTTTAACCACTGACACATCCCCCAGCCCACGCTCGCCGTGTAAGTCAGCTTTCACGATACAGCTCACTTGAGAAGTGCACACAAGTGTGTGGAACCTGCATCCTGCTGCTCACATAACAAGACGCCTGAATGCCTTCAGGCCACTCTCAGGTTTGACAAACATAGCGGTTCAGTGACATCATCCGGTGCCTAGGCTCTTTTCATCTCATCTGTCACTCCTGTTACTCTCCCCTTGTGGTCATCAGACAGCTGGAACAACTTTGAGCATTATATTCTCACATTCACTAGACCACAGGCTGAAAGAGTGAGTTTCTCCTTCACTATACTCCTTTATAAAGTTAAAAAAAAAAATCTTCCCATATTCTAGTACATTTTCTCTTAGATTTAACTGAGTTAAATGTCCATCTTCTTTCCTTCCTTCCTTTCTCCTTTCTTTTTTAAATGTTTATTTTTATTTATTTATTTGAGAGAGAGAAGGAAGGAGGCAGAGAAAGAGAATGGGTACACCAGGGTATCCAGCCTCTGTAAATGAACTCCAGACCCTTGGGACACCTTCTGCATCTGGCTTACATGGGTCCCGGGGATCCTTTGACTTTGCAGGCAAGTGTCTTAATTGCTAAGTCATCTCTCCAGCCCCTCTTTCTTTCTTTCTTCCTTTTTTTTTTCAAGGTAGGGTCTCAACTCTAGCTCAGGCTGACCTGGAATTCACTCTGTAGTCTCAGGGTGGCCTTGAACTCTCAGTGATCCTCCTATCTCTGCCTCCTGAGTGCTGGGATTAAAGGCGTGCACCAGCACACCCGGCTTTTTCTTTCTTTCTTATTGGTTTTTCAAGGTAGGGTCTCACTCTAGCCCAGGCTGACCTGGAATTCACTATATAGTCCCAAGAAGAAGAAAGAAAGAGGGGCTGGAGAGATGGGGGCCTGGAATACATGGTGATCCTCCTACCTCCGCCTCCTGAGTGCCGGGGTTAAAGGCATGCGCCACCATGCCTGGCTCATTTCCTTTTTAAGAATATTCATTTATTTATTTTCAAGGAGAGAGAAAGGGGGGTGCACCAGGGCCTCTAGCCATAATCATTCACCAGATGCATACACCACTTTGTGCATCTGGCTTTATGTGGGTACTAGGGAATTAAACCTGGGTCTTTAGGCATTGCAGGCAAGCATCTGAACTGCTGAGCCATATCTCCAGCCCTACATGTCCATTTCTAAGCCAATCATTGGCAAGGAGTAGGTAATTACAAGTTATTGGCTCAGATCAATCAAAGGTATTCCTTATGGTTAGGGAAAGTCTTGACTTCTGGAAACATATGTAATGACTGGGAAATTGACTATGAAAAAAGAATGGCAATGCTGCTGGATAAACCAAGTGCATGTTACAGGGCAATGAAGGAATAATTTAGTTGGGTACGGAATTCTAAACTTACATAAATTATGACGGCATTGTTCTATCTACCAGGGCTTCCTGCCACTGAAAATCAACAGCAGATATTTGTATCACTTTTGCGTCTGTCATACATGGGTGCCTTAGGAATTGAACCCTGGGCCAGCTGACCCTTCACGAAAGTGCCTTTAACCACTGAGTCATTTCCCTAGCTCCTGCTTGCCATCTTTTTGTCTTTTTGTTATTCTCTTAAGTATTTCTTCAATTTCATCTGTCTTACTGAATTTATTTGTGCTACATTTTTTCTTCTTTCTTTATTTATTTTTTAATTTTTGTGCTATATTTTTAATTTCCAAAAATCCTTTCTTGTCCTCACAATATTTCTTGTCTTAACACAACTTTTCTTAGTTTGTGAATACCAAAGTTTTTCTCATCTCCCTAAAGATTTCATTTTGATATTTCTCTATTTCTTCCCAGATATGTTTTTTTTGTCCAGATGGATGTCATTTGTTAAAGTTTTTTTTTTCTTAAAATATCTGGTGATTCTTTTTCATTTTCTCATATTTAAGTGACAGATGCACTGCTGCCTACTTTACTACCAACGGTAAAAGTGTGCCATTGGACCAGAAACGAATGCAAAGCCCTCCTTTCGTGGCTCTGTAAGCAGGTGAAACCAAGAACAATCATTGCCAACTTTAATGAAGAACTTATTCGTTTATCGACCCCTCATAGCTCTGTGATATAAGTGTTATTATTGTCCCCATCTTGTAGGTGGGGAACTGAGGTTCACGATGTTACATAACCTAACCAGGAACAAACATATAGCCAGAGTGGAATGTGAACCATTAGCCACATGTTGCACTGCCTCTCAGTAGATGCAACTTGTCCTTGGTATTAACCCTAATTTGTTCTCTCTCTCTCTTTCTTTGCCTCTCTTTTCCTGGGCTCCCCCTTCAACATAACTTAGAAAGAAGCAGGAGGGCTGAAGAAATGGCTTAGCGGTTAAGGCACTTGCCCGCAATGCCAAAGGACCCAGGTTCGATTCCCCAGGACCCATGTAAGCCAGATGCACAAGAGGGCGCATGTGTGCATGCATCTGGAGTTCATTTGCTGCAGGTCTTGGTGTGCCCATTCTCTGTCTCTATCTGCCTCTTTCTCTCTCTCAAATAAGTAAGTTAAAAAATAAATATTAAAAAAAAATATATGGGCTGGAGAGATGTCAAGGCATTTGCCTGCAAAGCCAAAGGACCCAGGTTCAATTCCCCAGGACCCACATTAGCCAGATGCACAAGGGGGCACACGGGTCTGGAGTTCATTTTCAGTGGCTGGAGGCCCCGGCACGCCCATTCTCTCTCTCCACCCCCCATTCTCTGTCAAATAAATAAAAAATAATTAGAAAGAAGTAGGAATTAATGATAAAAGGAAGTACCTCTAAACACTCTTCTAGTTACTAGCATTTTAGAGGGGATTGTGTTGACTCAAAAGAGCTATGGAATCCACATGGGTAGCATTCTTTGATTTGCTACTATGCTGTGACAAAACAGTTTTGGTCATTGTCCCCAAGTAGTTTAAATTATAGAGATTGTTCACCTAATGCTATATACATTTTTGGATCTTGAAAGTTTCTTAAGAGTACGTGTGAACAGTGAGGTCCCTAGGCTGTAGTACTATTGGGAAATGGTAGCGATTTTAGGAGATGGAGATTAGAAGAAGGAAGTTAGATCACTGGGGGTATCCTTGAAGGGGCTAATAGGACCCTGGCCCATTCCGGTTTTTCTCCTTCCCTCCTAGGTACTCTGAAGTGAGCAATTTCCTTCACCACGTGCTCCTACCATGATGTATTTCCTTGCGACACGTCCTAAAAACATAGAGCCCACTACATCATTCCCTTTTAAAAAAATGTTTAGCTTGGTATTTTATCATAGTGACGAAACACTAACACCTAGTGAGACAGATATAATTCGCTATGGTCTACTTGTATGCATTCTTTGAGATAACCAACTGCTTAAAGGAACTGACGCCTTGAACCCATAAAGACAATTTGACCTTGCAGGTACACTGAGATTCCAGAGGAAGGGATGGGCAGAGAGGGCAGTTGTGTCTAGGAGGGTGAGAAGGGCCCATTGGTTTGAGGAAGGTTGTGTGCACGTGGAAGTTGATGAGGAAGCACAGCTTAATGAGAGGTGACTTAGTGCTGCCCTTTCTTAGGTCATACAGGGACAGCGGGCCTGGAGCCAGCCCTCTAGTTCTGAAAATTCCTCCTAGCAAGAGCAAGAGACCACGGTGCAGAGTCCTAACGCCAGCTCTTCCTCGTTCCTAACCTTCTGGGTTATCAGTGGCAAAAAGCTGCAAGGAAAACGGGGGCTTTTCAGAGCATGGTTTTTACTTTTGAGTATTTTTTGTCTAAGTGCTTTCTTTTCCTCCGGTTGAAACTCTAGAAGGGATAATATAAATCAACATATTAAGCTTATCAGCTTGAAGGTTACTCATTTTTCTTGGGCCAAATTCCCCATGTTTAAAAAAAAAAAAAAATAGGACAGCAAAGCCCTTAGCACGGGGAGCCAGTCTCCCAGACAGAAGTAGGAGCCAGGAGGTGGACTTTTTATTCAAAACACACACCAAATCCCATTTCAACTTATCTTTGGCTTTCAAACCTGGCACCGGATTGTAAATGTCTTCTCTGAGTTTTGGGCTTCCAGATCCTTGCCTCTGCTCCCCTGGTACATATATATCCATTGTGGGGCCGAGGGAGAGGAGGGGGGGGTTCCTCTGAATCGGGGGTGGGGGGAACCTATTCCCAGGAATACAAACTTGAGCCTTAAATCCGGAGAGCCCAGGGCAAGGCCTGGCGCCACGAAGACACCGAAGGTATGCCAAACGCTCTGCCCAGCAAGTTGTAGGGCAAGATCTCGCACGCCCACAGGTTTCCCAGAGCCAGGACTGTTCCCTAGGGTGACAACTCACCAGGGCCATGGGGATGGGGTCCCTGGCCTTCCGAGCAGGCCCGGGCGGGGTGGGGTGGGGGGCTCATTTTCCACTCGGCTGCTTCGACGCCCGAGCTATAAACCCAACTTGACGTGGGCTCATTAATTTGGCAGCGGCTGGAAGGCTGGGCCAGGGGCGGCGTAGCCAGGAGGCCTTTGTGAGCCCGGGGTCAGGTCAGAGGGCAACAGCAACACGGCTGAACCCTGCACGCGGCTCCCGGGCGCGGTGCAGCGTGTGGGCAGGGAGCCTCCGGAGGGGTGATGGGGGGGCACCGTCCCGGCTCCCGTCGCCTCGGCTTCAGCGCGCGCTTCCGGCGTCCGGAACGCCGGGGCCCGGGGCCACGAGCCTCGGGCGGACCCAGAGCCCGCGTGCACCGCGCCCGCCGCGTTTCCTGCCGCGCGCCCCCCCCCCTCCCCAGCCACCGCGGCCCACGTCCCCGCCGCCTTCGCCGTTCCGTCCCGCCCCAGCCTCCCCGCAGGCCCCGCGCCGTCCCGAGCCGCCGTGATCCCGGTTCCTCGTTCCCACGGGCCCGGGCCGGCGGGCGGGACGGGATCGCGCGCGGGGCGCCGGCTTGTCCCTGGCGCCTTCGCTCGGGTTTGGATCCCGAAGCCCCCGGGTTGTTGACCCTTCGGTGGGGCGGGGGGGTGCTGGTGGTGGTTCTTTTTTTTTTTTTTTTTTTTTCCGCTTTGCACCAGGGCCTCTAACCACTGCAAACGACCTGCAGACCCATGCACCACCTGGTGCAGCTGGCTCACGTGGGGCGTGGGGACTCGAACCTGGGTCTTAACCGCTGAGCCATCATCTCTCCAATTCCTGCTTGCTTTATTTTTATTTTAACAAGTGGCTTCAGCACAGATTGTTAGCAAGTTTCGCAAAAAAAAAAAAAAAAAAAAAAGCGGCCTCCTTCGGTGCCTTTAAGGTGACTTTTGTGACATTTAGCAGCAAAGAAAACCATTTCCTCCCGCCGTTCCCGAGCTAACCGCGCGTAATTGGCCCAGGAGTCTGTTGTATTTGGGGAAGCTGTTTGCGACCTCCCGTCTGTTTTGATCCCGCGGTTGCAAGGAGTCTTGTGTTTACCCTTCCTGCCTGGGGGGGGGGGGGGCGGCTGCGATCTCGGGGTGACCCCGAACTGGTCCCCTGAACTAACGCTTTAGGAGACCTTGACGTGGCTCTGCGGGGTCGGGTCCCTACCCAAGGAATTCAGATCTCGGGTTTATCCTGTTTGTAAACCAGTTGGTCTCCGGGACGAAGGCCAGAGTCGCCGAGGTGCGGGTCGGGGCTTCCCCGGGGGTCACCGAGGGCAAAGCCTCCGAGGCGGTCTTGCCATCTGCAAGGCTGGCCGCGTGACGACGGGCCCAGCCCACCCGGCATTTGCACCCCTTTGCCCCCCACGAGTGATCTGATCGCGGCCACTGTGGCCCCGGTTCCCCCACGTGTGCATGTTCCAGGGACAGGGGTGCGATCTCAGTAACCGCGTGTGGTGGACGTTGGCGTGTTTTGGGGGACCCGAACCTGGTGGCTTCCGTGTGTGTGTGTGTGGGGGGGGGGGTGTCATCCCGTGATCTCTGGGGTCCCAGGAACTTCGTCACTCCTGCAAGGGACGTGTCTTCAGTCGCGAGGCTGACAGCACCAAAGAAAGTGCCCATGGTGGTGCTGGGGTCATTTTATTTTATTTTATTTTTGTCCCCAGGCTAGGCAGACCAAGGACTGTGACAAGGTTGCAAGGGAGGCTTCTTGCGCCCTGGGCGGTCCGCGGGTTGGGTAATCGGAGAAATTGCCCTGGCTGAGAGGCCTGTAATCAGCCCCTGGCATGTGTGCAAATGCTGATTATGCGGGTGTTATTTCATCCATTGGCGGTGACGAAGCTAGGGTTGTGGCCGGCTGGCCTCTCACTGCCGCGCTTCTCGACCCTGAGCCCGAGGTGTGGCACGGTAACAGGGGACTTCCCTACCTAGCTGGCTTTATTATTTAATTTATTATTCCCATGGGTGGTGGTGGTGGGGGGGGACAGCAAACAAGGTGGATCCGAAGCTCTTGATAACCCTCGCCCGTGGCTTTTTGTTCCAGGCTTCATTGTCCCTGGGTCATAGCAGAAGTGAGCCACTTTCTCTGCGCCCCATGCTAAGGTACTCTTTCCGGTTTCAGGAATCCATAGATTATTTACACGTGGCACCAAGGGATGAAAATGCAAAGGCAGTCATGTCGCTTGTCCCTTGTTCATTTAAACCCCCGTGCTAAAACGTGGAGACATTTTTCTGCAGAAGGCTGTAACATCAGTGCCTTCAGCAGAGGAAGGGCCGCCTCTAACTCCATTAAGACCAGTGCCTGCCTCTTGGTGCCTGCAGGCAAAGATCTAGGAGAACCTGGCTTTGAGTGATTTTTAAAACCAACATATTCAGAGCATAAAAGTGAAAACTCTTAAGTTACCCCACCTTTCAATGTGTAAAAAGCAAAGTTATACATTAAATCATGCTCTCTCTCCCCTAATGGAATAGGAATTAAGTTTTTCTAAGACAATCTTACTATATGGCATCCACTTGCCTCAGCTTCCTGTCTGCTGGAATTACAAGCATGTGCCACCATGCCACGTGAGGAATTTAGATCATGAACTTCAACACAGGTCTAAATTAAAAAGGACTATCATTGGGGTGGAGAGATGGTTTAGCGGTTAAGCACTTGCCTGTGAAACCTAAGGACACCGGTTTGAGGCTCGATTCCCCAGGACCCACTTTAGCCAGATGCACAAGGGGGCCCACGCTTCTGGAGTTCGTTTGCAGTGGCTGGAAACCCTGGCACGCCCATTCTGTCTCTCTGTCGCTCTCAAATAAATAAATAAAAACTTTTTTTAAAAAGGGACTATCTTCTTTTTTTCAAATTTTTTGAGCATTTCAAGTTGTGGCATTTTTCACACGGCCTCCCTTGAGCACATCCTGATGATTCAGTTGATTACATGTTCTAGAAGCTAGTTTCAATCTGGGAGTAAGAATGAGCAGGTTAAGAGTTGACTTTCAGGCTGGAGAGATGGCTTAGTGGTTAAGACACTTGCCTGCATAGCCTAAGGACCTAGGTTCGATTCCCCAGGACACACATAAGCCAGATGCACAAAGTGGTGCATGTGTCTGGAGTTTGTTTGCCGTGGCTGGAGGCCCTGGTGCATTCTCCCCCGCCTCCTGCTTCTTTCTCTCTATCAAATAAATAAATTAAATTAAATATTTAAAAAAAAAGAGTTGACTCATTGTCAGCATAGTCACAAAGCTTGAAAAAAGACAGCAGCTTTATCTCAGAGTTCGTGCTCACGTAACTTTGCCACTCATCCAAAAATGGATTGAGTTGAGTCTGTTTCTTAGCAGAGGCTGACGTTGCCTTGCTAAAAGTCAATCTAACGTTGGCTTCCTTTGGTCCTTCCTCATGTAGTACAGATCAAAATCCGCTCCAATGAGCCCCCTTAGTGTTTGAGAAACCGCGGTTTTCCCACACCTCGCTTCCTTCCAGCGGTGGAGGTATGTCTCCCGCTCTTTAAGGACCCTCCAAGTTGCTTGGGGAGAAAAAGACGTTACTCGAGATACTGGTCAGAGCTGGCAGGACCTCCTCCTATTGCGATGGGAACAGAGTGAGGACGCTGCAGGCTTCCTAGGAGCTTAGACAACACATGGATAACGGCACTGAGCCCAGGGATCCTTTCTGATCAACCCGCTGGTTTTCAGGCCAGGCAGAGGAGAGACTAGAGGAGACTGGGAAGACAGCCTTCCTCTTGGATCCGCTCAGCTCCATGCTTCTTTTCCCACCTGCGCTCTTGCAATAAATAGGCAGCAGAGAACAACCGGCTGGTAGATCTGCAGCTCCTGGGACAAGTGTGTGCCAGATCCACTGTCTGAACTGTCCCCTACCTATGGCGAGGTTAGGGAGCCCCATTTTCTTATCTGTTGACTCAGAGCTACTTGCCTTGCAGTTTACATCAGCAGGATGCCCACGTGTAATCTCTGGAAAATAAATTAAATGGATTATGAGCTAAAACATCATGCGACTTTTTTTCCCCCTCTGCTAGGATTTGAACAGCTGCTCTAGGACAGACACAGCCCAAACGACTGTCACCACCACATGATAAATCTAAAGGGCTTAATTGTCCAGGAGCAATTTGTAGAGAGTGCTTACAGTTTTGTATGTGATTAGCAAAAATGACCCCGGGGTGGGGTGGGTTACCCACAATGCATTTCTAATAAATTCTGAGAGCATTTTTACCTGGTTGGTGTTGGAAAGCAAATCTTTTTTTTTTTTTTTTTTTTTTTTTTTGCCTGCTTGAGGAAGGAAAAAGGTTGATTCCATACTTTAAGAAGTCTGGCAGAGTGGCGAACACATTGGGACACATTTGCAGTTTTGATTTTAGTTCCCCTCCCCCCACCATGTACTTTCTGTCTGGCTTGATTTCTCAGACCACACACACAGAGAACTGAGTGTCCCATAAGTGCTCTTCATCTTATCAGTTCTATAGTTGGCAGAATGCTTGATCTTTGAACACCTCCTCAAAGCGTGTTGCTGTAGGATCTTGTAATAATGTGGATTGGACTGGCTTCCTGGCTCACCTGGCCTGGCTGCTTTTTGTCATTTAAAATATAGCTCCTTTTGGGCTGGAGAGAAGGCTTAGCAGTTAAGCGCTTGCCTGTGAAGCCTAAGGACCCTGGTTCAAGGCTCTATTCCCCAGGACCCACGTTAACCAGATGCACAAGGGGGCTCACATGTCTGGAGTTCGTTTGCAGTGGCTGGAGGCCCTGGCACGCCCATTATCTCTCTCTCTCTCTCTGCCTCTTTCTCTCTCTGTTGCTCTCAAATAAATATAAAATAAACAAAAAATATTAATAAAATACAGCTTCTTTTAAGTTCAGTTGGCCTGAAACATGCTTCTTCCTATCTTGCCCAAGATTATAGGGACTGGAAGGTTGGTTTAGCTGTTAGGGTGCTTATCTGTGAAGCCTAAGAACTCATGTTTGGATTTCAGGTCCCACGTAACCAGACGCACAGTGATGCACAGCTTGCAATGTTGTACATGCACACAAGGGGGCGCGTGACTGGAGTTTGTTTGCAGTGGCTGAAGGCCCAGCATGTCCATTCCCTCTCTCTCTCTCTCTCTCTCTCTCTCTTTCTCTCTCTCTCTCTCTCGCTTGCTCTCTCTCTCTCTCTGCCTCTTTGTCTCTCTCCAAATAAACTTTTTAAAAATTTTAAAAAAATAATAGAGAAGGATCTCAGGCTCTGTGTGCTCAGTAAGAACAGGCCAAGGCCAAAGTCCACATCCTTGTTTGGTAGCCCAGAAGCGCCCAGAGAGGCCTGACACTTCCATATTTCCCTCCCATACTCCCCTTTCCCATCTGAAGATCAAAAATCACCCGCTCCTAAAATACCTGAGACAAAATATACAATTTAAAACTTTGTCAACTTTTCAACCTGTAAACAGTAGAATTTTTACCCATGAATGAAGTTCATTTGTGGGTTTTGTTTTTGAGACATGGTCTTACTAGGTAGTCCAGGCTGGCTTTGAATTTGATTTCTTCCTGCCTCACCCTCCCAAGTGCTAGGATTACAGACTTGTGCCACCATGCCTAGCTTCCATGAATGAAATTCTTAAGCATTTAATTGGTTGGTATTTCTTCCCTGTATGTATTTATTGGTTGTGTGGAAAGCTGCCCATCGCGTACAATGGTTAGCAGTTTCTCCCTTTTAGAAAACTTCTTTTATGAGTTTTCGAGGCTAACCAGGGACCTAGGATTGAATTTATATGTGACCTGTGAAACACCCAACTCAAGAAATCATGCTCTTCATAGACTAGATGGGTTAGGGGGAGAGGGAGGAAGAGAGGCTGAGGGGGGATTCAGCGTCTGATGTATAGTGTGCCTCGGCAGAGTGTAGCCTTTATATCTAATGAATGGCCATGTTACTTTTCCTCCTGGGTGGTGGCAATTGTGATGAAATGCTCACTATCTGACACATGCTTTCAGTTTATTTATTTATTATTTTAATTTTATTTATTTATTTATTTGAGAGCGACAGACACAGAGAGAAAGACAGATAGAGGGAGAGAGAGAGAATGGGCGCGCCAGGGCTTCCAGCCTCTGCAAACGAACTCCAGACGCGTGCGCCCCCTTGTGCATCTGGCTAATGTAGGACCTGGGGAACCGAGCCTCGAACCGGGGTCCTTAGGCTTCACAGGCAAGCGCTTAACCACTAAGCCATCTCTCCAGCCCTATTTTAATTTTTTTATATATAGAGGGAGTTGGTGTGCCTGAGCCTCAGCCACTGCAACCCAACTCCAGACGCTTGTGCCACCTCGTGGGCATGTGCAACCTTGTGCTTACCTCACCTTTGTGCGTCTGGCTTACATGGGATCTAGAGAGTTGGACAAGAGTTCTCAGGCTTTGCAGGCAAGCCATCTCTCCAGCCCTATTTATTTATTTATTTATTTATTTATTTTTTTAATGAGAGAAAGAGAGAATTGGTGCACCAGGGCCTCCTGCCACTGCAATTGAACTCCAGATGCTTGCACCACCTTGTGTGCGTGTGTGACCTTGCATGCTTGTGTTACCTTGTGTGTCTGGTTTATGTGGGATCTGGAGACTCAAATGTGGGTCAGGCTTTGCAGGCAAGTGCCTTAACAGCTAATCCATTTCTCTAGCCCTGTTTTTTTTTGTTTTTGTTTTTTTTTTTGGAGGTAGGTTCTCATTCTAGTGCAGGCTGACCTGGAATTATTCACTATATAGTTTCAGGGTGTCCTTGAACTCATGGTGATCCTACTACCTCTGCCTCCCGAGTCCTGGGATTAAAGGCATGCACCACCATGCCTGACTTTTTTTTTTTTTTTTTAAATATAGGGTTTCACAATGTAGCCCAAGCTGGCCTTGAACTTGAGATCCTTCTGCCTCAGTTTTCTGAGTGCTGTGGTTATAGCCAAGGTGTCAGCATGCCTGACTACAAATTTGATGTTATTATTTTTGCTTTAAATATCTCTTTCCCTCTATCTCACTAAGTGCCCACCCTGCTGATTGCAAGGAGACAAATTCACAGATTCCTAGCTGTGCCTTCTTCAACTTTAGGATCTTTTTAAGGACTGTCTGGGAGAAAAATCGTTGATTCTCATTGGCTTCCCAGAAGCCATTGCATCCCACACTTCTGCTGTCCCTTTGGATAAAGTCTTAGCTTTCCCCTTCAGCTTTTCTTCTCTGTCCTCTTCTTGTCACTGAGTGTGGCCGTGGGTTCTGAACCCCGTGGGTCCTCAGGAGGGTTTGCCCGGAGTCCTAGATGGAGAGGTAGGAGAATGGAATCCAAGAACAAGTTTTGGTTTCCAATTTTCATAAATCAGAAGGAAATGAAAAATTGAATATACGAAGGATTAAGTTCCATTTTGGTTTGTAATCTGTTCAGTAACTCAATTCTTAAGGATCCTATTGATCCAGAATAGTTTCACCATTATTTTAAGAGGTGGGAAAGCAAGTACTTTCCCTTAACATTATAGCACAGTTTCTTGTAAAAAACTCCTTTCCTTGGAGAATATACTTGAATTCAGCAGAAACAGGAGTTACCCTTAAACAGCCCTCCTTCATTAGTGTGAGATTCAGACAAGGGCTGTGGCATTCCTTCCCAGTTGGGCAGAGCAGAGTGAGCCGGATGTACCATTACAGGCTGACTCTGAAGCTCCTAATTGTGACGCCTCTAATTCTACCTCCACGTCACTGTGCTATTGACATTTATTAGCCGAGAGTGTGGCTGCCAACGCCGGTTTAGAATAGATTGTGGTAAAAACAGATTTCCTCTTTACACATTCTAATCAGTGCAGAAGGACTGTTTTTATTGAAACCGTACCTCTCAGCTCAAGGCTCTCCATGCACGCAAACACACATGTACAGAGTTTAAATTGTATTTATGGTTGGTAAATGTTCTAATTACAGGGCTGCGTGTGTTCGGAGAGGAAAATTCAATCAGTGAGCATGGGAGGTCAGGACGCCCTTCCGCTCTGGTTTGGGCTCCTTATGGTTTTAGGTTTTGAGAAATCAATGCCGTGAAATGGTGGGTGACAAGCCGGGCAGACATTTGTCTCCTGGCTGATTTACAATGTTATCTACAGATTGTTTTTTTTTATTCCTTGATGAGGTGAATTTTAATTCTTTACTGCCTTGCTTCTCTTAACACATCACAGAGCAATTTCTAACAAGCAGCTGGATAATGTCCCGAGCCCTGTTTTCCATATTAGAATGCATGAAATGCTGAGGTAAAGTTGGATGTGATTGACCATGTGTCTCAACGCCCAGGTCCGTAGTGCGGTCATGAAGATGACAATGGGTAGATGGCCGTCACTAGATGCCCAAGCTTCTTGGGGACTCACTGAGCAGAAGTTTTTCATGTTCTTCCAGCACCACTAAAGAATGAGTCTTGGGGCTGGAGAGATGGCTTAGCAGTTAAGTCATTTGCCCGAGAAGCCTGAGGACCCAGGTTCTATTCCCCAGTACCACGTAAGCCACATGCACAAGGTGGCTCGTGCGTCTCGAGTTCGTTTGCAGTGGCTGGAGGCCCTGGCATGCCCATTCTCTTTCTCTATCTGCCTATTTCTCTCTCTCTCTCTCTCAAATAAATAAAATATTTTTAAAAAGAATGAGCGTTGAACTAGGGAAATAGCCCCATTGGTAAAGTAAGTGCTTGTCTTGCAAACATGAGGACCTGAGTTGGATCTGCAGAGCACACGTAAGAAAGTCAGACATGGTGGTGTGTTCTTGTCACACGAGCACCAGAGAGGTAAATTAGATGCATCTCTGGGGCTTGCTGGTGAGCCAATCTAGTTTGTTTGGAAAGTCCCAGGCCAGTGAGAGACCCTATCTTAGCAATGACACCTGACGTTCGCCTTTGGTCTCCACATGAATGCTCACCCAAGTGTGGGTGCACACCCACATGCGCTTCTGTGCACACACAAGCACACACGTGTACACAGGAATGTCTAAGGGGTGCTGAAGAGTTTTACAAGTGGCTGCTGCTATTACTATAAAGTTAAATTCCAGGAGGATCATAATTTGCAAACAACGGGCAAAACGTGTAGGACATAATCCACCCAGGTCATCCCCTACCGAGTAATTTTACTGCCGCCCACAAAAATTCCTTCCCCGTGCAAGCTCGAGTTGGCAGCGCACCGAGGGAAGTTTTCATGTTACCCACACTGTCAGGTGATTCGGTTTATCTTCCATGCAGATTGGGTGATGTCGACCTGGCACCCTAAACTGAATAATCTCTTTGCTGACAGCTGAAAGTAGAGGCATCTGTGCCCATCCAATGGGGTGTCTTGGGTCGGCTCCAGATGTTGAGTTGATTAATTCTGGAGTCGGCGCTGCCAGCAGCCAGGCCACGTGAGTCAGCAGATTCCCGGGAAGCTTCCCTCCGGGTTGTGGCATCAGTGGGTAGAGACATGTTTACAGATGCTGGACAGGTGCCAGTTTCTTCCTATCAGCTCGGTGGAACACCCAGCAAATCGTCCAGGATGCAAACTTCCAAGAATACAACTGGTTCACCATTTTTCATGTTCCCTAGCCCAGAGGTTGTCTCCTTAAATTAACAAGATTTCTGCACTAAGAAGTGCAAACCAGAGGGGCAGCCGATGGAAAAAGTCTCATGCAATGTTAGGGTAAAGCATCAGGAAGAAGACAAAAAAAGAGCAGGATGATAAAACAGCCTTTTTTGGTGGGGGGGTAGAGTCTCTAGGTTGACCTGGAATTCACTATGTCGTCTCAGGGTGGCCTTGAACTCACGGCGATCCTCCTATCTCTGCCTCCCGCGTGCTGGGATGAAACACGTGTGCCACCACACCCAGCTACAGTACTTAAAAGAAATATTTTGTTTTATTTTATTGTTTAATTAGGAAAGAGAGAGGCAGATAGAGAAAGAGAGAATGGGCATGCCAGGCCTCTAGCCACTGCAAATGAACTCTAGATGCTTGTGCCTCCTTGTGCATCTGACTTACATGGGTCCTGGGGAATCAAACCTGTGTCCTTAGGCTTCACAGGCAAGTGCCTTAACTGCTAAGCAATCTCTCCAGCCCTCTATGATACTTTTGATTGCCCAAAGCCCCATCATTTATTCCTCTGCTCATCATCATTCCACGTCCCTGTGAAAAAGGTTGAAAAAAAGACATGATCACATAAGAGATCCAGAGTGTGTGCACTGATTGATATAAAAAGCCATTGTTGGGTTTCTCTTTTCCATCCTCATGGGGCATTATGGGATGGATCAAAGGTCACATGGTTTAGTCAGGAGCAGAGCCAGCACAAGAGCTACAGACTCATCTAGCCCCTTGGCTCACTTTCTGGGTTGAAGTTTTTCAAGTGTGCTCCTTAGACAAGTAACACCAGTGTCACCCCAAACCCGCCAGGTCAGTATTTTGAGGATGAGGTGCTTCACTTGGTTTTAATAAGCCTTCTAGTGATTCTCAAGTTCTAGAACCACTGGCCTAGACCAATATTCCTGTTTTAAGTACCCTGGACCCCAGGGTCCAGTGGACATAATGATAAAGTCCATAACGTATCTTCAGCAGTTCATGAAACTTAGTAGGAGTGGGCTGGAGAGATGGCTTAGCGGTTAAGGCATTTGCCTGTAAACCAAAGGATCCGGGCTGGAGAGATGGCTTAGCAGTTAAGCGCTTGCCTGTGAAGCCTAAGGACCCCGGTTCGAGGCTCGGTTCCCCAGGTCCCACGTTAGCCAGATGCACAAGGGGGCGCACGTGTCTGGAGTTCGTTTGCAGAGGCTGGAAGCCCTGGCGCGCCCATTCTCTCTCTCCCTCTATCTGTCTTTCTCTCTGTGTCTGTCGCTCTCAAATAAATTTTAAAAAAAATTTAAAAAAAAAACCCAAAGGATCCGGGTTCGACTCTCCAGGACCCACATAAGCCATAAGCCAAGGGGGTACATGCATCTGGAGTTCGTGTGCAGTGGTTGGAGGCCCTGGAGTATCCATTCGCAATCTCTCAGATAAATAAGTAAATAAAATATATCTTTAAAAAAACTTAGTAGGAGTCATCATGTAAACATTATTTTTGGAAAGTTATGCTTTTACTATGTATGGCTAGTGCATGAAAAATTTTGGGGAAAAAGCAATTAATCAATGCTGTCTAGCATAATTTTGTTATCTGTTGGTTACTAATGTGCTCTATGCTACTATAGGAAAGCCGACAGTGAGGACATGCCTGCTGTCAGGATAATTACAGGCTTTTAAGTGCTCATTTCAATACCATAGCATAAGTAATGAAAGGAAGATTTAAGCAATGCTATGATAGAAAACAATCTTCTAAAATAGCTGGGGGTGGGGGGGCTGGTGGAGAAATCCCACTGTTGCTTAAAGGCTTTGTGGTTGAGTTTGGGTGAGAGGATGGGGAGGGGAGGGATGGGAGATAATACATGCTTCTCCCTCCTTCTTCTCTCACAGTCAGGTCGAGGGCCAGCAAGCAGGGGTCTGGGTTCTGGGTTTGTCTCCCTCTTGGGACCTGTGTCTTTCTCTTGGACAATGGCATTCTGATCATGAGAAGGACCTATACAGCATTCGAAACCAGCTCATTGAGGCTCTACGTTGGAGAGGAGAGCATTAAAGACCTTCATCGTACATTTTGGTAGACTTGACTCTTTTTTTTTTTTTACACAGGTCCTCCTGTGTAGTCCAGGCTGGCCTGAGACTCATGGTCCTCCTCCTTCTGCTACCTCATCTCTTTATACACCGGGCAGGTACTTTACTTATTTATTTATTTATTTATTTATTTTAATTTACTTATCTGAGAGAGAGAGAGAGAGAGATTGAGGGAGAGAAAGAGGCAGACAGAGAGAATGGGTGTGTCAGGGCCTTCCGCCAATGCAGATGAACTCCAGATGTATGCGTAACCGTGCGCATCGGGTTTACGTGGATCGTGGGGAATCAAACCTGTGTCCTTTGACTTCGTAGGCAAATGTCTTAACTGCTAAGCCATCCCTCCAGGCCGAGGGCAATTACTCTAAAAGGTACTTCCCTGCTTAACGGAGAACTTGAACTCAAGAGACACGTGCACTTGGAAAACATTTCAGTTTTTACTCCAAGACCATTTCTTTAGAAAACGCGTAAGCTTAGCTTCCAACTAATTTCACAGATCCGTGTCTTGTTCAAAACAATCGGTGATTATGCGGTTTGTATTTCAGATGAGTGAGGTAAATCTCTCTCTGTCAAATTCTTGGCTTTGTCAAGTTCAAGCCTGTGTGGATGGTGGGCCTACCTCTGTGCATTTGCAGTAACTTCATTTCCCTTCTGCCCACAGCTCTGCTTGGCAATGTGTGTGCACCAAAGATACCCTGGGTAGATGGAACGCGATGATGGGCTGGGCAGGCAGAGCTGGGAATACAAGGGAGTTGCCTATGGAGTAATCGCCTGTTACACTGAGAACGTTAGTAACCAGTTAGGTGTGTGTGTGTGGGGGGGGGGCGCTTCTGGTTCTAAATGAGGTGTTAGTGTTTGTGAGGGTGATAACCTTGTCCCATTGAATTATGATGAGAAAACAACCCGGTTGCCTGCAGAGCCAAACACAAACCTCAGAACTGCTTAACTCATCCGTCAAACAAATTGTATTTTAGGAAATGCAGGACAGAGAAAAATGCACAAAAGAAAAGGAGATTTATTTATTTGTACAAAAGTAGAATGACAGGCGTTTGAGTGGATCCAAATAGAGTGTAGGGAGTAAAAAAAAAAAAAATGTGATTCATTGCCAGCTATTAAATCTTGTTTATCCTTTTTTAAACTAACCAGAAACACATTTTGGAAAAACCCAAGTTAACAGTTTAAGCACTGGAAGTCTCTTGTGGGCACTGCCTTGGCTCCATGCCTACCGAGGGGAAGAAGGCAGGAGTGAAAGGAGCTAGCTTGGCTTTCCAAGGCCAAGAAGGGGTGAACCTCCAGTCCCGCTTCGAAGTCCAGTTCAGCGCTCTGTGGAAAGTCCTTCCGGTTCCTTGAAAAGGGGCACACACCTGAGAACTTCAGCAGTGGGGATCAAGTTCATAAGATTTTGAAGGACACAAAAGGTTTCAAGCAGGGCATGGTGGCACACGCCTTTAGAGGTGGGAGGATCGCTGTGAGTTTGGGGTGAGGAGAGGCCAGCCTGGGACTGCAGAGTGAGGTCCAGGTCAGCTAGAGTGAGGCCCAGCCTTGAAAAACAAACAAAAAATTTCTCCACAAGCTGTAAGAGATGTGTCCTTCTGGAAGTACCATTCCCTAATAGGCACCATCTCCAAGATTCAAAAAAAAATATTGTATTTATTTATTTGAGAGACAGAGAGAATGGGCACACCAGGGCCTTCAGCTGCTGCAAAGGAATTCCACACGCATGTGCCACCTTGTGCATCTGGCTTACGTGGGATCTGGGGAATTGAACGTTGGTCTTTAGGCTTCTCAGGCAAGTGCCTTAACTGCTAAGCCTTCTGTCCAGCCCCATCTCCCAGATTTTGAGCTGATTTGACTATGCTAGCTCCAGACATAGCTATGAGACACAAGTTGTTCAGAGCACTTGACAAAGTATCTGAAAATTTGGCTGAAGTCCCACTACTGTGGAAGAAATCTCTGCACACAGCAGGGTGCTAAGGTGACTCCTGCACAAGTTCCCCCTGGACAGGACCCAGGAGGGAGCACCCTTTTTAAAATATATATATATTATTTATTTATTTGTGAGAGAGAAAGAGGGAGGGAGGGAGAGAGAAAGAGAGAGAGAGAATGGGTGTGCCAGGGCCTCCAGTCACTGCAAATGAACTCCAGATGCATGTGTCCCCTTGTGCATCTGGCTTATGTGGGTCCTGGGGAATTGAACTGGGATCCTTTGGCTTTGCAGGCAAACACCTTAACTGCTAAGCCATCTGGGAACACCCTTTTCTAAGAAATTTCCACTGCGCCTCAGCACCCTCTCAGATTGAGGGCATTAGTCCAAATATTTGCATTATTAGTGCCCTGAGAATTAGAGGTGAATGGGCTCCGTTATAGACTGTAAGAATTAACCCGATTTAACAATGTTTTTTTTTTTTTTTAACAACTGTAAAACGTACTCATTTTTAAAAAATTATTTATTTATTTATTTGAGAGCGACAGACACAGAGAGAAAGACAGATAGAGGGAGAGAGAGAGAATGGGCGCGCCAGGGCTTCCAGCCTCTGCAAACGAACTCCAGACACGTGTACCCCCTTGTGCATCTGGCTAACGTGGGACCTGGGGAACCGAGCCTCGAACCGGGGTCCTTAGGCTTCACAGGCAAGCAGTTAACCGCTAAGCCATCTCTCCAGCCCAAACGTACGCATTTTTGAAAGAAGTGTGCACAGGTAACTTTTCTATAGCAGAGGCCTCTCTCAACTTTTGCTTCTCAAATAATTCCATCTTGAGGATTATCTAGGGTGTACAGTCTTAACAGAAAGGACACTTCTGAGTTTAAGGATGTAAAGAAAGTCCCCACTGGACTCAAGAGCCTGAGGACACCACTCCTGTCTTCCACTCCTGACACCTGTGCTTTGCTTAGCTGGCTTTCCAGCCTCATGTGGTGACCCCTTGCAGCCTCTGTCCCTTCTCTCAACCCTGCCCCTTTCCTTTGTCAACACTCCAGCTTCCTTCACATATGTCTATTGATACGACAAATTTCTTAAACCTTTATTTATTTATTTTTTTAATTTTTGTTTATTTTATTTGTTTATTTGAGAGAGCCAGAGAGAAAGAGGTAAAGAGAGAGAGAGAGGGAAGGGGTGCACCATGGCCTCCAGCCACTGCAAACGAACTCCAGACGCGTGCGCCCCCTTGTGCATCTGGCTAATGTGGGTCCTGGGGAATCGAGCCTCGAACCAGGGTCCTTAGGCTTCACAGGCAAGTGCTTAACTGCTAAGCCATCTCTCCAGTCCTTTTGTTTGTTTTTGAGGTAGGGTTTCACTCTAGCCCAGGCTGACCTGGACTTCACTATATCGTCTCAGGGTGGCCTCGAACTCACAGCAGTCCTCCTGCCTCTGCCTCCCAAGTGCTGGGATTAAAGATGCTCACCACCACACCTGACTAAGAAGACAAATTTCTTGAGGGCAAGTGTGTCTAAGCAGAAACACAAATACTTTTCTACTGCACAGAGCAGACATTGAACATGGTGATTAGGTTGGGCCTCCTGTGAGCAGACAAAGGACCTTCTAACCTGGCTGCAGCCTTGGGCCATTTGGGCCAGGTGGACACAGGTCCCGTGTATAGGTTAAGACATATTTTCCCAGGGGTCTGTCTTAATACTCCATAGTAGGAAAATTCCTTCCTTTAAAACTGTTTGAATCCTGGAGACAACATTTCACTCTTAACCACAATACAAACACAGGCCCCCTTCATCATCTGCAGGGCCCTGGGCAGCAGTACTTTGAGGGTGAGAAATCATTTGCACTGTTGCAAACAGTACCTGCCTTAGTTACTTTTTCTCATTGCTATGACAAAAGCAACTTCAGAAGGGAGAATTTCTCCCGGCTTCCAGTTGGAGAGGTTAAAATCCATCATGGCGGAGCTGGCACAGGAGCAGGAGCAGGAAGCCATTAGTAACATTCACTCCACAGTTGCACAGAGCAGTGAGAGATGAACGCCATTGTTCAGCTGGCTTTATATATATACATATATATAGTCCAGGACCTCCACACCACAAAAGGGTGCTGTCCACATTTAGGATGAGTCTTCCCACCTCAGCGAACCTAATCTGGGAGATCTCTCACAGGTAAGCTCAGAGATCTGCTTCCTTGCGATTCTAAATCCCATCAGGTTGACTGCTGAGGTTAAGCGTCACAGTACCTATGGGATGGACTTGGTGGATGGAACACAGAGTGGCTCAAAAGGAGAGAGGGAGAAAGAAAACAGCAACTGGAAGAAGGTATGCTTTCTGTTCCAGATGTTTGGCCAGGGTGGCAGGTTTCAGAGTGAATGGGCTAGAAGGCATACAGTATCATGTTTACCCAGAATGTCACCACACACACTCTTCCGGAAGCTGCAGGCAGCATTGCTTAATCCCTCTGACCTGATCTCCCCCACGGGCTCATGTTTAATACTTGTCTCTCAGTTGCTACTATTTTTACAGGGAGCGGGGAGGAGCGCCGTGGAACCTTTTGGAGGTGCAGTCCAACTGTAAAGATGACAGTCCTGTCCCTCGTTCTAGCTGCTCTCTGCCTCAGGGTCTACCCCAGTGTGAATAGCTGCTGGATCCTTCCCCTGCCAACACAGACAGAGCCGCTCAGCCAGGCCTTCCTGACCATGATGGACTGAAATGCAATAGTAAAGAAAAATCAGGGCTGGAGAGATGGCTTAGAGGTTAAGGCACCTGTCTGTGAAGCCTAAGGACCCAGGTTCAATTCCCCAGCACCCATGTGACCTAGATGTACAAGGTGGCACAGGTATCTGGACTCGGTTTGCAGTGGCTAGGGGCCCTGCCATGCCCATTCTCTTTCTCTCTATCTGCCTCTTTCCCCGCTTTCAATAAATAAATAATATTTTTCAAAAATAGCTGGAGAGATGGCTTAGCGGTTAAGGTGCTTGCCTGCAAAGCCAAAGGACCTCCGTTCGATTCCCCGGTACCCACGTCAGTCAGATGCACAAGGTGGCGCATGCGTCTGGAGTTCGTTTGCAGTGGCTGGAAGCCCTGGCATACCCATTCTCTCTCTCTCTCTCTCTCTGCCTCTTTCCCTCTCTCAAATAAATAAATAAAAATTAAAATATTTAAAAATTAAAATATATAAATAATACTTAAAAATAAATAGGTTGATCTTTCTCCCCTTTTCTATCAGGTATTTTGGTCACAACCCAGAAGTCACTAACCCAGTGAGAGACTGGGACAGAGCAGCTTATTTGTCGAGTCAAGTTGTACGCTGACCTCACGTAGAACATATATGGGCAAAGGAGCCAAGAATGCTAAAGACAAAACAAGCCAAGTTCCCAGGCAATACTTTAAGAATCCCATCAACTCTCTGTGCCTGTGCTCTGGACTCCCTGGTCAGGGATTGGTTGACAGTGGATGGAATATAGATAGGAGCCCCCAGCTGACAGAATAGGCAGTGGAGCCCCTGAAAGATCCTTCCACTCTGGCCTGGCACCTTTACCACATTGCTTTCTACTTCCTCTTCCCAGGTAGCCATGGTCCTGAAGGTCCCAAGGCTGCTCCAAGGCATTACCTGACTCACAGCTGCGTTCTGGGAACGCAACAGCGAGGCCAGCACCTTGGCGGGTCTGCACTGAGCTCCTGCACTCAGGACCAGAATCGCAAACACCGTTACGTCCTGGCAGTTCCCCTCCTAGGTCTGTCCCCAGAGACTGGAGAATGATCCTCACACAGATGTTCAGAGCAGGCTTTTGGTCCATACAATGGAGACTATTCAGCCATGGAAAGAAGTGAAGTGCTCATGCGAACTATACCATGGATGCATCTTGAAAATATTATGTTAGTGAAAGAAGGCAGGCAGAAAAGGCCATAAATGGTAAGCTTTCATTCATATGGAACCTCTAAGAGGGTAAAACCATGGAAAGAGAGGGGAAAAGAACAAAAGGACAGGGACTGCTGACGAGTCCGTGGGGACAGGATGGTATTGGATTCATCAGTGGGTGATAGTTGACTACACTAAAAACATTGCCTTACGCACTCGAACGTGGTGAATTGGGGGCTGGGTATATGCTCAATGGTAAAGCACATGCCTAACACACACACACACACACACACACACACACACACACACACACACACACACTCACTCACTCTCTCTCTCTCTCTCTCACTGGTTTGATCCCTAGCATTTCAAGGAGGGGGGGAAGTGAATTATGTCATGTGAATTATCTCAAAATTATAATTAGAAACAAAGTAACAAGATGAGCTCACCAGGAAGCAGCGCCCCTCGTCTGCTTTCTTACCTTCCCATCAACCCGGAACATTTATCCAAACACTTGCACATCCGCAGGCTGCAGTCTGGACTTGTCCATAGGTGATTCAGTCTGTTGTGCCTCCCAGCCACATCGTTCCACACCAGCGGCCATCCGTTCGGACCCTTCGTGGGAATGCAGCTCTGAACACTCCTTGTGATGGTTTTGCTGTGAGTAGGTGTTTGCGAGGCTTGGCTGAGACAGACCTCAAACTCCCCGGTCTTCAGCAACACTGGTCCCCCCCGTGAGCTTCTCCCAGTGGAAGCCAGATTCCGCAGATGCTGGGAAGCAGCAGGGAAGCTGGCTTAGGAGGTGGCCTGATAAACAAGGCTTGGCAAAATGTCAGCTCTGGCAGCCTGTTCATTTTTGCCACTATCATCACTGTTGTCATGAGACAAAGCCCTCAGGTGAGGAACTACATCTCCCCTATCTACCACGGGGGTCCCGAGGACACCTCGATTTGCTCTTCCCGTCCCTCCTCAGCAAGGCACCATCACAAGCACCTTCGGCAGTCACTTGTGTAGAACCCATGTATCAGTTAGTTGTAAGTGTGAGGGTCACTCAGGGGCCGAAGCCTATCAAAGTGGAGCCCAAGAACTGGCTGTGCCCCTCACAGAGGTCCCTTCCCACCCACCCACAGCTCACTCAGTCCTTCCTGCCCTGCTTTTCACATAGTGCTCCTTCTGGCTGCAGGTGCCTCCATCCAGCCCTCCTGCCCCGCACCCACACACCCTCATCTCCGACACAGACAGCAACATGTTTATTCTCGCAGGTGACTCTGCAAGACAGAGAACATGGAACTTTTTTTTTTTTTTTAATCACACCAGTTCTGGAAAAGAAAGGGAAATCATAGCCACTGGACACTTTCTGGGCGAATGCTGAAATGTGATACAGCTAGGTAGAACTGCCTCAACTGGACCACAGTCGCTTAATTTAATGCCAACAAAGGCTCAGGAGCTGGGGAGATAGCTCACTTGGTAAAGTGCTTTGCCACACAAGCATGACGACCTGAGTTCAGATCCATAGCACCCTTATAAAAGCCAGACAATGGTGGTACACACCCATAATCCCAGTGCTGGTCCTAGGGACACCGGAGGATCCCTGGGGCTTGCCTGTTAGCTAGTCTAGTGGAATCCATGAGCTGTGAATTTGATGAAAGACTGTCTCAAAAAGTAAGGTGGGGCCGGACAGATGGCTCAGTTGTTAAGGTGCTTTCCTGAAAAGCCTAAGGACCCATGTTTGACTCTCCAGATCCCACGTAAGCCAGATGCACAAGGTGCTGCAAGTGTGCAAAATTGCACATGTGCACAGGTGGTGCATGCATCTGGAGTTGGATTTCAGTGGCTGGAGTCCCTGGCACACCAATTCTCTCTTGCTTTCTCGTACAAAAAAAAGAAAGAAAAGAAAAAGAAATAAAGAAAGCAAAGTAAAGAGCAATTGAGGAGCAACATCTGACACAAATCTCTGGTCCACACACACACACACACACACACACACACACACACACACACACGCACCTCCCCAAACAAAGTGTACATGCATACACATGTATGCATATCACACACATATATACAATAAACAAACAAAAGACTGGGCTTATTGCTTAACTGATGGAAGAAACCCAGAATGGCTAAGTAAGTTGAAAACCAGTCAAATGCTTCACACCTGAACACTGGCCGTTGTTTAGGGTACAAGGCTGACACATGTTGGATCACTGATCTGCCTGCAGCCCATATACCCCAGTAAACAGTATCTTCCTGTGTTCTCCCTTGCAGGCTGAAGAGATGCTTATGGAGTTAGAAGTATGCTTTCCTTGGGGCTGAAGAGATGGGTCAGTAGGCAAGGCACTTGCCTGCAAAGCCTAATGACCAGGGTTCAATTCCTCAGTGCCCATGTGGAGCCAGATGCACAAAGTGGCACATGCATCTGGGATCTGTTTGTAGCAGCTGGAGACACAGGCACACTCATTCTGTCTGCCACTTCTCTATATCTCCCTCTTTGCTTGCAAATAAATAAATATTTTTTTAAAAAATAAAAGCAGTATGCTTTTCTTGATTTTCTTGGTGGGTCTATGTGAAGGCAGTGGCGTAAGTAACAGACAGAGATTCTCAATGGCCCAAGAGAGTTGGTTGGCATCTGCAGAATGTTCAGTGATTGACAGAGAGCCTTGGAATCCAAGTTCAGGGTAAGTCTACAGAGGAAGGAGAGCTGGAGTATAAGGATGAGGTCATGGCTGGAGCAATGTGACTGAGGCAGAGCTGAACCTTTGGCACACTTGAGCTTCAGGGTCTTGAGGGACGGATCCATCTGGTTGAGTAATATCAGAGGCATGATAATGACTATCCCACCATGACGAGGGGGAAAGGGATCTTAGCTCTCCCCTTTCTCTGATGGGGGTAGGTGTGGTTCCACAAGGGGAAGAGGAACCCCACAAAGCAATCACAGTACTGGTTGGGAAGAGAGAACCAACACCAAGAAGGCAAAGGCTAGTCATTGTTTCTTTCCCTGGAAGTGTAGAAAGTCACGGGAAACACTTCAGCTCCTCTCTGAGTGAGTGAAGTAAAATGGCTGTGCGCTTACCATGAGATCCTAATTCTTGCATAGGTGACATCTGGCTGTCAACTAAAGGAATATATAGCTCTGCCACTAACTCCCCTGCTCAGTTTGGCTCGCTGACTTTAGGGGAGATAAGATGAGCTGAAAATGGAGCAGTTATATAGTGAATCTGAATAAAATTAGGTAAGTGACATGATCCCTGTGGGGATCTACAGTCAGTTTTTTAAAAATTGTTTGTTTGTTTGTTTGAGAAAGAGAGAGAGAGAGGCAGAGAGAGAACAGTTGCACCAGGACCTCTGTCCACTGCAAAGGAACTCCAGATGCACACACCACTTGTGCACCTGGCTTACGTGGGTCCTGGGGAATCAAACGTTGGGCCTTTGGCTTTGCAGGCAAGTGTCTTAACCGCTAAGCCATCTCTTCAGCCCCAATTTTTCTGAGACAGGGTTTTATTATGTAGCCAGACTGGCTTTAAACTCAGGATCCTTTTACTTCTGCCTCCTGAGTGCTAAGGACCACAGTATATGCCACCATGCCTGGCTTCAGCCATTTCTTTTTCTGGATGAAAAAAATTCAACAGCGATTAGCACTTAGTAAAAATGACGCATAAGGCGAATCTCAACACTGAAAGACCCAATTTGCAATCATGGCACTCACAGTTAGCATACATGTGCCATATACAACAGACTGTCAGGGGCAACAGCCCCATAACGGATGGGCAGTGTGCACCATCCTGCGGATGAGGACCCTGCCAGGTTACCCTTGGTATAGTACGTTTGGCAACGACATGTCAATTTTATTCTGGCAAAGGGTTAGCCTCTAATGGCTGAAAAAGATCTGTCATAGTGCTGGACCTGTCCCCAAAGAAACATAGGCAGGGGAATCACCATGGAGCACATTGCGAGTTTTGCAACAACTCGTGGGAGATGTTTGAGCAAACACAGGCTAAGGTTGAGCAGGCAGTGAACTTGGAGAGAACTCTGTATCATGGTGGGAGAGCTCACCAATACCAGAGCAGAAACCATCATAGGGACAGGGATGGAGGAACCACATGTTGGCGCGGGCGCATTGGGAAGAAGCGAAGCGTGACTGCCCGGCCCAGCAGTGGGCTCATCATGTCTCCAGGGGACGGGATCAGATAGTGCTCCCTCTCCTGGGAATGCCTCCCCCCGACCCACCCTGTGGAAGATGCCAGTGAATGAGATCCAGCCTGCCTCAAGGAGCTGCTCTTTCTCCACTGGTTTTTCAGACTCGACTCATCTTTTTTGCTTCTCGGAGCAATTCCTCAAGGCTGTGGGAGAAGAGAAGCCTGTGCGTCTCCAAGGTATCCAGCATACTTCTGTGGTTGTAGTCAGGGTGTCATTAGGGTTCTTGGTGGGTGAACCACAAATAATACTCTCTATGCCTCTTTGCATGTAATCTTCGTAATAAAGTCCGTGGCCAACATTTTATTGATTATCAAGAATCATGAATAATAATGGCTGTGTTTACTGGAAAGTTTCTAGGGGAAGATAAGTAGAAACACATTTTGTCATGGCAATGAAATAACTGCTGTGTTACTTTTTTAAGGAATCATTCCGAAAGTATTAAGACTTCTTTTTAAAGAAAAACTTCGAAAATAAAGACCATAATGTGTGCTAAGGATGTAACTCAGTTGGTAGAGTGCCTTCCTCACATGCTGGGAGTTCTTGGTTTGTTCCACAGTGCTGCTAAAACTGGGTGTGTGTATGGGGGGGCTGGAGAGATGGCTTAGTGGTTAGGCACTTGCCTGTGAAGCCTAAGGATCCGGGTTGGAGGCTGGATTCCCCAGGTCCCACGTTAGCCAGATGCACAAGGGGACGCACGTGTCTGGAGTTCCTTTGCAGTGGCTGGAGGCCCTGGCCCGCCCATTCTCTCTCTCTCTTATCTGCCTCTTTCTCTTTTTGTCTGTTGCTCTCAAATAAATAAATAAAAATAAACTAAAAAAAAAACTGGGTGTGGGTGTGTGTGTCTGTCTCCCATCACCTGGAAGGTTGGGACAAGAAAGTCCGAAATTTTAGGTTATTCTCTGCTACATAAAAAGCTTGAGGCCATAGCAATACATTCACAAGATTGTCATAATAGGAGAAAAAGACGATGACATCAAAATAAAAGAGAGACTAATGGAGAGGAGGAGATATGATGGAGAGCAGAGCTGTGACGGGGAAAGCGTGAGAGGGAAGGAAAATATCATGGCTTGTTGTCTGTAAGTACAGAAGATGTCAATAAAATTGTTTTTAAGTTTGAGGCCAACCTGGACTACAAGAGACTCTGTTTTAAAAAAGAGCCATAAACGATTTGCTTGGAAAGTATGATAATCAGCACTATTAGCAATAAAAAAAAAACTCAAATAAAAGCAGGTGAGAAGGCTTAGTGGTCAAGGTGCTTTCTTGTGAACCCTTAAGGAACTAGGTTCTATTTTCCACTTCCCACGTTAGCCAGATGCACAAGAGGGCACATGTGTCTGGAGTTTGTTTGCAGTGGCTGGAGGCCCTGGCATACCCTCTCTCTCTCTCTCTCTCTCTCTCTCTCTCTCTCTATCTGCCCCTTCCTCTATCTCTTATAAATAAGTAAATAAATGAAATATTTTTTCAAAACTAAAATATAAAGTGATTGTGATGTGAATATTTACCCCTAAAACATTTGGCGTCAAGAAACGAGTACATTGAATTGAGTCCAGCTAAGCACTGTTTCCTTTATAGTCATGAGATTCTTCATAAAAATAGTCATGCATCTTGATAAAACTTTACAAAATTCTCCAAAATATTTATAATCTTGTCACTATAAATGGGATGGAAATGGCAGTGATTAACAATCTGTTCCATTTATAATTCAGCTTCTTTTTTTTCAAAAATGCTGGAGAAATGATGAGGAAGAGGTGTGTGTGTGGGGGGGCACTAACCAAAACTAAAGATGTGTGGAAAAGCCATATGGAGACCTGTGTCTTTGTTAGTTAATTAAAAAGTATAATTTAAAAAAGAGTTTGAGGGCTGGAGAGATGGCTTAGCAGTTAAGGCACTTGCCTAGAAAGCTAAAGGACCTTGGTTTGATTCCCCAGGACTCACATAAGCCAGATGCACAAGGTGGCGCATGCGTCTGGAGTTTGTTTGCAGTGGCTGAAAGCCCTGGCACACCCATTCTCTCTCTCTCTCTTTCTCTCTCTGCTCTGCTTCTTTCTCTCTCAAATAAATAAATAAAAAGAAAATATTTTTTAAAATTAATTAATTAATTAATTAATTTGAGAGCGACAGACACAGAGAGAAAGGCAGATAGAGGGAGAGAGAAAGAATGGGCGCGCCAGGGCTTCCAGCCTCTGCAAACGAACTCCAGACGCGTGCGCCCCCTTGTGCATCTGGCTAACGTGGGACCTGGGGAACCGAGCCTCGAACTGGGGTCCTTAGGCTTCACAGGCAAGCACTTAACCGCTAAGCCATCTCTCCAGCCCGGAAAATATTTTTTTAAAAAAGAGTTTGAACAGAAATACTCTGCATGTGTGGATAATATTGCTCCCAGAATTCATAGGTTATTGTAGAAAAATTCCAGGGCCAGCAGTGAGATGCCTCCTACTGAGATAGGGAGACTCCTGAGGCCCCTAAAACAATACAGGTTATTGTTCATGCACTTGGTTCTCCTCTGAAACTAGGTGGTAAGAGCCTATTTCTCACAATACCACATACTTCAGTGGCAGGACACTGAAAAAATCAAGTTAGAACTGAGCTGGAAGCCTCCTCCCTGTGGGCTTGCTGCCGTAGACCTTTCATTGGTCTCCTTAACCTACCAAATCAATGATCTTTTTCCAACATAATAAACTTGTGGTTGTTACATTTTTATGTTAAATCACGAGAGACAAATGGCAAAATAATGTATTAACAGCATTATAAAGTACTTCCATAATCTCAGAAGATTTCTTAGGTCACAGGCATATCAATTGTATTTTAATGTCTAATTCTTACAAATAATACATCCTAGTTTGTGTCTAGAGATCTACAGTTAAAAGAGAGAGTTGTCATGCTGGTTGTGGTGGCGCACGCCTTTAAGCCCAGCACTCGGGAGGCAGAGGTAGGAGGACCGCTGTGAGTTCAAAGCCATCCTGAGAATTCAGAGTGAATTCCAGGGCAGCCTAGACTAGAGTAAAACCCTACCTCGAAAATCCAAAAAAAAAAAAGAGTTGTCTAGGGCTATGAAATTCTACTCCAACATTTTCTCTGTTTTATAAACACATTTATTGACAATTTTCATACATGTACATAATATATTTTGATCATATCTCCCCTCATTACTATCTTTTGTTTTTCCTCCACTGAACCCCTTTTTCTTTCCAACTAGTCTGTCTTCTACTTTAATGTCTGGTTTTTTTTTAAATTTATTATTTTTTTTTTTTTAAATTTATTTGAGAGCAACAGAGAGAGAGAGGGAGAGAGAGAGACAGAGAGCGAGAGAGAGAATGGGCGCGCCAGGGCTTCCAGCCTCTGCAAACGAACTCCAGACGCGTGCGCCCCCTTGTGCATCTGGCTAACGTGGGACCTGGGGAACCGAGCCTCGAACCGAGGTCCTTAGGCTTCACAGGCAAGTGCTTAACCGCTAAGCCATCTCTCCAGCCCTAATGTCCGTTTTTTATTTTGCCCACCTCCACTATCCATGACAGAATATTGACGGGCCCAGTATTCAGCAGATCTTATATAAGTGATGACAGCCGCTGTGAAGCCAAGAACGTAACAGCCATGTCATATCTGGAAGGCGGTATTCCAGAGCACTCCTCTCTGTCACCTGCTCTTACGTTCTTTCTGCCCGCCTCTTCCACAATGTCCCCCTGAGCCTTGAAGGAGTACTGTAGTTACCTTACTTAGTGGTAAGCAAGCATCCAACAGTCATTTATTCTCTGCACTTTGACGAGTTCCGAGTCACCACCGTTTGCAAAAAGAAGCTTCTCTAACCAAAATCAGAGCAATACTAATATGAGCATAAACATAAACATTTAGAGAGCAGTTTGATGGGCACAGAATATCCATAAAACCAAGCCATAGCAGTGGCTTCCCTACTAGGACTTAGCAGCTCCCCAACCACAGGCTTTTGACTAGGTTTTCAGTATCAGATATGAATTCCCTCCCATGGGCCTCAAATCCAACCAGAAAGCAGTTTTTACCACCATAACAGTCAGGCCAGGGCTGCACCAGTGGGCACATCTTGCCTGGTTGGGTAATCTGATTACTGATGACTTTTCTCCCCCAACAGCCTATGGTATCACCATGGCAGCTAGCCAGCAGGGAGGAAGCTTCCAGCTCAGTTCAAGCCTGACTTCTCAATAACCTGTGACCAAAGCACACGTGCCTTCAGCAATAGGGTCTTACCATCTAGTTCTAGTGGGAAACAAAGTGTGGTGGACAGGCTGGAGAGATGGATTAATGGTTAAGGAGCTTGTCTGCAAAGCCCAAGGACCCAGGTTCAACTCTCCAGATCCCACATAAGCCAGATGCACAAAAGGTGAGGCAGGTGCAAGGCTGCACATGCCCAGTGGGTGGCGCAAGCGTCTGAAGTTCAATTGTGGTGTCTGAGGCTCTGGCACACCAATTCTCTCTCTCTGTAAAATAAAAAAATTAAAAATTTTAAAAGTTAAAGAAAAGGAGTGGTGGGCAATAACCTGTATTGTTTTGGGGCTTCAGGGGCCTCCCTAACCCTAAGAGGGTCAGTGGGAGGTATCCAATCCTTGCACTGGGATATTCCTATAACAACCTATAGCTTCTAGACAGTGGTATCCCCCATGCCTACTGCCCAAACTTTCTCTTTTTGCTGTTTTTTGGGGGGGGGAGGGGGGCTTTTTCTCCCCTAGACTGCTTTGGCGTGGTTCCTATGCTGCCATCTTAACAGGAAGTCCCCAGCACATTTAAAATTTTTTTTAATTTTTATTAACATTTTCCATGATTATAGAATATATCCCATGGTAATTCCCTCCCTCCCCACCCCCACACTTTCCCGTTTGAAATTCCATTCTCCATCATATTACCTCCCCATTACAATCATTGTAATTACATATATACAATATCAACCTATTAAGTACCCTCCTCCCTTCCTTTCTCTTCCCTTTATGTCTCCTTTTTAACTTACTGGCCTCTGCTACTAAGTATTTTCCTTCTCACGCAGAAGCCCAATCATCTGTAGCTAGGATCCACATATGAGAGAGAACATGTGGCGCTTGGCTTTCTGGGCCTGGGTATATATTTTTATTTTATTTATTTATTTGAGAGCGACAGACACAGAGAGAAAGACAGATAGAGGGAGAGAGAGAGAATGGGCGCGCCAGGGCTTCCAGCCTCTGCAAACGAACTCCAGACGCGTGCGCCCCCTTGTGCATCTGGCTAACGTGGGACCTGGGGAACCGAGCCTCGAACCGGGGTCCTTAGGCTTCACAGGCAAGTGCTTAACCGCTAAGCCATCTCTCCAGCCCTAAAATTATATATTTAATTAGACTGATAGAGGAGATTAGTTCAACAGTTTTAACAGCAGTGGACCCCATGAGCTACACACTGGTCAGTCAGGAAGGATGTGCTCACTGGTGCAATGGCGGCATGAGTGTGATAGAAGAACCAGCTGTTTGCTCATGGCCGGATTTGAGGTCCACTCTAGGATAGGGAATTCATGCCCGGTACTGAAAATCTAGACGCCAGCCTATGCCTGGGAAAGCTACAAGCCTAAGTTGGGGCCAAGGTACTACTGTTGTTTTGCTAAATGGACATATTGTGTCCATCAAATCACTGTCTAAATAGTTATACTTATGCCCATAGACTACTGCCACTTTTTTTTTGTCAGGGAAGCTTCTTTTTGCAGATAGTCGGTGACTAACGGAGAGACTCAAAGCTCATCAAAGCACTGAGAAGAGGCGTCAGCTGAGGGCTCTAGATGGGTGAGGATTAAATTTATACCACACCTCCATACCTCAGAGATTACAGAAGAGGTGGCCAAAAGAATGCAAGAGCCAAAGAATGAGGAGTTCTTTGGGATGTTGTTTTCCAGACATTTCATTCTGGTCATTTCATTGACGACCTCACAGCGACTGGCATTACCTGTACAAGGCCTGCACAACACTGGGTCCATCAACATAACATCATAAATGATGAAGAAGGGGCTGGAGAGACGGCTTAGCGGTTAAGCGCTTGCCTGTGAAGCCTAAGGACCCCAGTTCGAGGCTCGATTCCCCAGGACCCACGTTAGCCAGATGCACAAGGGGGCGCACGCGTCTGGAGTTTGTTTGCAGTGGCTGGAAGCCCCCTGGCACGCCCATTCCCTTTCTATCTGTCTCTTTCTCTCCCTCTCTCTCTGTCACTCTCAAAGAAATAAAAATGACAAAAAATATTTAAAAAAAATAAATAAATGATGAAGAAGGGTAAAAAATGGCATACAAATTGAAGATGGGAGCCTGGCATGATGGTGCGCACCTTTAACCTCAGCCCATGGGAGGTTAAGGCAGGAGGATTGCTATGAGTTTGAGACCATTCTGAGACTACATAGTGAATTCCAGGTCAGCCTAGGCTAGAGCGGGATCCTTATCTCAAAAAACAAACAAACAAAAAAAAGAAAATAGAAGATGGACTAACAAGAAAGAAGGGCTTCTTTGGAAGAGGGATATAGGGGGAATAAAAATAAATGATAGGAAGGGATTATAAGCAAAATAAATTATTTACATAGAAAAATTCATAGCTAGGCTTTGTGATAAAATATTATCAATAATGAATTATTGTCATAAAAAATATGGAGCCAGCAGAAACAGTAAGAAATAGATGGAGTGGGAGTAATTTTTCAGTTTTTATTTATTTATTTGAGAGAGAGATACAGACATAGGCAGGTAGAGAGAGAGAGAGAGTGGGCATGCCAGGGCCTCCAGCCACTGCAAATGAACTCGAGATGCATGTGCCCAGTTGTGCATCTGGCTTAAATAGGTCCTGGGGAATCAACCCTGGGTCCTTTGGCTTTGCAGACAAGTGCCTCAACTGCTAAGCCATCCCTCCACCCAAGTGTGAGTGAGTTTTGAAGGGAGATTTAGCAGAATTTGCTGATGGGCTGCATATGAAGTGCACAAGAAGGGTCCAATGACAGCAATGCTTTTGCTCTGAGAAGATAAAAAACTGGAATGGTCAAGTACTGTCCCAGAGAGAATTGTAAGAAGAGCAGGTTTTCAGGGAGGAATCTGAGTTTGGTTTGAGATGCCTTTAAAACTTCCAAGTGAAGGTGCCACCAAGTGGACTAGAGTAAATGGCATCCAAGCGACAGGTCTCGGCTATGACAGGAACCTGTAATTTACTGGTGCCCACGTGCTTCTTAAAGATGAGCATGAGGGGCTGGAGAGATGGCTTAGTGGGCGCTTGCCTACAAAGCCAAAGGACCCCTGTTCGACTCCCCAGGAGCCATAGAAGCCACATGCAGAAGGGGGCGCATGCGTCTGGAGTTTGTTTGCAGTAGCTAGAGGCCCTGACATGCCCATTTCCACTCTCTTTCAAATAAATATTTAAAAAAATGAAAAAGATGAGCATGGGCACAGGCGAGAAGAGGATGAGGACAGAGCCCTGGTGTGTGCCAACCTCAGAGGTCAGGCAGTACACCGAACCAGCAGGCAGACAGTGATGGAGTCGCTAGAGGGCAAGGGCATCCCAGGGAGAATGGTGTCCTTGACAAAAAAGAAGGATGTTCTTCAAGGTAAAGGAATAACCACTTCCATCAGTCATTCCTGAAAGGAGATAAAGATGAGACCTGAGAAACAGGACAATTGTCTGAACGTTTATCTTCCCTCAAAATTCCTATGCTGAACCTAATCCCCACAGTGATATTAGAAGTTGGGAAGTGTGGGAGCTTGAATATATGTCCCCCATAGGCTCAGGTGTTTTTTGTTTGTTTTTTTTTTTCAGGTAAGCTCTCACTCTATCCCAGGCTGACCTGGAATTCACTATGTAGTCTCAGGGTGGCCTTGAACTCACAGTACTCCACCCACCTCTGCCTCCTGAGTGCTGGGATTAAAGAGGTTTTTTTTTTTTTTTTTAAGGTTAAACTTCCTGCTTACATTTCCAGCAGCCTGTTGGAGGGATCATGTCACTGGGGGCGGCTGGGATTCCAGTCCAAAGGTGGGGAGAAAGCTGTGTGAGCTCAGGCCAGCGCATGCTTGCCTCTTTTATTTATTTATTTTTTTTTTTGGTGTTTGCTGGTTGGTGGTAATTTCTCTCTCTCTCTCTCTCTCTCTCTCTCTCTCTCTCTGCTTTATGTTTTTAAATTTATTTATTTGACAGAGAAAGAGGGAGAGAGAGAGAGAGAGAAAATGGGCACGCCAGGGCCTGTAGCCATTGCAAATGAACTCCAGATGCATACGCTCCCTTGTGCATCTGGCTAACGTGGGTCCTGGGAAATTGAACCTGGGTCCTTTGGCTTTTCAGGCAAATGCCTTAACTGCTAAGTCATTCCTCCAGCCTTCTGTCTCTCTGCTTTTCTATGAAATTAAGCCAGCTTCTCCCACCATTGGTAAGACTTCCCTTGGCTTTGTAAACTTAAATAAATCCCTTCCTCCCATAAACTGTGTCTGTTTGGAAGTTCATCCCAGCATCCTGGAACTGACTACAACAGGGGGTGACTCGATCCTGAGGGCAGAGCACTCATATATAAATGAGACACTAGAGAGCTTCCTGGCTTTTCGTCATGTGAGGGCACAGTGAGAGAGTTCAATCCTACAGGGCAGAAAGTAAGGGCTGACCAAACACTGAATTTTCTGGTGCCTTTATCTTAAACTTTTTCAGTCCCTAGAACCATAAAGCAATCCATTTCTTTTGGTCATAAGCCACCCTTTATTGGTATTTTTGTTATAGGGGCTGAACAGACCAAGACAAACTCCCTTGTGCTGAAAACTCCCTCAAGTTCTAAGCAAATTGGGACTGTTTTCACCTTGCCAGTGAAAACCAGACATTGAGCTTAGCAACAGACTGACCATAAATGATTTGAGCAAAAGAAGTTTCATGTGGAATAGTGAAGACAAAAATCTTGAGCCAAGTGAGTTGGATTATTATTCTACAATACATAGGAAACTATGGCTACATCATTATTCTTACATAATATTGAATTTATTTAAGAAAATTCCTAACTTAATAGATATAACCTGAAGTATGTATGAGTAAAATGCTATCATCTGGGATTTGATTTTAAATACATCAGCAAGGATGAATGCAAATAAAGTAATATGCATCCTATTCATAGTTATTAATTCTGGACAATGTGATTGTGAGATTTCTTCTTCTTCTCTTTTTATGTATTTTTAAGATAGGAAGTTAAAAATTTTCAAGTAAATGTGAGAAAAGGAGTTCAAGGAAGAACAAAAACACAAATTCTTTGAGGTGTTTTGTTATAGAGGAAGGCGAAGACATAGGCAGTACCTGGCTTGGGCTTGGTCTGGTGACATTTTTGTTTAGTTTGTTTGCTTCTTGAGATGGGAGAAGTTCCAGTGTGTTTGAAGCTGACTAGGCACCTAGGTACAGCAGGCAGGGTGGGTGGTTGCAGCATGTTGTCCTTAAGTAGCAAGAGAGAAGGGAAATCCGGGTGTGGTGGTGCACGCCTTTAATCCCAGCACTTGGGAGGGAGAGGTAGGAGGATCACCGTGAGTTCGAGGCCACCCTGAAACTCCACAGTGAATTCCAGGTCAGCCTGGGCTAGAGTGAGTCACTACTGCAAAAACAACACAAAACAAAAAAAGCTGAATGAAGTTACAAACAGGAACGCTACACAGCCAGAGTGGCCAACACAGGGAGAGTTCAACAGTCATGGGCAACACTGCCTTGAGCCAGAAGGGTGCGATCCCCACAGGAGTATCCCTGAAACACGCTGGGCTGATTTAAGGAAACGGCAGAAGGAGTAGTTCTTACATCCAAAGACAAGGAGAAATAAACAAAGATAGCTGGGTGTAGTGGCGCACGCATCTAATCCCAGCACTTGGGAGGCAGAGGTAGGAGGATCGCTGTGAGTTCGAGGCCAGCCTGAGACTACATAGTGAATTCTAGGTCAGCCTGGGCTAGAGTGAGACCCTACCTCAAAAAACCAAAAAAAAAAAAAAAAAAAAAAAGTTTGTAAGAGAGGATGGAACATGTTGGATGTTAAGAGAAGGGTTTGGCCTTAGAAAGGGAGGTATTGAAGGAACTTGGTGGTCTGAGGCAGGCTGCTACAGCTTATGGTGCGAGCTACTAAGGCTTACAGTGTGGGCTATTAAGGCTTATGGTGCAGGCTATTTACAGAAACCAAATAAGTGGTTCACTTCATTACTCACTTCCCATCCTTGAAGGCTATCTCATGCCCTTTTTACCTAGTTTTATATTAGGAGGGGGCTCTGATATAATGAGAAGAGGGATTCTTTACTTGCTTCCAACAGAGAGTAAAGCCTGGAGTTTGAGGTATGCAGGGGCCCGCTTAAGCTCCCTTTGGAGCGTGATAGTATTTCTGGGCTTCTGAATTCTTGGGCCTTTCAGTATGTGCCATTTTCATCCATAGTCAGCCAGAGGTGGGAAGCAGATGGGAAGAAATGCAGGCGGGAGCCATGTTGGTAGAGGGCCGCAGTTTGTCTTCTGATGGTGTCATATGTTCTCTTCTTGTTGCTGGGATAAAGCATGTGACCAAAACCAGTTGATGGGAGGAAAGGTTTTATTTTGACTTACAGTCTTGAGGGGCAGCTTCATGCCGGGTAGGGGACAGCATGGTATGAGCAAAGGCTGGACATCATTTCTGCCACAGCCGATGGAAAACAGCAGCAAGAGAGTGAGCCAAGTTATGGAAAGGGGGAGTCGGCTATAGCACAAATTCTGCCCCCAGAAACACACCTCTCCAGAAAGACCCCGTCTTTCAAATTGCCACCAGCTGAGAAGGACCAAGCATTCAGGACACATGAGTTTGTGGTGAATATCTGATTCAAACCACCACAGATGGCTTCCATTGCTGTAGTAAGCTGCAAGTGAAAACAAAGGCTGAGGGTGAAGCATGAGGAAGACATGTTGGAGAGTTAAAGAGAGAGAAAGAGATATAAGAGAGAGACAGATGAAAGACCCGGAAACCAGACTGGCGCCATGACAGGCTTCAGTAGGGCGCTGCCCCGGCTAGGCCTAAGTTTCAAATTCCCGCTTAGGCACAGGACCTGAGTCAGCCCTAGACACGTCCAGGCATGCCCAAGACTTGCCCAAGACTGGTCCCTTTCGCCTCTCTGCCCCAGCCAATCAAAAAGGATACAAGTACAGTTACTGTTTAAACCAACCAGTCATGTAACCACCCCCTATTTCTTTGTTCAAATCCCTATAAAAACCCTGCCCTCCCACTACTTGTTACTCTGGGGTCTTGCACGGATCCCCTGCATTGGTGAAGTCAAGAGTCTGAGCTTAAGCCCCAAATAAAGCTCTTTGCCTTTGCACACGTTTGGTTCTCCTTGGTGGTCACTGGGGGCTCCGAGAACTGTGCATAACACAGAGATGCCTAGAAAAATAAAGCAGAGGGCTGGAGAGAGATGTCGTAGTGGTTAAGGCATTTGTCTGCAAAGCCAAAGGACCTTGGTTTGATTTCCCAGGGCCCATGTAAGCCAGATGCACAAGGGGGTGCATACGTCTGGAGTTCTTTGCAGTGGCTGGAGGCTCTGGCTGCCCATTCTCTCTCTCTCAAATAAATATTAAAAAAAAAAAAAAGAAAGAAAAATGAAGCAGGATTCCCAGAGAGTACCACAGGCCTCTCTGAGGCTGAGATTCGCCAGTAAATGGAGAAGCTGTTGGTAGTTGTGTCTCATGATTCCCTGTCTGCATGGTCACCCAGCTTGAGGCAATGACTGCAAACAGATCTCTGCCCAAGGGCTTTTGTTTTGGCTGTGGGTGTGCCTTCTACTGGAAGGCAGGATAGTCACAAGTGCTGAAGCAACTCTGGCCAATGATGGCCAGAACTTCAGTGGATGCAATAGACTGAATCTTTCCACCTCTCTGAAGTTCATATGCAAAGCTCTGACCTTCAGTACATGGTGTCTGGGGGTGGGACTTTTGGGAGGTGATTAGATAGCAAGGGTGAGGCCCTCACAGTGGGATTAGTAGCCTTAGAAGAAGAAACACTACAGAGCTTCTGTCTGTCCACCATGTAGGGACACATTGAGAAGGTGGTCATCTACAAGTCAGAAAGAGAACTCTTTGATCTTGAACTTCCAATTCTGAGTACTGTGAGAAAACAAATGTCTAGTGTTTAAGTCATCAAGTCTATGGTTTTTGTCATAGCAACCCAAGGAGACTAATACAATCAGTGGACAAACCCTAGACTATTCATGTAGTGTTAATCGTGCTTGCCAAATTCATTGGATTGAGAAATAACTAGGAAACTCGTAGGGCATACCTCTTGGTGTATCTGTGGAGGCATTTTCCAAGAGGATTAAACTAAGTGGAGAAGGCCAACCCTGGAAGTAGGAGGATCGCCACAGGTTGCAGGAGTGGATAGAATAAAAAGGAATGAAGGGGGCTGGAGAGATGGCTTAGCGGTTAAGCGCTTGCCTGTGAAACCTAAGGACCCCAGTTCGAGGCTCGGTTCCCCAGGTTCCACGTTAGCCAGATGCAAAAGGGGGCGCACGCATCTGGAGTTCGTTTGCAGAGGCTGGAAGCCCTGGCGCGCCCATTCTCTCTCTCTTCCTCTATCTGTCTTTCTTTCTGTGTCTGTCGCTCTCAAACAAATTAATTAATTAATTAATTAAAAAAAAAAGGAATGAAGGGCCTGGAGAGATGGCTCAGTGGTTAAAGGCTCTTGCTTGCAAAGTCTGACATCCTGGTTCAATTCTCCAGTACCCACATGAAGCCAGATGCACAAGGTGGCACATGTATCTGGGGTTTGTTTACAGTTACAGAGGTTCAGTGACAGGAGGCCCCGGCACACCCATATTCGCTTTTTCTGTGTCTTCCTCTCTGTCTCTATTTTCTTTCCAGTAAATAAATAAAATAAAATAATGGAAGGCATGACAAAAGAAGCCTAATAATACAGCTCCCTCTTCCTCCCTCTTTCTTCTTTCTCTTTTTTCTTTTTTCCCTCCCTCCCTCTGCTCCCTTCCCCCTCATTTCGTACCACGTTGCTTCCCAGCTGTCACGTTGAGATCCACTCTGCTGCATCACACCTCCTCCACATGATGGATGGAGACACCCCGAGCTGTGAGTCACAATAAGTCTTTCCTCCTTTACACTGGTCCTCCCAGAGAATTATCACAGTGTCAAAAGTCTGACTCGCCCACCTTGCAGCACTCATCTTCGGGGGGGGGGTGTTCCTGAGTTTTCACAAAAAGTGACTTTATCAGTGTACTCTTTATTTCCTTTCTTTCCTCCCCTGCTTCACTTCCCAACTCCTCACTGATATTTTCTTGGATTACCACCCAAATATTCACAGGTTCAGCAGTGCTGTCTCAAGAGTTTCTTCTTGCAAGGCGTGGTGGCGCACGCCTTTAAACCCAGCACTCGGGAGGCAGAGGTAGGAGGATCGTCATGAGTTCAAGGCCACCTTGAGACTACACAGTGAATTCTAGGTCACCCTGGGCCAGAGCAAGACCCGAAATCAAAAAAGCAAAACAAAGCAAACAAACAAACAAACAAACAAAACCCAAAAGTTTCTTCTTGGAAAATGACATATGTGGGCTGGAGAGATGGCTTAGCAGTTAAGCGCTTGCCTGTGAAGCCTAAGGACCCCGGTTCGAGGCTCGGTTCCCCAGGTCCCACGTTAGCCAGATGCACAAGGGGGCGCACGCGTCTGGAGTTCGTTTGCAGAGGCTGGAAGCCCTGGCGCGCCCATTCTCTCTCTCTCTCCCTCTATCTGTCTTTCTCTCTGTGTCTGTCGCGCTCAAATAAATAAATAAAAATTTGAAGAAAAAATGACATATGTGCATTGTTTGAGAACAGTTATTCACTGAGTAGAAAATTGGAGTTAACAAGTCAACAAGGCTGGACACCTGCCCATCTAAGCAAGGTGAGGGTATGTACGAGGGAGCCGTGACAATAGTGGAGCATGGAAAGGAGAGATGTGAGGCTATGAGGTAGGAAAGAGATGATGAAAATGCATAGAGAGATTTCAGTGGAGGAAAGAGTTGTTGCAGTCTAGGAGGTGGGATGGGATGCGGACATTGAGAATACCAGGTTGAGCGAATTTGAAATGATGCTAGGTGTGGGGCAATATCACTGGATGGGAAATGAAGGACCTGGGAGGCCAGGGCACTGAGTTATGGCACAAGTGGTTCTGGAGTCAGCCATTATGAACCTAAAGTAATGTCTTCAAGGAACTACCTGGGGAGCCCAGGTGTCAACCTGATGCTTGAGGGAGCAGACATAAATGAAGAGCAGATCAAGGAAGGGATTCACTTACTGAGCGCCTCACCAGTGGCAAACTTTGTCCTAGGGATTAAGAAAATAGCTAAATAAAGAAAATAAACATCTCCTCGAGAATCTCCATCCTGGAAGAAAGAGCAGTATGTTTTATTGTGTGTGGTCATAGTTCCTGGGTAGGTGGCAAAAACTGAACCGATAAAATGAAGCCGGCCTTAGTGACTAATCAGTGAGGACCTGTCATGTGCCAGTTGTATTAAGAATGCTAACTTCCAGGCTGGAGAGATGGCTTACAGGTTAAGGCGCTTGCCTGCAAAGCCAAAGGACCTTGGTTCGATTCCCCAGGACCCACATAAGCCAGATGTGCAAGGGGGCGCATGCATCTGGAGTCATTTGCAGTGGCTGGAGGCCCTGGAACACCCATTCTCTCTCCCTCTTTCCCTCTCTCAAATAAATAAGTAAAAATAAATTTTTTTTTTAATAAAAGAATGTTAAGCCAGTCGTGGTGGCACATGCCATTAGTCCCAGCACTCAGGAGGCAGAAGTAGGAGGATTGCTCTGAGTTCGAGGGCACCCTGAGAATACAAACTTACTTCCAGGTCAGCCTGGGCTAGAGTGAGACCCTACCTGGAAAAACCAGAATAAATAAATAAAATAAAATAAAAAAGAATGCTAACTTCTGGGGCTGGAGGGATGGCCTAGTGGTTGAGGCACTTGCCCGCAAGGCCAAAGGACCCTGGTTTGATTCCCCAGGACCCATGTAAGCCAGATGCACAAGGTGGTGCATGCATCTGGAGTGACTTTGCAGCAGCTGAAGGCCCTGATATGTACATTCTCTCTCTCTCTCTCTCTCTCTCTCTCTCTCTCTCTCTCTCTCTCTCTCTGTCAAATAAATAAATAAAAATAAAATATTTAAAAAAGAATGCTAGCTTCCCTCATGAATACATAGTAGATAGTATTCCCATCTCCAAGATGGGAAAATAGACTCAAAATGGTAAGTCTCCTAAGACAACTGTATTAAATTGGCAGAGCAGAGACTTGAGTCCAGGTTTCTATTATTTTAGGGCCCATGTTCCTAATCACTACAATGTACTCTCATTTTCAATCAAGTGCATTTCCATTGAGAAAATAGAGCCATCAATAACACATGGAATCCTCTGCTCTCTTCCTTTAATTTGGTTGTGGCCTAACATGACAGCAAATGACTCACTTACAACCAGGCTTTTACTTGGTAGCTATTTCATAGCCTTTAGCTATCCTAAACCAGTTTTTTTTTAAAAAAATTTTACTTATTTATTTGTTGGAGAGAAAGAGCCAGATAGACAGAGAGAGAATGGGCTCACCAAGGCCTCTAGCCACAGCAAACGAACTCTAGATGCATGCACCACCTTGTGCATCTGGCTTACGCAGGTACTGGGGAATTGAACCTGGGTCCTTAGGCCTGCCAAGCCATCTCTCCAGGCCCCCAAATTGTTTTTATTTTATTTTATTTTTTTTATTGACAACTTTCATAATTGTAAACAATATCCCATGGTAATTCCCTCTTATTTTATTTTGAGAGAGAGAGAGAGAGAGAGAGAGAGAGAGAGAGGGAGAGATTGTTTAGTCGGTATGGAATCTCAGTTTTACAAAATGAAAGCATTCTGGAGATGGACTTCACACGAATGTGCGTCAGCACTGAGTTTTTCACTACAAGATGGTTAGGATGGTGTTGTGGTTTGAATGTGAAATGTCCCCCCATAGGCTCATGTGTTTGAACACTTGGTGTCTCTAGCTGCTGGCACTGTTACGGAGGTCAGAAAAACTTTAGGCAGTGGAGACTTGCTGGAAGAAATGGGTCGCTAGGGGCAGGCTTTGAGATGTTCTCCCCTGGCTCCGCTTCCTGTCCATGCTCTGCTTCCTGACTGCAGAAGCAAGGTGACCTCCTGCCTCTTGCTCTGTCCCTCAAGCCTTTCTTTCCACAGTGGACTGCATCCTTTCTTAGCCTACCTCCCGTCAATTGCTTCCTGTCAGGCATTTGGTCACAGCAATGAAAAAAAGTAATGAATACAGACGGTAGTTATTTTAAAAGACTTAAACATATCTTGAGAGTTGACTTAGGTTCTTGGAAAAATTGAAAGGAATTTGAGATTTTTTTTTTTCCCCTTCCATCCAACATGCCGAGCCTCACCCACTGTCAATATTCCCCAGGAAGGTAGGACATTTGTGGTAAATGATGACCCAAGGTCAGCTCTTACATTAGAGTTCATGGCAGGTATTGAAAGTGGCATATATCTGTCATTATTGGATCCTATAAAATAGTTTCTCTTTGATTATTAGTTTTTAGTTATCATACAAAATGAAGGGTTTAGTTACGACACTTTCATGCATGTATATCAAAGTACTTTGTTCATATTCACTCCTCATTACTTTTCCTTGTCTTCTCCCCCCCCCCCTTTGGATCCCTTCCCCCATCCCCCACTAACCTTCCCTTTGCTGCTTTTGTATCATATATATTCATATGACGATTTCACATGTCAGAAAAAACACATGTTTTTTCTTCTACCCATTACCTTCTCTTATTACCTCTTTTACTCTCAAAAAATTTTATTTACAAGAAGAGAGGGCACAGAGCGGCAGGGATGGGACTGGGTGCATGAGGGCCTCTAGCCACTGCAAAGGGACTCCAGATGCATGCTCCATTTAGTGCATCTGGCTTACGTGGGTACTGGAGAACCAAACCCGGGTCGTTAGGATTTGCAGGCAAGTGACTTAACCACTGAGCCATCTCTCCAGCCCCCTCTTTCCCTTTTTCAAAACTCTTTCCTCCCCTCACACAATCTCTGTTCTATTTTTTGTGTGTGTGCGTGGTGTGTGTGTGTGTGCATGTGTGTGAGCATGTGTACACATATGGATTGTATTGCAGTGCTTAGGATTGAACTTGGGGCCTCCTGACTGCTAGGCAAGGACTCTAACAGTGAACAATATTTCAAGCCCTTTTGTTGCTTTGTAATTTTGTTGGTTTGTGTGTGGTGCAACATCGTGCTATGTATGTGGTGTCTGCATGTGTGTGCATAGGTGTGCCTGGCCCGTGCACACACCTGTGGAGGCCAGAGGAGGACGCCAGCTGTCCTTTAACACTCTTCTGTCTTACTTCCTTGAGACAGGGTTCTCACTGAAACTGAAGCTTGCCTTCGCCTCCGCCCCCGCCCCCCCCCCCCACCACCACAAGGTAGGGTCTCACTCTAGCCCAGGCTAATCTGGAGTTCAAGATGTAGTCTCAGGCTGGCCTCAAACTCCTGAGTGCTGGGGTTACAAGCATGTGCCATCACACCTGGCTGGAGCTTGCCATTTTTCCCAGCAATGGCCCTTTCTCCACTCCCTCGCTAGCATCAGGGTTATAGGCGCATACAGCCTGCCCTGGCTTTTTGTATGGATGCAGAGGTTCAAACTCGGGTCCCCATGCATGCACAATATGCCCTCATGTCTACTGAGCACCGTCTCATCCCTTGTTTATTTTCTTTTTTTCTTTTTATTGTTATTTATTTGAGAGAGAGAGAGAGAGAGAGAGAGAGAGAGAGGGAGAGAATGGGTGTGCCAGAGCCTCTAGTCACTGCAAATGAAATCCAGACGCATGCGCCCTCTTCTGCATCTGGCTTACATGGGTCCCAGGGAATCGAACCAGGGTCCTTTGGCTTTGCAGGCAAATGCCTTAACCACTAAGCAATCTCTCCAGCCCCCTTTGTTTGTTTTCTTAATGAATAGCCATTTTGACTGAGGTGAGATGGAATTGATATACTTTTTTTCTTTTGATGTAGGGTCTCACTCTAGCCCAGGCTGACCTGGAATTCACTATGGAGTCTCAGGGTGGCCTTGAACTCATACAGTCCTCCTACCTCTGCCTCCTGAGTGCTGGGATTAGAGGCATGCGTCACCACGCCTGGCCTCGATGCACTTTTAATTTACCCGTCCCTAATGGCTAAAAATGATGGAAAATTTTTTCATATAGTCATTGGCCACTTGTATTTCATCTTTTAAAGTGAATAGCCTGTTCAACTTGTTTGCCCATTTATTTATTGGGTACGGGGGGGGGGCTTAAGTTTTAGGGTTCTTCATAGCTTTTAGGTGTTAATCCTGTCAGAAATAGAGAGTTGCAAGTATTTTCTCCATCCTGAAGACTATCTTGTTTGTCTGCTCATTATTTCATTATTTCCTTTGCTGTGTAGAAGCATTTTGCTTTCATGCAATTCTATTTCTCAATCTTGCTGTTATTTCTTGAATGATTGGAGTCCCTTTCAAAAAGCCCTGGCCTTGCTGGGCGTGGTGGCACACGCCTTTAATCCCAGCACTTGGGAGGCAGAGGTAGGTGGATCACCATGAGTTCGAGGCCACCCTGAGACTACATAGTGAATTCCAGGTCAGCCTGAGCCAGAGTGAGACCCTACCTTGGAAAAAAAAAAAAAAGTGTATTGTCAAATCTCTTAGTATTTATATGCATTTAATAGTCTCTTGCTGTTGATTTGTACTTTTAAAAATATTTTTATTTATCTATTTGCAAGGAGAGAGAGAGGGAAGGAGGGAAAGAAAGAGAATGGTCACACAAGGGCCACTGCAAACAAGCCCCAGATGCATGTACCACTTTGTGCATCTGGCTCTGTATAGGTACTGGGAAATTGAACCTAGGCTTTGCAAGCAATTGCCTTTAACCTCTGAGCCATCTGTCCAGCCCCAGAGAAATATTTCTTAGAGATAACAACCAGTTTCATCTTTTTTTATAATCTAATCATCTATTTTGTAGCTTCTAATTGATGAGTTTATTAATTAGGGCTGGTTTTTGTTTGGTTTTTTAAGGTAGGATCTCTAGCCCAGGCTGAATTCGCTATGTAGTCCCAAGCTGGCCTCTAATTCATGACAATCCTCCTAACACTGCCCCAAGATTAAAGGCGTTGTCACTACACTCTAGCTTAGGACTGTTTATTGTTTGTTCATTTGTTTTGGGGGTAGGTTGAGGTAGAGTCTCACTCTAGCCCAGGCTGACCTCGAATTCACTATGCTGTCTCAGGCTGGCCTTGAACTCACAGCGATCCTCCCAACTCTGCCTCCCAAATGTTGGGATTCTATTTCTTATAATTCTGTTGGTTGTTCTCCTGGTTGGCTTGATTGCTCTTTCCCCCCCGCCAGTTTGCGTTAGGGTATTGCTGGACAAGGCTGATTGTTGCCTATATCTCCTTTGCTGTCCATTCCTCATTTGAAATTTATTTTTCCTTGTGTTCTCATGATTGAGACAACTATCTTCTACAATGCTACCTTGATGGCAGTGGATTTCTTTAACTTTCACTTGTTTTAAAATGTCTTTGTTTCTCCATAAGTTTTAAAAGAAAACTGTTGGATACAGTCCCCTTGGTTGCTGGCTTTGGGGTTCACGTTGATAAGAGGAATGTCATTCTGGTGACTTTGCCTTTGTGGATGGGTTGGTGTTTTTTCTCTTAGAGCTTCTAATGTTGCTTTTAGCACTCTGGGTATTTTGATTATAATGTGTTGTGGGAGAGATTCTCTTCTGGCCGTGTCTATTTGAGGCTTTAAACGTCTCTTGTGCTTGAATATCCGTTTATCTCACTAGATTTGGAAATTTTCCTGCTGTAATTTCACTGAACACAATTTTCTTTTATCAACTTCAGCTGAGGCTATATTTTCATGGTAGACAGAAAAGGACTGGGTTCACACTACTCCCTTCAAAAGCACATCCACAGTGTGCTAAGACCCCCCCCCCCATTAGGCTGTACTTCTTACAAATGTCACAACTCCTAAGAGCTCTAAGCTAGGGGCCAAACCTTTAACTACATAGGCCTTTAGGGCACATTCCATATCCAAACAGTGACGGTACTTAACTTAGTAACATTGAGCACAGTAGATGCACTCTCAATTAATTGAGCAATAGAGTGCCAATGTGGGTCTGGGGCCATACGTATAGATGACATTTTACCCTCAGAGAGGTCAGCTGAGTGAGGTAGAGTACCTGGGGGTGGGAGAGATGGCTTAGTGGTTAAGGCGCTTGCCTGCAAAGCCAAAGGACCTCGGTTCGATTCCCCAGGACCCATGTAAGCCAGATGCACAAGGTAGTGCATCCATCTGGAGTTCGTTTGCAGTGGCTGGAGGTCCTGGTGTGCCCATTCTCTCTTTCTCTCTTTCAAATAAATAAATAATAAAATAATAAAAAAGAAAACAAATACCTAAATTGATAAATATGCCTACATATGGTTTGTATAGTTACATGCATGTGATTACAATAAGATGAGCATGTGATCATACGTGCATATCTGACCTTTCCCACCTGTGCTCCCTGGAGATGTAAGGTGAAGACGTACCTGAGGAGGCACGTGCGTCTTCCATCATTGGATTCTGCCACGCTTTCCACAGAAAGGGAGGACCCGAGGGAAGAGGGAGTGCTTGCCCAGCATGCACAGGGCTCTAAATTCAATCCCTAATATGAGAGAAAGCAAGGAAGGAAGGACAGAAAGAAGGGAGGGAGGGAGGGGTGAGAAAGGAAGATTGGAACACAGTTTAAAAGGATTTTTAAAGATTTATTATGTTGGGGCTGGAGAGATGGCTTAGCAGTTAAGCGCTTGCCTGTGAAGCCTAAGGACCCTGGTTCGAGGCTCGGTTCCCCAGGTCCCACATTAGCCAGATGCACCAGGGGGCGCACGCGTCTGGAGTTCGTTTGCAGAGGCTGGAAGCCCTGGCGCGCCCATTCTCTCTCTCTCCCTCTATCTGTCTTTCTCTCTGTGTCTGTCGCTCTCAAATAAATGAATAAAAAAAATTTAAAAAAAAAAGATTTATTATGCTGGATATTTTAGGAGATAAAACCATCACTAACCCATGATTGCTAATAGAAAGGGTCCTTGGAAAACATTTCACCAGCAAGGGGCCATTCTTAGCTCACTCCCTTTCCTGGTAACCTCTTGATTATTTCGTCTTAAAAACCCTAATAAAAACACCATGTAATTTGCTCCAACACTGCGTTCAAAGACAGGTTCAAGAGGGTAGATCAGCCCATGCATTTTGCACATTATTTATGGGGCTAATGTGTCACAAGGGAGGCATTAGAAGACTAGCTTCTCTTAGGTCATATGTTGTTCAGAATGGTTCCTGGAAACTTGGTTGTCTTTTCCTAGGACCCCAGGATGTTGTGACCAAAAGCATACATTTTAAAACCTCTCCACCTCCCCAGCCCTGTACAAAGGAATTTTGTTGATGTTTTTCATTCTGAATATTGAAATATTTCCATTGATGATTCTCTGGCCTAGTAAATTGCAAAACCAGGGTATTTGGGATTGCTTGCTAATGTTTTCTTAAATTATATCCTCTTGTGGGTCCATAAAATCCCGAAGTAACTGCAAATAAATAAATGGGGTTTCTCTTCATGATGTAAACCAGCTTTCAATGAAGTCATTGAGAGGAAGTTTGGTTTGGATGGAAGCAATGCCTGTTGGGCAAAAGCAGCTCTCCACCCAAGGGGCCAGAAATGCTGGGCAGCATTGCTCTAAGTCAACCGAGCAAAGCAAATCCCGCTGCTGCATGGCTCGCTGTAACTGCCAAATATGGGGAAAACCCAATATTTAAAATGTCCACTTTTCCTAAAAGCCTTTGCAAATGGTTAGCAGGGTCCTGTCTCCTTGGAGCTGGGTCGCAAGAGGGGATATGTGGACCCCTATCCATATCATCAAAGTGGATCAAACACTCACTCTCAGGAGAGAGGTTTGTGTGTGCCTTGTGGCTACTTGGGAAGTATATCCTGGGAGGGAGCAGTTCTGGGAATCTCCTTCTTTGGGAATTGTAACTTCAGTCTCCTTGGTAACTGCAGGCTGCCATGCTCCTCATGGAGACATAAGATCAGACAAGCAGAGTTTGAGGCAACATATAACTCAGTATTTATGGGAGGATGATAATTACCACGTGCATTCATTCAGAGTTTGGGTCAAGAGAACTGATGGTTCACAGCACATTCTCCCTGGATGGACAAATTCCATTTCTTATCCTTTGCACACAAAGCAGACTGTCCACTTTTTAGGGCTTCCCTTCCCAGTTGTCACCCACAAAAGTCATTCTCATTCCCCTGCACATTCCTACAGAGGTACGCTTTTCAAAGAATAGAACTGAAGTGCTATCTAGGGTTTAATGCATTTCAAGCTAGATAAATGAAGTGAGGAAATCAACTCAAGACAGGGATAAGAAAACAGTATGGAAGAGAAAATTAGCAACATGGAAGAGAAATTCAGCAAGAAAATTGGTATTTGGGAGGAGTGGATATCTGAAAAGAAAAAAGAAAATTCACAAAGGAAAATGTTTCCAACCCATTAGAGCAAGCAGAAGGAAGAATATGAGGGATGAAAGGCAGGGCTGAAGAAATGCTTTCAGACACAAATAAAGAAAATAAACAAGCGCGATCGCAACTCCCAAGAACTCTGGGATAGATCAAGAGAACAAACAAAAGAGTGCATGAGGCCGAGGGAGGAGCTGAGACTGGAAAAGGAAAATATATTCAATGAAATTATAGCAGAAAAATTTCCAAATCTAGTGAAATAAACGGATGTCCAAGCACAAGAGACATTTAGAACCCCAAATAGAAACGGCCAGAAAAGAATCTCTCCACAACACGTTATAATCAAAATACCCAGAGTACTAAAAGCAGCATTAGAAGCTCTAAGAGAAAAAACAGCAACCCACTCACAAAGGCAAAGTCACCAGAATGACATTCCTCCTATCAACGTGAACCCCAAAGCCAGGAAAGACAGCGTGGAAGGATGGATTTCAAGCCCTGGAACTAACTACCAACCAAGGCGACTGTATCCAACAGTTTTCTTTTAAAATTTGTGGAGAAATAAAGACATTTTGTTTGGTTTGGTTTGGTTTTTCGAGGTAGGGTCTCTCTCTGATCCAGGCTAACCTGGAATTAACTCTGTAGTCTCAGGGTGGCCTTGAACTCACGGCAATCCTCCTACCTCTGCCTCCCGAGTGCTGGGATTAAAGGCGTGTGCCACCACACCGGCAAATAAAGACATTTTAAACAATTTATTTTTTAATGTTTTATTTATTTGCAAGGAGAGAGAAGGAGAATGAATGGATGTGTCAGAGCCTTTAGCCACTGCACACAAACTCCAGATGCATGCATCACCTTGTGCATCTGGCTTTCCATGGGTACTGGGGAATTGAACACTGGTCATTCGCTATTGCAGACAAATGCTTTAACTGTTGAGCCATCTCTCCAGTGTTCACCTCTTTTTAAAAAAAGAAGTTAAGGAGACAGAAAGAGAAGGGGAGAGAGAAGACATTTTAAAACAAGTGCAAGTTAAAGAAATCCACTACTGGGCTGGAGAGATGACTTAGTGGTTAGGGCACATGTCTGTGATACCTAAGGGCCCAGGTTCAATTCTCCAGGTCTCACGTAAGCCAGATGCACATGGTGGCACATGTATCTGGAGTTCATTTGCAGTGGCTAGAGCCTTGGCATGCCCATTCTTGTTCTCTTTCTTTCTCTGTCTTTCTTCCTCCCTGTCTGTCTCTAATAAATAAATAAAAATGAAAATAAAATCTTAAATAAAAAAAGAAATCCACTACCATCAAGCTAGCATTGTAGAAGATAGTTGAAGGACTCCTGTGTACACAGAGGGAAGAAAGATGTCTCAATCATGAGAACACAAGAAAGAATAAATTTCAAGTGAGGAATGAATGACCAAAGGAGATGTGGGCAAGAATCCATCATGTCCAATTTGGTAATCCAGCATGAAAATTTCAGGTTTGATAAAATGTAATTTACTGTTTTGTTCTTTTAGACTTTTTTATGTCATATTTAAGAGCTATTACCTAACTCAAGGTCATAAACTTTACTTTCATCTTTTTCTCAAAACCTTAGAGTTTTAGATCCTATGCTTTAAGCTGCGTTGAGTTAATGTTGTGTGTGGTATGAAGTTGGAGGCTGGGAATATTCAGTTAAGCCAGTACCATGTGTTGAAGCTGTTTATTCCCCTGTTGAATGGCATCAGCACACTCGCCAAAAGTCAATTGACCACAATCTCTCACCATATCCAAAAAGCAACTTAAAATGGATTAAAGACTTAACTGTAAGACCTTAAACTACAAAACTGCTAAAGAAAAACATAGGGGCAAAGCTCATTGACATGGGTATAAACAAGGATTTTTAAAAAAATAAAACCCCAAAGCAGGCGAAATAAAAGCAAATCCATGCAATGGAATTGCACAGTATTAAAAGGCTCCCACACTGCAAAGGGAACCACAAGCAGAAAATAAAGAGACAACCTCCAGAAAGGAAGAATTTTTTTTTTTTAATTTTTTTTTTAAATGTATTTATTTATTTATTTGAGAGCGACAGACACAGAGAGAAAGACAGATAGAGGGAGAGAGAGAATGGGTGCTCCAGGGCCTCCAGCCTCTGCAAACGAACTCCAGACGCGTGCGCCCCCTTGTGCATCTGACTAACGTGGGACCTGGGGAACCGAGCCTCGAACCAGGGTCCTTAGGCTTCACAGGCAAGCGCTTAACCGCTAAGCCATTTCTCCAGCCCAGGAAGAATATATTTTATTATAGATATTTTATTTATTTATTTGAGAGAGAAAGAGGGGGACAGACAGAGAAAGAGAGAATGCGCATGCCAGCGCCTCTTGCCACTGCAAATGAACTCCAGACATGTGCACCATGTTGTGCATCAGGCTTTACATGGGTACTGGAGAATTGAACCTGGGCGGTCAGGCTTTGCAGGCGAGCACATTTACTGCTGAGCCATCCCTCCAGCTCAAGAGTATATGTTAGGCCAGGTGTGGTGGCACATGCCTTTAATCCCAGCACTCAGGAAGCAGAGGTAGGAGGATTGCCATGAGTTCGAGGCCACCCTGAGACTCCATGGTGAATTCCAGGTCAGCCTGGGCTAGAGTGAGACCCTACCTCGAAAAACTAAAAAAAAAAAAAAAAAAAAAAAAAAAAAAAAAAAGGATATATTTTAGACTATACATTTGATAAATCATTAACATATATAATATGTAACATATAGAATATATAATGAACTCAAACAACTCAGTAACAGACTACTCTGATTTAAAAATGACTAAAAACCCTAAATAGACACTTCTCAAAAGAATATGAACAAAAGCTCACCACCGCTAATCACTAGGGAAATGCAAATCAAAACCACAGTGAGATGTCTTCACACTCTAGTCAGAATGGCTGGTTTCAAAAAATCAGAAGATAACAAATGTTGATGGGATGTGGGGAAAGGAAACTAAAAAAAACTTTAAAAAATATTTGTATTTATTTGCTTCCGTGTGTGTGTGTGTGTGTGTGTGTGTGTGTGTGTGTGTGTGTGCACTGCAGACGAATGCCAGATGCATGTACTAACTTCAAGCAGAGAAATACCACCAAACAGCCAACACCAACACCAGCGAGCAGTCACTGCTGGAGCTCTAAGACTGCTCTCCACATACCCTGAGGGCCAGACTCAGACCTGCCCCCAAACACACCTTAGGGCTGGACTCCAAGGTCCAACCCCAGTGACATGTCTCCTGTACCAGGGATCTGCCTGCCAGGGGCTCTTGTACACTCAGTTTTAATAAAATACCTTAGTCTATGGGGCCATACATTCAAGCTACCATGCTATGTCTCAGTAAATAAAAGTGGGGAGTGGCCTTGACATCAACCTCTGGCCTCCATAAACACATAAAGGTGCATATACTCTACACACAATACTCTACACACATATACCCATGCAAAAAAATTATATATATACACACACATACACACACACACACACAGACACACACACACATATGTACACATATATATACAAAAAACACACACAATAAGAAAAAAGGCTTGTAAGGCACATGGTTTTGTTAATAATTAGTTTCCTTATTGATATTTTCTATTTACTGAGATATCATTATCAAAACTCCCTTTAATCCTTTCCTTTATTTATTTTAACACGTTTATGAGAGCAGACTTAGTTCTGTCTAATAAGTCCAATGTGTAGCCTTTTTTTTTTTAATCAAAAGTTATTGGGCTGGAGAGATGGCTTAGTGGTTAAGCGCTTGCCTGTGAAGCCTAAGGACCCCATTTCGAGGCTCAATTCCCCAGGACCCACATTAGCCAGATGCACAAGGGGGCGCATGCATCTGGAGTTCATTTGCAGTGGCTGGAGGCACTGGCATGCCCATTCTCTCTCTCTCTCTCTCTCTCTCTCTCTCTCTCTCTCTCTCTCTCCCTCTTTCTCTCTCTGTCACTCTCAAATAAATAAATAAAAATAAAAATAATATTTTTAAAAAGTTGTTATTGTTTGCCCACCTGCATATGGGTCATAATTTCTGAGTTTCTTTGTATGCTTCATAAGTATTTCTACAACATTAAATAATTCTAGTGAAAAAAAATCAAATCCTCCCCTTTCCTAGTCAATGTATTATTGTGGTTGTCATTGCCTTTGCTATTTCTTTAGTGACCTTCCCTTTATGCATTGGTATACATATATTATATAGAATATATAACATATATAATATATTATGTATATTATACACTAATATAATATATATGATATATTATATGTAGCCATTGAAGTGCCTGCTTGGTAGGCTTTAGTAGTTCAGTGGTTGCACAGAGATTTCATTAAATGTCTCAACCAATGTCTCATCCTTTTCAGAGCAGCTTTCTCTGTGTTGGAGCATGTTTGTAATGTTTTAGCAAGTGGATGATCACTCTACCTTAACCTCTCTGCTAGTGTATTGCCTCAAGGCCAAGAAGAGATAATAAATGTGGACCCTTCCCAGACTTTTGTTGGCATATACACAACTCTAGATATGCACAAAGCTTTGTGCTTTTGTGGGGTATACTAGATACCTTCCTTCCATCCTTCCCTTCCCTTCTCTTCCCTTTCCCGTTCCTTCTTTCCTTCCTTCCTTTCTTCTTCCTTTTCTGTTTCTTTGTTTTGTTTTAATTTTTTATTTATTTGAGAGCGACAGACACAGAGAGAAAGACAGATAGAGGCAGAGAGAGAGAATGGGCGCGCCAGGGCCATCAGCCACTGCAAACGAACTCCAGACGCGTGCGCCCCCTTGTGCATCTGGCTAACGTGGGACCTGGGGAACTGAGCCTCGAACCGGGGTCCTTAGGCTTCACAGGCAAGCGCTTAACCGCTTAAGCCATCTCTCCAGCCCCTTTGTTTTGTTTTGAGTCAGGATCTGGTGTCATTCAGGCTGCCCTCAAACTCCTGATTCTCTTTCCCTACTCCCCAAGAGTCTTCTAAAAAATTTTTTTAGCTAGCCTCTTATTAGCTGCAACTGGCGATTCAGTCTCGGGCACGTGTGGTGTGAAATAATTGCATCTGAGTGTTTTCAGTGCCTGCCTCGTGGGAGGAGGTTTGCGCGCAGACAGCTCTGACTTAGGCTAAGCAGAGCCAGGCCCCGAGAAAGGAGCGTCGCAGCAAGCTGCCAAGCAAGTCAAATAGTGACAGCTGTCTGAGGACAGGATTCTGAGGGCGCTCCAAACTTGTCTGCTTTCTCCAGTGACTGCTAGATTGTTGGGTTTCAGTTCCCAGAGTTCCTAGACCACTGGCCTCCGAGACGACCATGGAACTGTGTAAATGCGGTGCGATTAGGTTAAGTGAAAACATTGGGCTAAACCTGATCCGGACTATCCAGGGTTCTGAGGTCAAATTTTATTCCAACTATTTATTCAAAGAACAAAGTAAGTGACACATCCTCACTGGCTCGGCTTCCTTTCTAAATAACAAGGCTGTTTGTATTTCAAAAGAAACTGTAACTGACAATGCCAAGTGCTGGCTGGGATTTGGGAGTAATTGAAGCTCTCATCCACTGCTGGTGGAAATGCAAAATAGCACGGCCACTTTGGAAAATAGTTCCTACATTTTGGATAAAGCCAAGCATACACTTACAATCTGATGCCACAATCTCATTCCCTGATTTACACGGGAAATTAAAACAAGTCCGTGGAAACCTGTCTGTGTGAACGTTATAGCAGCTTTGCTCATAAGTAATAAACCGAGAGAAGAAAATGTCCTTCGATTGACAACACAATGAACAAACGGAGGCACAGCCACACGATGGAAGTATGTTCAGAAATAAAAAGGAATAAACTGCCGATGTCTCAATAGCCTAGATAAACCTCAGGGGTTCATGCCAAATAAAAGAAGGCAGATGCAAGGATGAGACTATTCTAGAAATGGCAGGAGTTGCCCGAGTCTGGGGCTGAGAAAAGGGATTCACTACAAAAGAGGGGAGAAATATTTGAGTAGAGGGAATGATGTGGCCATTTAAGATCTTTTTAAAACAGATTTTACGAAGTTTTATTTATTTACTTGAGAGAGAGAGAAAGTGATAGAGAGAATGGGCACACCAGGACCTCCTGCCACTGCAAACAAACTCCAGACGCAATTGCCACATTGTGCATTTGGCTTACGTGAGTACTGGGGAATTGAACCTGGGCCTTTAGGCTTCGCAGGCAAATGCCTTAAGTGCTATGCCATCTTTCCAGCCCAGCTGTTTAATATCTTAATTCAATGATTGAAGGTTTTATATGTTGAAACATGTAGAAATGTACAATAAAAAGTGAATTTGTACCCCAAATTAAAAAGAAAGCTAGAAAAAGTTTGCAAAAGAAAATCTATTGCTCTCTGCAAACCAGAATCTTGAACCCTAAGTTCTTGGTTATCTCCTGGGTAACTATCCATGGGTAACTCCAGGCCTCTCTCCACCTAACTGAAAACCTGTCCACAGCTCCGTTGAAAGGACTGTTAGACCAGATCCAGCTAAACTCGTGGGTGTGGCCAGGGTCATGAGCTCTCAAGAACACTCTATGACCAACAATCCCAATTTCTGAAGCATGTTAAGTCCAGAAGCCCAGGGACACCTATAGCTTTTGTAAGATGTTGTGTGATACTCTAACATGCCTTTTTTTAAAAATTTAGTTTTATCATTAGATAAGGACCTATTTTGTATGTAAACATCACATGTTGGTACCATCCTTTCCCTCCTCCCTGCCCCTTTTCTGAAGAGGCCTTCCTCATTGGGGATGCAAGCCGACCCCATGGGGATTGTGGGTCGTGCATTTTGGGGGCAGCAGTCAGTTATGGGGAAGAGGCAATGTCTCTGTGCATAATGTCTCAACTTGTGGCACTAACAATCTTTCTGCCTCCTCTTCCACAAAATTCCCTGGGCCATGGTGGGAGCATTTTAAGTCTACTTCAGTGATGGGCACATAGGAGCCTCTGGATCTCTGCTTTGGTAGGTGTTGAGTGTCCTCAGTGTCTATCTCCTTCACCCTTGTGCTGATATCAGGTTCACTAAGAAAGCAGCACTCTTGTTCATTTCTCTAATTCCTCTGTGGTTTCAGCTGAGGCTGGGGTGCAGTGTACTGGGTCGTTTATCTCCTCAGATCCTGCTCCTATCTTAAAAAGAGAAACAGAATCTCCAACAGAGAGTGAAGTCAGCACTGGCTAAATGGGATAACCATTATTAATTTAGAGAGAATTTAAAGGGTGTAGACCTTCTTATATGCCAAGATTAGTGGGAGCTTGACACTGGGAAGCAAAATTGTTATCTGGGTATGATTCTGACTTGTTTCCCACTTCCAGATATGGTTTCCTTTCCACTGAGCAGATCTGTTAGCCAATCCAGGAGCAGTTGGTTACCCACTGTGGCTGTGTGCCACTACTGCACTTGTGTGAGCATCACACCTGGTTGTTTGCTTCTGAGTCGCTCAGACTTTAGTTTGCTTGAACAGATGTTGGCCGTTTTCCCCTGGTAGCTCATGTAGCGCCTTCCAGCACGAGATGGGCTAATTGTCTGGGGACTGGCTCTCTTCCGGATTTCTACCAGGTCTCTCCATGGTCTGTGCGGAGAGTGAATGGTGTCTTTAGCTCTAGGGTCTTAGTCAAGTACTAGCATGCTTTTATTATTATTTATTTATTTATTTGACACACACACACACACAGAGAGAGAGAGAGAGAGAGAGAGAGAGAGAGAGAGAGAGAGAATGGGCATGCTAGGGCCTCCAGCCACTGCAAACGAACTCCAGACATGTGGGCCCCCTTGTGCATCTGGCTAACATGGGTTCTGGGGAATTGAACCTGGGTCCTTTGGCTTTGCAGGCAAATGCCTTAACCACTAAGTCATCCCTCCAGCCCTTTATATTTATATTTATTTATTTATTTATTTATTTGACAGAGAAAGAGACAGAGAGAGAGAATGGGTGCACCTGGGCTTCCAGCCACTCTAGCATGCTTTCAAACCTCATGGGAATACTGTCAACACATCATGTTCTGGCTCTACCCATTGCTGGAGCTACAGCTAAAAACGCTTTCCATAGCTCACTACTTTCTTGAGGGCTGAGCTCTGGTTATCTCAGAGGTAGAGACCACATTACAGAGAAGACAGGGCGCCACACCATCGAAGGACATGTAGAGGTTGTAGCCTAGAAACCATTGATCCCTCGTCTTTTATTTTCCTACCAACTTGAATGGTGGCTTACTGGCATAATATCAATGCTTGTTTGGTCGCACTTCTGAAATTTATGTAAAAAAAGACAATCAGCTAAAGACAGGCCAAATGCAGGAAAGAAAGCCAATAACACTCACCAGTAAAGGGACAGGCGTCCTCTGGGGATGGCTCAGTGATTTGATTCGACACCGCTTTCCAGTGTGAAGCTCAGGGAAGATGCTAAGGCCAGCCTGGACTTCTTCAGTCTGGAGATACACAGAGTCAGGCTTCCTCAGCTTACTGTCTTGAACATTCCTCCATGGGGAAGATTAGGGCTTCTGGTCACGGCCCGCTCCTGGAGTAAGATGAGGAAGATCAATCCCCGAGAGACATTGATAGGGAAGCTGTAGGCAGATCCTCAACTCGCCTGGATCTGTTTCTCCCCTTCCTTGGTTCTTTCTGTCTGTAGGAAAGGCCACCAGGGAAGGATGGACATTCTCTTGATGTGAGGCGTTCAAAGAGCTTGCTTGTGCTCCTGGGATCAAAGAAGACACATTCTGGACCAAGGTAGCATTCTGTAGTTCTTCAAGTTCCCTCTGGGCAAGTTGGAGATTTCTGTCTAAGGGAAGACTTCTGCAGAAGTCAATAGCTGCAGATAATTTCAGACGCACATCTCAGGCTTGGGCGGGAGACCCACGGGCATTTGGGAATGGTGACTGCACTGTGGGAATGTCAAGGTGGGGACCAAACTCCAAGTAAGTTATTGTCTCAAGTGCATTGTGTTAGTCAGGGTTCTCTAGAGGAACAGAACTGATAGAATGAATTGTATTAAAAAGGGAATTTGGGCTGGAGAGATGGCTTAGCGGTTAAGCACTTGCCTGTGAAGCCTAAGGACCCCGGTTCGAGGCTCGGTTCCCCAGGTCCCACGTTAGCCAGATGCACAAGGGGGCGCACGCGTCTGGAGTTCGTTTGCAGTGGCTGGAAGCTCTGGCGCGCCCATTCTCTCTCTCTCCCTCTATCTGTCTTTCTCTCTGTGTCTTCATAATAATAAATCTAAAAAAAACCTTTTTTTAAAAAAGGGAATTTATTGGCTTAGCTGACTGTAGGACCACAGCAGTGTGCAGGCTTAAGAGTCAAGGAACCCAGTAGCTGCTCAGTCCACGAGGCTGGATCCCTGTGCAGCGCTGAAGGCCTGGAGATTTCCTGGAGAGCTGCTGGTTTCCAGCCCACACTGGAAGGCTGAGGAGACTTGGTACCAGGGCCAATGAAGGATAGCTGAATGGGATGGGTGCCTGTTCACATGAACGCACTCACCAGCAAGCGCATGGCAGAAGGGGCTTCCTTTCATAAAACCCACCACCAGGAGGGCAGCCCGCTCTGGGGGAAGGGCTTCCTCTGGGGGGGAAGGACCTCCTCCTTCAGTCAATCCTTCCTGGAAGCAAGGCAGAGAGGAATGTCTGTGGATTCCCAGTCGGGTCAGTTGACATCACAACTTCACCATCCCCTGTATCTTCCAGGATTGTTGTTGTGTGCTGAAAATGGCAGCGCGGTGATGACTTCGTGGTGCTGGGAGATGGGCGCTGAGCCTGGCAAAGAGGAATTTTCCCTTTAATACTGGCTGGAGTGAATGAGTCAGAGATTTATTTTTTTATAAAAACAACATGGAATCTTTAAAAAGCCCTAGATGAGTCAACCTTTCATTTCTGTCAATCCCCGGGGTCTCTGTAACTTTCCCTGACGACTTTCTTCGGCTCATTCCACTCAGCTGGGTAGATGAGGTTAGAACAGGCTGATTCTGGAGAAGGGCAGGCGGGGGTGAGGGGCTGCTGCTCCCTGAACTGACTCCCCCTCGTTCGGTCACCCTCTGCAGTCTTGATTCCTCTCCGACGTGGTCCACTTGTTCCCGACCTCCCACGAGGGAGTCCTCCTATTTTCTTTTTTATTTATTTATTTATTTATTTATTTATTTGAGAGCGACAGACACAGAGAGAAAGACAGATAGAGGGAGAGAGAGAGAGAATGGGCGCGCCAGGGCTTCCAGCCTCTGCAAACGAACTCCAGACGCGTGCGCCCCCTTGTGCATCTGGCTAACGTGGGTCCTGGGGAATCGAGCCTCGAACCGGGGTCCTTAGGCTTCACAGGCAAGCGCTTAACCGCTACGCCATCTCTCCAGCCCAGTCCTCCTATTTTCTGTTCAACTTCAATCAGCACCTATGTTGTTAGTGTTGTATTCACAATTTACTTGCCATACATGTGATTTTTTAAAACATTTTTATTTATTTATTAGAGAGAGAGAGATAGTGAAAATGGGCGTGCCAGGGCTTCCAGCCACTGTAAACGAACTCCAGACTCACGTGCCACCATGTGCATCTGGCTTATGTGGGAACTGGAGGATCAAACCTGGGTCCTTAGGCTTTGCAGGCATGCGCCTTAACAGCTAAGCCATCTCTCCAGCCCATGTTTACTTTTTTTTTTTAGTATTTTTATTTATTTATTTGCAAGGAGAAGGATAGAAAGAAAATGGGTGTGCCAAGGCCTCCAGTTGTTGTAAATGAACTTCAGACACATGCGCCACTCTGTGCATCCAGCTTTATGTGGGTACTGGGCCATCAAACTCAAGCCGTTAGGCTTTGCAGGCAAGCACCTTAACTTCTGAGCCATCTCTCCAGCCCCTTGCTGCACATTTTTATTCCTTATTATTGTATAGCTATTTCCTTTGAGTTGGAATATTTCCTCCTAGAGGGAGAAGAAAAGCTCATAAGACTCTAGAAGTTAAGGGAAATTATAAACTTGAAGAAACCCATGAAAGTTACAAGATGCAGAAGACCTTTTGCAAGGTTACACAATCCATTGGCAATTTACATAAGACACTCTTCAGTGGAACTGCCTACAAGTTGTACAGAAGCACCAGAGATACAGCTTTCATGAGTTATCATATGTGCTGGGTGGGTTTTTGGTGACGTGACTGCCTTTGAGTCATTCATGCTCCTGTAAGTAGTCTCTCACCCATCCTCCTATAAGTAATCCCAATAAACTTATTGGTTCTCCAAGCTGGACCTGTGTGGAATCATTTCTTTGGCCTATTGTCAGTGCCTTGTCTGGAGTGAGTAGATGTTTGTTCCTGTCTCCCCAGTAAGAGTTAACAAAACACTCATTTTTTTAAAAATGTATTTATTTGAGAGAGAGAAAGATGGAAGGAGGGAGGGAGGGAGAGAGAGAGAGAGAGAGAGAGAGAGAGAGAGAGAGAGAGAGAGAATGTGCATGCCAGGGCCTCTAGCCACTGCAAACGAACTCCAGATGCATGTGCCACCTTGTGCAACTGGTTTACATGGGTATTGCGGAATTGAACTTGGGTCCTTGGGCTTCATAGGCAAGTGCCTTAACTGCTAAGCCATCTCTCCAGTCCTACTCATTTTTTTTTTTTTTTTTACTAATAAACAGCATGTGTTTGTGGGCTTTTATAGCTTTTAGTGATGAAAAGCTTAACCTTTACTAATAACACTGAACTTTGCTACAGACTGAGTTGTATTGCCTCAAAATTTATATGTTGAAATCTTCACATTCCTTGAATCTGGATTCAGAGATGGAAACTCTAAAGAGGAAATTAGGCTGAATGAGGTCAAAATGGTGTACTTGTCAAAACTTTTTTTCTTTCTTTTCTTTTTTCTTGGGGTGGGCTGTTCAAGGTAGGGTCTCACTGTAGTCCAGGCTGACCTGGAATTCAGTATGTAGTCTCAGGGTGGCCTCAAACTCACAACAATCCTCCTACCTCTGCCTCCCGAGTGCTGGGATTAAAGGCATGCGCCACCATGCCCAGCCAAGACTGGTATTCCTTAAGGAGTGGAAGAGACAACAGGATTGTGCCCACAGAGAAAGGGCCAAGTGAAGTCATAACAAGAAGCTGACCAACTAGAAGCTCTGAAGAGCCTCAGGAGAGAGAAACCACACCTGCCAATTTCCCGCCTCTAGAATGGTGAAGACAAATTTCTGTTAGTTAAGCCACTCACTCTGTGGCATTTTGTTACGGCCGTCATAACAGACTCAGTACCTCATTGTGCACTTGATCCTGCTAAGTGTCTGACAAACATTGTTTCATTTAATCCTTTACGCATGAGCATGTGACTATCCGCAGTGCACAGATAAGGAAACAGTAGTAAGTGCTAAAACTGGAACTCAGGTCTGCGGATTGAAACCTGTGCAGGAGTCCAACGCCAGAACACTTCCAAGGGAAGCAGGTGGCAGTCAATCGCTTGCCTTGCAAGCATGAGGACCTGAGTTTGATGCTCGGCACCCACATACAGGCCAGGCATGGTGACAACAACCTGTGACCCCGGAGACAGAGCTTACTAGGCAGCTAGTCTAGCCTAATTGGCCAGCTTCAGGCCAGTGAAATATCCTGCCTCAAAAAGAGGAATATGTCTTACCTGAGGGTGACACCTGATGTTGTCTTCCAGACTCCACATCAGTACATGTGGCTCAGGCTGATTTGGGGTGGTGGGGGTGGTGGTGGTGGTGGTTGGAATAGCAGTCAGTGTTCTCCACAGGAAGTTGAGAGCCCTTGTTCTAGCCCAGACTCTGCCAGTAACTGAGGGACTATGAGAGCTCAATGATGGTTACCAGGAAAAAAAAAAAATTGTCCTAACGCAGGACTTTGGGAACTTACCATACATGTTAAAAGAGTAAATATTAGGCTGGAGAGATGGCATAGCACTTAAGGCATTTGCTTACAAAGCCTGACAACCAGGGTCCAATTCCCTAATACCCACATAATGCTAATGCCCAAAGTGGCACATGCATCTGGAGTATATTTGCAGGGGCAGGAAGCTCTAACGTGCCCATTCTCATTTATTGTCTCTCTTCCTCTCTCCCTCTCCTTGCAAAATAATTTTTTTTAAAAAAGAGTGACTGTCACCTCACATGATGTATTTGTCACTTTCTCATTGCTGGCACACACACACAAAAACAACCCACCCTGACTAGAAGCAGCTTATGGAAAGAAAGAATTTATTTTGGCTTACAGTTTTTTTTGTTTGTTTGTTTTGTTTTGGTTTTTTTTTTTTTTTTTTTTGGTTTTTCAAGGTAGGGTCTCACTCTGGTCCAGGCTGACCTGGAATTAACTCTGTAGTCTCAGGGTGGCCTCGAACTCACGGCCATCCTCCTACCTCTGCCTCCCGAGTGCTGGGATTAAAGGCGTGCGCCACCACGTCCGGCTTTTGGCTTACAGTTTTGAGGGGCAGTTTCGTTGTGGTGGGTAAAGCATGGCACAGACAGACAGACAGCAGGGTATCACCTCTTGTCACATCAGCACGAAGAAGCAGCAAGAATGAGCTCTGAGCACCCAGTAGGGCTAGACTAATCAACCTCAAGGCCCACCCCCAACAACACACCTCCTCCAGCAAGGCTCCACCTTCCAGAGGCTCAGTCACAAAGACTTGAGGCTGTGGAGGACATCATCCATTTAAAGCACCACACAAGGCAAAAGACGTCATGAAACTTTGAGAAGAAGGGGTGCTTATCCTGGTTTATCCAGGAAGGACTTAAATGCTGTCCCAAATGCCATAATATAAAGAGAGAGAGAGAGAAAGGGAGCTAGCCAAGATGGAAGGGAACAGGTAGAAGAATGCAATGTGAGGATGGAGAGGGAGAGATGTAGCCATAAGCCCAGGAGCTTGAAGTTCGCTTCTGACCTCCAGCCCTATAGGGAAATTGGTATCTGCTGTTGAAGCTACTCAGTTTGAGGTACTCTGCGACAGCGGCCCCAGGAAACATCTGTGGGGACCTCAGTTACATCTCTGAAATGAGCATGTAGTATGAAGCCCATGGTTGTGGCCTGAGGCCTGGCTATGACTATAGTCATGCTCTCTCTGAGCCACACTCTCCCCAATTTTTTAAACATGTGTGTGGGGTGTGTGTGGATGTGTGTACCTGTGCTCGTATGGGTGTAGTTCCCAACATTTATAAAAGTTTTGAGGTTTGTAAACCAGGCGTGGTGGCGCACGCCTTTAATCCCAACACCCGGGAGGCAGAGGTAGGAGGATCGCTGTGAGTTCAAGGCCACCCTGAGACTATAGAGTGAATTCCAGGTCAGCTTGAGCTGGATAGATAGAGTGAAAGCCTACCTGGGAAAACAACAACAACAACAAAAAGGTTTGAGGTTTGAGAACTGTGCCAAAGCAACTGCCTAACCGGCTCAGGAAGTGAAAGCGAGCTCAGGTGGGTACTGAAACCGGGGGCACCGCTGCCTCCTTCCCCTTCTCCTAGAGACTGTGACATTCCCTGTCATCCATCACCTCCTTCCAATGCCTCACAGGACAGGGTGAAGTTTTTTTTTTAATATTTAATTTTTTATTTATTTATTTGAGAGAAAGAGGCAGATTAAGGAGAGAGAAAGGGCAGGCATGGTGGCACATGCCCTTAACCCCAGCACTCTGGAGGCAGAGGTAGGAGGATTGCCATGAGTTTGAGGCCACCCTGAGACTACACAGTGAATTCCAGGTCAGCCTGGCCTAGAACAAGACCTTACCTTGAAAAAAATTAATTGATTAATTTTTTAAAAGGATGGGCTGGAGAGATGGCTTAGCAGTTAAGTGCTTGCCTGTGAAGTCCAAGGACCCCAGTTCAAGGCTCAATTCCCCAGTACCCATGTAAGCAGATGCACAAGGTGGCGCATGCATATGGAGTTCATTTGCAGTGGCTGGAAGCCCTGGTGCACCCATTCTCTCTCTCTCTCTCTCTCTCTGTCACTCTGAAATAAATAAATAAAAACACACAAAAAAATTATAAAAAATAAAGGCGAGAGGATGGGCATGCCAGGTCCTGCAGCCACTGCACATGAACACCAGATGCGTGGGCCACCTTGTGCATCTGGCTTACCTGGGTTCTGAGGACTAGAACATGGGTCGTTGGGCTTCACAGGCAAGCGCCTTAACCGCCAAGCCGTCTCTCCAGCCCTCCCCATCCGTGAAGTTCCGAGCAGGGAGAAAAATCAGGACTTTTCCGGAAGTGGAGATGGGGGAGCGCAGAGTCCACCCAGGAGGGTCCTCGGGAGAGAGGGAAGAGGCCAGCGGTGGGTGGGAGGGAAGGAACCGCGTGGGAGGTCTGCGAGCCTTCAATAACACTGGGGCGGTCAGCGGGCCCAGGGGCTGCAGGCCGGGCCCAGGCACCTGTGAAAATAGCACATACTTGAGGCGGAGACAGAGCACATCCTGCCCGGGGCTCCCGCAGGTTCCCTGCCTCCCGCAGGGGCGAGGAACTTGGGGGTGGGGGGCCAGGGTGATGTGTCTCCCACGATGTCAGCGTCCCCAGGGCCCATCAGGAATTCCACGTTGGGGGACCGAGCTCGGGAGCTGCAAGGATATCTGAGAAAGCCATACGAGAGAGTGAGCAACAGTCGATCATCCTCCCCAGCCCCCCCCCCCCCAAAAAAGACACAGCTTTCACCTCTGCCGGGTCCTGGCCGCTGGCCGGGGAGAGGCGAGGCCATCAGCTCTCCTCCACCGCACAGCTGACAGACACTTGAGAACTTTCCTTCCCAAGCCCGTATCCTGCTGCTTTCGGGGCAAAGTGTGCAGCTTTCCCACCAGGATCAGTGAGGAAATGGCCTGATTTGGACTCAAACAGACTGATTTGTTTTCTCAACAAGGCCTCCGCTCCATTCAGGGAGCCCCCCCCCCTCCCTCCCACCACCACCTCCAGTGATGCCCATTTTTTTTTTCTTTTCCAGGGTGCCTCCCTCTCCCCTTCTGAGAACACATCACCCAGTGTCTGTAAAGCTTCTGCTTCTCGTTTGACATCCCTTATTTACAAAGCAAACAGAATGTTCCTTTTAACACACATCATGCTAAGTTTATTAATGCCGAAAACAATCCCAGGGTGCCGACCCGGGGGACCCTTGAAACCTGCCAGCAAAGCCTTCAAAAGCTCAGCCTCGTCAGATCCTCCAGGACAATATTTCACACAATGGAGTAAAAATAATATTTTTCTTTGGGCCTTTCCAGCCGCTTTTGTGGCGAGCAGACAGAAATTATTTTCTTACTCTGCTCCCAGAGCAGAAATCTGGACGGAGCTGCGTTTATTTGTTTAACACAATGATTTCATCCTAGATGTCTCGACAGCAAATAGTTGGTGGTTTAATAAAGGGCCTTTGAAAGGAGGCTGAGGCTAGGGAAATGTGAGGCCTGTGGCTCCCAGGGATCGAGTGGACCATGGGCTGCTGGGACTGGGTGCCAACCCCTCATGCTCCCCCCCCCATTTCATCTTGTTGAGGAACTTGGGGGTCATGGCATGTTATTGCTTTGAGATCAGGACATTTTGTGCAGTTTCCACCCAGCGGAAAGAGAGACACTAATCCTCTGGTCACAAATGCCAGACCTTCCCTAAGACCAGCCCTGCCCAATACAAATGGATATACCCCGCAAAGAGATACTGAACCTGGCACGGAGCAAGGGGCCTTTTGTGTTTGTTTCTCCCTTCCTCTGGTTAAAAAATTACTTCCTATGTCAACCAAAAGGTGGCTGCTCTTCTGATGCGGGCCAGGCTTCTGTAGGCAGGACTCTGATTAGGAGGGCCAGCTCAGGCCTAGAGACCCGTCCAATCAGCGCCCACTTCACTCAAACTGCCAGGACCCAGCCCCCTGGAGACTTGTAACCTGTAATCACAAGTGTCAACCAGAACTCCAAAGGACTGTTTTTACTTCACTACTTTGCCTTGGGAAGACAAGTAAGGAAAGTGAAATGGGACAAATAGAGCGCAGAAAATCAGGGCAAGGAGATTGTGGTGGTTTGATTCAGGCGTCCCCCATAAACTTAGGTGTTCTGAATGCTAGATTCCCAGCTGGTGGAGATTTGGGAATTAACGCCTCCTGGAGGAAGTGTATTGTTGGGGGCGGGCTTGTGGGCTTTATAGCCAGTTTCCCCATGCCAGTGTTTGGCACACTCTCCTGTTGCTGTTGTCCACCTGATGTTGGCCAGGGGGTGATGTCCATCCTCTGCTCAGGCCATCGTTTTCCCTGCCATCATGGAGCTTCCCCTCGAGACCGTAAGCCAAAATAAACCTCTGTTTTTCCCAAAAAGCTGCTCTTGGTCAGGTGATTTCTACCAGCAACGCAAACCTGACTGCAACAGAAGTGACTGGCATCCAGTTATGCAGATGCCCTAATTGTCAGAGCCTAGCTGTCCTGTCACGCCGCAGGGAGGCTCAGAGGGGCACGGTGCTGTGGTGGAGGGCACACAGCTCTGAGAGGCAGAGCCACAGCTGGAATGAGGCATTGTGCCCATGGCTAGCCCAGTCTAGCCTAGTATCTGCCCCAAACAGGCTGAACTTCAGGTTGCGTTTCGGCTGTTGGGACTTCAGTGGGACATCTGATTTGCTTTCTGATTTGGCTTAGACCTGGTTCTGTTTCTGGTGATCTGGTGTCTGGAACAATGGGTGTCGATCTGAGTTAGTTAGCTGGACAGAATAGGGGAGAAAAGAACATAATTGCCCTAGAGATACCTCTAGTATAAAAGCAATAATAATTTTGTTTGTGTGTGTGTGTGCATATATATATATATAATATATATTATATATGTAATATATATATTATGTATATATATATTATATATGTTATATATATATATATATATATATACATATATATATATATACATATATATATATATTTGGGTTTTCAAGGTAGTGTTTCACTCTAGTCTAGGCTGACCTGGAATTCACTATGTAGTCTCAGGGTGGCCTTGAACTCACGGCGATCCTCCTACCTCTGCCTCCCGAGTGCTGGGATTAAAGGTGTGCGCCACCACGCCCGGCTTCAAAAGCAGTACTTATTTATTGATGACTATCTTGAATATATGCCAGTATAAGTGAGACAACAAGAATTACATATGTTCACTTATAATAATGTGCCACTGTTAACTTATTGGTATATACCCTCTTGGTCTTTTTTCCTTCCTTCTTTACACTTTTGTTATCATTTTACAGAATGGGAGATGGATCACTGGGTGCAAACACCTGCTGTGCTACCATAACAACCTGAATTCAGATCCACAGAACCCCATCAGACCAGCAGCGAGAGCATCTGTCATGCCAGCACTCGTATGGTGACATAAAAGACACACAGGGGAATCCCCAGAAACTCAGAGCACCGGTGTATGCAGTGGTGAACAGTAAGAAACACTGCCTCAAACAAGGTGGAAGGAACAACACTCCAGTTTGTCCTCTGACCACCATGTGTGCCTGTGCACACATCTGTACACACAGAGATAAAAAAGAAATAAAAGGGCTGGAGAGAGGGCTTAGAGGTTAAGCGTTTGCCTGTGAAGCCTAAGGACCCCAGTTCGAGGCTCGGTTCCCCAGGTCCCACGTTAGCCAGATGCACAAGGGGGCGCGCGCGTCTGGAGTTCGTTTGCAGAGGCTGGAAGCCCTGGCATGCCCATTCTCTCTCTCTCTCTCTCTCTCCTTCTCTGTCAAGTAAATAAATAAAATTGAAACAAAAAGTTAAAAAACAACAAGAGACTCATCAGCAGAGGCAGAGGACTGCTGACACAGCTGCCTCTATAAGCCATAACATGTTCTGACTTGGGTTAACTTCTTGCCAGGAGCTAATTATTCTATCTGGAAGGGAAAAACCCTTGCTAGTAAGATCACCTACTTATCATGCATATCTTTACGTCAATTGTATGGTCCGTTGGACAGCTGCCTATGTGGGACTGTAGAATCAAGGAAGTTACATTTCATACATTTCCAAGATGTAACATTATGTACTATTTGAAAAAAACACACGGATATAAAATAAAGTCAGAGTCAACCACAATGAGGCTGAACGCTATTGAGTTTTTGCTCCCAAAAGTGAGATCCTTGCTGATAATGCGCATATTGACACAAGAAAGCAACGCCCTCTAAAGGGCCATCGGCGCGCTCTGGGAATATCTAGTTGATTCTGAAAGACCATAGCAGCACTCAGAGAGAAAGTTGATGCACTGTCAAGGAGAGCTGCTTTCAGCTCTGCGAAAGGACATGTGAAGTTATTTTTTCCATTCTCTTTACCCCCTTCCCCATCCCAAGTGACAAGTTGTTCAAGGACTCAGTGTGCTTGGTCCAAACCAACACTAGCAAAATAGTTTCTGGGAAGTATAATGTCTTTGTCTACAGCACCCAAGTGCAAGTCTCCCCCAAGCAGATTCTGGGTACTTTTAATTTATTTATTTATTTATTTATTTATTTATTTATTTATTTATTATTGAGGCAAGGTCTCATTCTATCCCAAGCTGACCTGGAACTCATTATGATCCGTCCTACCTCAGCGATCTGAGTGCTGTGAATAAAGGCATGTATCACCCATGCCTGGCTCTCTGGGTATTTTTTCTCATCAATTCATTTTTTCCTTCTTTCATTCTCTCCATCCTTCCCTCCCTTCCTTCTTTCCTTCCTTCTTTCCCTTCCCTTCCCTTCCCTTCCTTCCTTCCTTCCTTCCTTCCTTCCTGTTTCCCTCCCTTTCTCTCTCCCTTCCTTCCTTCCTTCTTTCTGTTTTTGGATAAAGGCTTTCCAAAATAAGTGCTTTTTACTTTGCAACTTACAAAAGGTAATAGGATCCTTTCTGAGACATTTGTTTTGGATCTCAGCATGTGACCTGTGTTCCCAATCATCACTTTCTCCTTATGGTTAGGTTGTGTCTTGGGGCCTCATTCAGTTATCTGGTCAGCCTGTTCATGTCTTTGGAGTCTAAAGTGATTCCAGGAGGAGGTGATCTAAAGAACTTTATCCTAGCCCACCTTTGGAGACTTGCAGTATGCATTTCTGCCATGTAGGTATATAAATGATGTCATTGTTGGGAACACTGAGCACTTAAATTTAGCACCTGGCCTGGAATAATTCAACTCATTACTCAGGCCAACCAGGCGAGAGTTATCCTGGAACCTCAAACTGCTACTAAATATAATGAAGCCTCCTTCACTTATCATCACGTCATTCAAAGTTCAGTGACAACTTTTAATATTCTCTTTACATCATACCATATCTATCACAGCTCAAAAAAGCCCTCCCAAGCCAAACAATAACACAGAGCAAAATCTTATATAAAGTCTCTCTCTATTAAGAAAGTTACTTTTGGCGCCCAAACATCGTCTTTTATGGGTTCCTATAAAATCACAACTCTTTCTTCATAGTTGGATTTGCCAAGCCTCACAGTAAATTTCTTAGTTTATGTTCTTTCACGTGCAGAATGAGGGGCTGCAGAGATGGCTTAGTGGTTAAGACACTTGCCTGCAAAGCCTAATGACCTGGGTTTGACTCCCAAGTACCCACATCGAGCCAGATGCACAAAGATGCAGCTGGAGTTTGTTTGCAATGGCTAGAAGTCCTAGTGTGCCCATTCTTTTTTTTATTTTTTATTATTTTTTAAATTTTTATTAGCATTTTCCATGATTATAAAAAAATATCCCATGGTAATTCCCTCCCCCCCCCGACTTTCCCCTTTGAAATTCCATTCTCCATCATATTACCTCCCCATTCTTGCTGTCTGTCTGTCTGTCTCTCTCTCTCTGCTTGCAAATAAATAAATAATATATTAAAAAATAAAGTGCAGATAGGTCTTAGTGAAATGGCTCAATGGTCAAAGATAGCTGCAAAGCCTGCCGAGCTGGGTATGATTCTCCATCTGTTCCATAAAGGGCTAGGTTCGATTCTCCAGCATCCGCGGAGGGCTGAATGTAGAGTGCTGTGTGCATCTGGCACAGTGGCAAGAGATCCTAAACACAAGTGTGCACACATACGCACATGCACACACAAATTTTTTAACTTAAAATGCTATTTTGTTTATTTATTTGAGAAAAAGTGTGTGTGGGGGAGAGAGAGATGGAGGGAGAGAATGGGCATACCAGGGCCTCTGGTCACTACAAACAAACTCCAGACACATGTGTCACCAAGGGCATCTGGCTTACGTGGGTTCTGAGGAATCAAACCCGGGTCCTCAGGCTTCGCAGGCAAGCGACTTAACCGCAATGCCATCTCTCCAGCCCGCAAATGAATATTTTAAAGTACAGAATGAATGACTGGCTTAGGAGGAGATGGGGTAGATGCATTTTTCCCTTTTCTGGCACAAGGCAGCTCTGGACATTGGGCGTAAGACAACCATAGCAGAGCGTGGGGGAAAGGCGGCAGAGCAGCTAAGAACATAAAGACTCTAGTAGCGTCACGGAGGTGCGTCCCAATCCGGGACTTGGTTGGTTTTATTTATACTAAACTAGAGCCGAAGATCCGGTAAGCAGGAAAAGTTAGTGGGCGCAGTGAGAAGACGCCCCAGTAGAAGCTGAGCAAAGCAGAAGCAAAAGTGGCCACTGCACCCTGGCCAAACTCCACGGAGGAGTCAGCCAGCCTGCTCCACCATGCTAAGCAAGGCCTAGCCCCCCAACCTCACAGGAAGGCAGCAGGGTACCTCAACGGGCCAACGTGACAAAGTCAGAGAAGGCCAATACTGGAGCGAAGACAAGTAGTGAGCTCTCCTCACCACGATGTCAGTGAAGACCTCATGGGGAACCTGGGCTTCCCCCCCACACCCACCAGCAATCACAGTGCCCTCCTCAGATGGCATCAGAAGAGAGAGAGTAAGAGTCGGGACTTTCACAGTTGTCCAGTGTTAACAAGCCCGTTATAATCACCTCAGCAATACCACAGGGGGGACCCACATTCCCATGTCCACCCAGCAGGAATAAGGACCCCTCTCTCCTCACACATCAACAGAGGCCAAGTGGGGGACCTGGGACAGATTATAACTCTGCTTAGTAACAAGGTGATACCCTGCTTCTTACCTGCTGGACTGGTTTTCTAAAAAGAAAAAAAAAGGCAGTAAGAACAGAAGGTTAAATAAGGCCCCAGAGTCTCTTAATAAAATACATGAAGATGTCAAACCGAACGAAAACACACGAGCAGTAGAAGCTGGCACTGAGATGATAGTAATGCGAAAATGATCTGACACTAATTTTAAACAAGTATGATTTTAACAAAACTTCAGTGAACAATCATGAACACACAGCATTTAAAAAATTATTTTATGTATTTGACAGAGAAAGAGGGAGAGAGATAGAGAGAGAATGGGCGCACCAGGGCCTCCAGCCACTGCAAACAAACTCCAGATACATGAACCCCCTTGTGCAACTGGCTAATGTGGGTCCTGGGGAATCAAACCTGGGTCCTTTGGCTTTGCAGGCAAACGCCTTAATCGCTAAGCCATCCCTCCAGCCCACTTGCAGCATTTTTTTAACCATTTTATACACATGCATGATGTACTTTGATCATAATCCCCTCTCATTACCTCATTAGCCCTCCCACCCCTCCTTCCTCCACTGAATCCCTTCCTCATTTTGACTAGTCCCTCTTTTATTTTAAAACTTTAAAAAAAAATTTTGCCCTCCTTCATAATCCATGTTGAAATGTGGAGGGGCTCAGTTTAGGTCCGGTGCAAGTAATGACAGCTTCCTTTAGGACATGAATGCAGTGGCCAGTTCATGTCCAGAAAATAACATTGAACTAGTTCTTAAAGTGGGAATAAAAAGACAACATCAAGAAATATAAAGTCTCAACAAAGGAACAAGAAAACAATCTAATGAAAAAAAAAAATGGCAAAGCCAGAATTAGCCAGGCATGGTGGCGCATGCCTTTAATCCAAGCACTCGGGAGGCAGAGGTAGGAGGATCACTATGAGTTCAAGGCCATCCTGAGACTACATAGTGGATTCCAGGTCAGCCTGGGCTAGAGTGAGACCCTACCTCGAAAAACCAAAAAATAAATAAATGTCAGAAGTAGAAGATGCAATAACCAGGTCTAGTAACCTCCTCCCTAGAAGGAGGGAAGAGTCAGTGGACTAGAAAATAGAACAGAAGATGCTTTTCATTCTAGACAATAGAAAAATAGGCTATAAAGAAGGAGAAGGAAAAGACAAGGAGGAGAAAGGAAGGAGAAGTAGAAAGAGTACAGCTTTGGGGAGCAGCTGGACTAAAACAAAGGCTCAACATCCGTGTCACCCAAGAGGCAGGAGAGAAGAAAGAAAGCAAGGTTGGAAGAGTGCTGGCCATAACGGCCGAATTTCTCTCAGATTTTGCAGGTGAAATAAATTTAATGATTTGAAAAGTCAAACAAACTTGAAACAGGAAAACCCAAATAAATCCATGTTAAGACACGTAATTAAACTTCTGGAAACCAAAGACAAGAAAAAAAAATTCTTGAAAGCAGCCAGAGGGGAATAAAAATACTTCTCTATAGGGGAACACAACTGAATATCAGGACATTGCTGTTCAGGAACCATAAGAACCAGAAGGAAACAGCTTAGTATTTTTTTATTTTTATTTTTATTTTAGTGTCAAAAAGAGAACTGCCAACCCAGAATCTTATGCCTAGTGGAAATGTCTCTCTGTAGTAAAGGGGAAATCAAGACACTCTCAGATGAGGGAAACTGAGAGAATTTGTCACCAGCTGATCCACAGTAAAAGATGACTATGAAGTGTTTTCTAAATAAAAAAGGAAACAAATGAAGGAACCGTGAAACATTAGGAAGGGGAAATACATGATAAGCAAACAAATGAAGAAACATCATGTACTTTCCTTATTTTATGAATTTTTGAATTATGCTCGATAGTTGAAAATACAACACAAAAATACAACATAAAATCAGAAAATGGCTTGAGATTACATAGAGGAAAATATCAGATGATGACAAGTCCTTTTTGTGATGTGACAGGACACCACAGGCTGAGTTCTTCATGATAAACAGAAATGGATCATCTCACTGTTCTGAAAGCTGTGACGTTCAAAATCAAGCTGCTTGCCCACAGTGAGAGCCTTCTTGCTATCCCACAATACAAGAGAAGGGCAGAAAGAGAAAGAGAAAGAGAAAGAGAAAGAGAAAGAGAAAGAGAAGAAGAGAGAGCGAGCTCGCTGCGGCGGTATGACCCCACTGTGAGCACAGCACTGGTCTGGTCAGTGCGGGAGAGGACCTCTCAAGGGTCCATGCTTTAAAGATCCCGTTTCCTATCGTTACGATGCCAACTACATTTCAAAGGGAGTTTTGAAGAGGAAAAGCATTTAAAACCATAGCACGGAGTTTCTGTACATCACTTGAACTGGTGAAACAATGACCAAGTACACAATGACCTGTCATATATATATATGATGCACTATATGCAACTGCTGATGAACAGACATAAAAGGGGAATATATATATATTATATATATAATGAAATTCTACAAAAGGTTTAAGTAATCACAGAAAGGTTGGAACAAATCAGCAAAATCAAAAGAAGAAAAGGAGGCTCACTGGCTAGCCAGTTTGGCCGAATCTGTGAGCTCTAGGTTGAATGCAAGACCCTATCTCAGTAAGTCAAGTAGAGAACAACTGAAGAAGATATCGGATATCGACCTCTGGCTTCCACAGGAATGTATGGGTGCACACACGCACACACACACAAATATGCATACACAGGTACATGCACACACACACATGCACGCTCACCTCACAGGCCAACCTCACTCACGAATACTCACGCAAAAATCCTTCACAATGGGCTGGAGAGATGGCTTAGCGGTTAAGCACTTGCCTGTGAAGCCTAAGGACCCCGGTTCAAGGCTCGATTCCCCAGGGTCCACGTTAGCCAGATGCACAAGGGGGCGCACGCATCTGGAGTTCGTTTGCAGTGGCTGGAGGCCCTGGCGCGCCCATTCTCTCTCTGTCTCTCTCTCTCTGCCTCTTTCTCCCTCTGTCTGTCACTCTCAAATAAATAAATAAAAGTGAACAAAATTTAAAAAGTTTAAAAAAATCCTTCACAAAATATTAGCAAGTAGTGTTCAGTTAGCCCACAAAAGCAGTGCAGGATGGGAACTCATGGATTACGGAGAGTTCAGTGGATTTGAAGGTAGAAGTTGCACTGTGGAAGCCCCTGTAGCTAATGGAAAGGAAGAGAAATCTCTTCTGAGCCTTAATCTTTCCTGGGTCCTGGGTTTTGGCGTGCATTATTGTGGCTCATTTGGTTGGTTTCTTTAAAACCCTGAAAGAAAGTGTTCATGCTGGTAGGTGCTGAGCGCACCTTTCAGTCTAATCTCGAGAGCTGAGATGGTGCAGGGGTTGAAAGCCACATCCAGGGACCGAATGAAGCTGGGGAGGTCCCCAGGAAACAGACAGCAGGCAACATCTGCACTTCAGAAGAGCCTGAGATGGGTCTGGTAGTGGGTATTGGGGAAGAGCGAGGTTTGCTTTCTATTTATTTATTTATTTGAGAGAGTCAGAGAGAAACAGGCAGAGAGAGAGAGAGAGAGAAGAGAGAATGGGAGCATCAGGGCCTCTAACCACTGCAAACGAACTCCAGACACATGCACCACCTTGTGTATCTGGCTTACGTGGGTCCTGAGGAATCGAACCGAGGTCCTTTGGCTTTGCAGGCAAATGCCTTAACCACTAAGCAATCTCTCCAGCCCTGCTTTTTATGTTTATATAGTGTTAGCTTTTTATTTTCTCTCTCTGTGTGTAGGAATGTGTATGTTCATGTGTGTGAGAACAGGCATGCACACTCCATAGCATGCATGTGGGGGTTCAGAGGACAACTTCCAGGATCCCCCATTTGAAGCAGAATTTCTCCTTGTTCGTTGTTTACTGTTGGATTCTCCAGGCTAGCTGGTATGTGAGCTTTTGGGGGAATTCCCCTGTCTCCACCTCCCATCTTGCCTTCAACATGCTGGGTATTCAGAACCCTGCCTTTTACATGGGGTCTGGGGATCTGAACCCAGGTACTTGGGCTTTTGCACCAAGCATGTTATCCATTGATAGGTCTCCCCAGCCCTGTAAGGTTAACTCCTATTCTCTCAACAGGACGCTCTTGGCTGCAGCAGACACATTACCAGGCCATATGGTACACACGCTTTTGGGTTACTCTTTAGTTGTGACTTGTTGCTTCTCAGCTGGTCCATTGTACTTGACTGCAGAGTCAGTCTAGAGTGGAATCATGACATTAAAGAATATGATTAACAATCATCTAACACTGGTAAACAGCACAGCGTTGGCCTCCCATGCAGCAAGAATACGCTTTGATGCTCCTTTATGGAATGTGTAGTCGTTGCTCACTCACTTCTTATTGACTCAGTTTATTGGGGTCATAATGTTCATTTCACACCTTGGATGATTTCTGAAGAATTTCTGTGTCTTCCCCAGACCATCCCCTCCCTGGGCCTGCTGTTCTACAAGGTTTCTGTTTTCTGAGTGGCAGATAAACCATTTACTAAGTCCGCACAGGAATGAGAAATGGAGAAAACCCACTCTGTGGTCAATGTGAAAAACCCAAGCACAGCCCTCCCTGGACATCACTGCCATCTGAGCTTGGAGGAAAGCAACTACGTACGGTCGTTTGCAGACACGTAAAGTCCACAGGAGAAGCTATCATAAACATGCTCAAGGAGAATAGCATTTTGCTAGACAAATGCACCCTGGTTGGTGGGGGAGGGGCAGGGGTGTTGACGGGAAAGGCACTGAAAAGCAAATATGGCTGTAGTTTTGCTGACGCCAATAGTAGTTGCTGTAACCACATGACCATGCCAACATCTCTTCCAGGCACTGCGCTGTGCTGAGGGGCCAGTGGAACTCCCGCGGTGGACCCCTGGACCCTGGGGTGTGCACATAGCATCTCAAGCAACTCGGGACCCCCCCCCCCCCGTCATTCTCATGTTCCTCAACTATGCCCCTTGCTAACCCTGCCCCGCACCCCACCCCTTCTGATGGCCATAGATCTCTGGATGGTTGATTTGAGTTTTCTGGATGTTGGGGGAAGGGGGGCTCTGACTTCCTGTTAGCCTGGCTTCATGGCTGGTAATCCGGTAGCGCTGGGGGGGGGGGGACTGTGTGGTACAGTTGTGGGCAGTGTAGAGTACACACTGTGTTTTAAAATGTAAATTCAGGGCTGGAGAGATGGCTTAGCGGTTAAGCGCTTGCCTGTGAAGCGTAAGGACCCCGGTTCGAGGCTCGGTTCCCCAGGTCCCACGTTAGCCAGATGCACAAGGGGGCGCACGCGTCTGGAGTTCGTTTGCAGAGGCTGGAAGCCCTGGCGCGCCCATTCTCTCTCTCTCCCTCTACCTGTCTTTCTCTCTGTGTCTGTCGCTCTCAAATAAATAAATAAAAAATGAACAAAAAATATTTTAAAAATAAATAAATAAAATAAAATGTAAATTCAGGGCTGGAGAGATGGCTCAGCGGTTAAGCGCTTGCCTGTGAAGCCTAAGAACCACCTGTTCAAGGCTCGATTCCCCAGGACCCACGTTAGCCAGATGCACAAGGGGGCGCACGCGTCTGGAGTTCGTCTGCAGTGGCTGGAGGCCCTGGCGTGCCCATTCTCTCTGTGTCTCTCTTTGTCTCTTTCTCTCTCTGTGTCTGTTGCTCTCAAATAAATAAATAAAAATAAAAATAAACAAAAAAATTAAAATGCAAATTTAAGAACCTAAGGTGTTTTACTCAGGACGTGAGTGCTATTTTCTTTCAGATTTAAGAACATTCTAATTTGAAGTGAACAATTAAATGTCCAGCTCACTGAAGGCATTGTAGACATATTGGGGAAATCAACATGTGCTTTAGGATCTCCAAAATGAGTAAGTAATCCTTGGAAAACCTATAACTGTGCACAAATATTGCTGAAGTCAGAATTGCTCTTGTACATTCTCAAATGCAAGTGACTGTTTACTTTTGAGACGTCTGTGTTATACAGGAATAGCTATTTGCAATGCTGATCTGTTTGCATCTTTATAAGAGGCAGACTTTCATTATAGGAACCCCAAGGTCTCCCTGTTATTCTTAAGGAGCCAAGAGTCATTGACTAAAGTGGCTGGATACATTGTGGTGGTTTGAATGAGATGTTCCCCCAAAGCCTCATGCGTTTTAAATGCCTGGTCTCCAGCTGGAGGCAATTTGGGAGGTGGAGCCTTGCTGGAGGAGGTAGCCTGCTGGGGTGGGTTTAGGGGAGTTAAAGCCAGCTCCCCCTTGCTAGTGCTAGCTAGCTCACTCTTGTTGCTAGTTCCCAGCTGCTGTGGCAAGATGTGGTGCACAGACTGGGCTCTGTCATGCTGTTCTCCACCAGATGGAACGTCCCCTCAAGACTGTCAGCCAAAACAAGCCCCTTTCTCCCATCAGCTGCTTCTAGTTGGGTGTTCTGGGCCAGTGATGAGAAGATAACTGTAACATTTATATAAAGGAATTATGTAGGGCTGGAGAGATGGCTTAGCGATCAAGGCACTTGGCTGCAAAGCCTAAGGACCCAGGTTCAATTCCCCAATACCCATGTAAGCCAGATGCATAAGGTGACACATACATTTGAAGTTCATTTTCAGGGGGCGGGGAGGAAAAAGGAAGGGTGAGGGGAAGGAGAAGGAGGAGGCAGTTTCTTGACTGACCTTTGGAAGTGACAAAACATTTCTGTCACACGGTGTTAATGACAGTGACTCACTGAGTAGAGCCCACATACAAGAAAGGGGAATTAAGCACCACCCCTTGGAAGGAAGCATTCCCAAGAAGTGGCAGATATATTTAAAGATGAGTATTCATCTTTCGGCTATGTGACTTGCTCTAGAACTCATAGCTGGTGGACGTTGGGTCTCTGGCTGCAGGGGCACACTCAGACCACCCGCAGGACACTGGAAGGATCATGAGTTGTGACGCTTGGAAACAGCTCTCCACCAAATGACATATGGGGACTCTGTGGGTGAGTACCCAGCCTCCTTGCCACCAGGAGGAATACCTCTGGGATGTGTTCTCAGTGTGTTCCCAGAGTTCCTTGGTTACCCCTTACTGACTCCCCCCCCCCGCCCACCCGCTACACTTCCTATTTCCCTACTGTATTTTTCCCAGGAGCATCTTCCAACTAAACTCTGCTCCCAGCCCTTGTTGCTGAGCCTTTGCAGGGAGCCTAACTAAGAGCAGTAGCTATATGGACCCTTCCCATGCTGCAGATGGAGACACTAAGGCGTTGGCCTGAGAATTCCTTGACCATGCTGTTACAGTCAGGTTCGCGTTGCTGGCAGAAAACACCTGACCAAGAGCAGCTTGTGTGTGTGTCGGGGGTGGGGGCAGTTTATTTTGGCTTACAGACTTGAGGGGAAGCTCCATGCTGGCAGGGGAAAATGATAGCATGAGCAAAGGGTGGACATCACCTCCTGGGCAACATCAGATGGACAACAGAAACAGGAGAGTGTGCCAAACACTGGCAAGGGGGAGCTGGCTATAGCACCCATAAGCTTACCTCCAACAATACACTGCCTCCAGGAGGTGTTAATTCCTACATCTCCATCAGCTGGAAACCTAGCATTCAGAACACCTAAGTTTATGGGGGACACCAGAATGAAATCACCACACATGGTTACAGTGTAATAAAGCCAGGCTCCTGAGACCAAGCTTCTAACCACTGCATTCTTATACCAAACTGCTTCTGTAACTGGCCCTGTGTGATACAGAATGTGACAGGTCACATATCATTTATTTTGCAGATGATGAAAATAAGTTCAGGTTACATGATCTGTCCAGGGCCATAAGGCAGGAAAGTGACCGAGCAAGGATTTAAAATCAGATTTGAGATCTCAACCACCTGGCCACAGCTGGCTGGCTCTCTGGTGAATGAAAACAAGAATGACAGAGATCAGTGAATGGTCCTAAACCCAGAAAATAACTCTGCACTCAACAGTCACTTGAAACTAAGCATATTTTTCTTCACGCTGTGCATTCTGCAGTTGATGGGCTCTTTGTTGACCATGGTAAAATGGGGATTAAAAAAATAAACACGGGTCTGGTTTCTGTTTAGGAGGAACCCAATTCATGGTTTGGGAAAATGGAAAAGACAGACAAGGTGACTAAATACATATATGGGGACTGGAGAGATGGCTTAGTGGTTAAGGCACTTGCCTGAGGAGCCTAAGGATCCAGGTTCGATTCCCCAGGACCCACATAAGCCAGATGTACAAGGTGGAGCATGTGTCTGGAGTTCATTTGCAATGGCTCGAGGCCCTGGTGCACTCATTCAGCTGCCTCTTCCTCTCTCCCTCTCAAATAAATAAATAAGATATATAAAAATATTTCAAAACCCATACATGGCATTTGTACATAAACTACATCATGTGAGGGCACCAGAAAGCAGTTGGGCTGACTGGAGTGAGTTCTTCACCCATTTCTGTACAGTCACCACTTGTCTATCATAACAAGTTTGGAGCCTCACAGTTTGAGAAACTGTCCATCAGAAATAGGTGGCATCTTTACCAGAATATCTTCCACTCTGTGCCAGGCCTGGTCTCAGGAGTGACCACTGAGGGTCTCAAAGTGACATGGTCAGTGAATAGGGCCTCTGGTTTTGATACCTTGTAGTCCCTGGATAGGTGGCCCAGGTCTCTGGTGTTACCGAGATTCTATTTATATGAACTCTTCTCAAGTCTTGGGAAGCCATGGCTTAAAGCCCTAAGGGAGCCCTTTTACCAGTGTGAAGTTCATAGCTCCTACCCCATCCCTGTTAAGCTTTCAGCCAGCTTCCCTGTCCAGGCCTTTAAACCAAATACCTAACTATAGGTCATCTCCTAGGTATTTTCTCAACAACCCCCTTCCTCCTGCTCACACAAGCTGAACACAGTGACACATGCCCTATAATCCTAGTACTTAGGAGGCTGAGACGGCAGGATCCCAAGTTGGAAGCCAGCCTGGACCACATAGTGAAACTGTCTCAATAAGAAGAAGAAGGAGGAGGAGGAGGAGGGGGAGGAGAAGGAGGAGGAGTAGGAGGAGGAGGCAGCTGGGTGTGGTGGCACACGCCTTTAATCCCAGCACTCAGGAGGCAGAGGTAGGAGGATCGCCGTGAGTTCAAGGCCACCCTGAGACTCCATAGTGAATTCCAGGTCAGCCTAGGCTAGAGTGAGACCCTACCTCAAAAAACCAAAATAAATAAATAAATAAATAAATAAATAAAATGAAATAAATTTTAAAGAAAACCCACCACCAACAAACAATAGGAAGCAAGCAAAAAAAAAAAAAAACAACTCACAAAACAACAAGTTTTTTTTAACCATCCCTCAACACACACCAGTGCATGCGCGTACACATGCATGCGGGCACATGCTGGGAAAGCAAAACAAGGCCTTTGGAAATGAAAGGCTACCCTCCCCAGTGAATAAAGGCTTTCACAAACCAGTTGGTCAGAGTGGCTAAGAGCATGAAAGGTTTGTTCAACTCATGTTCCAGCTCTACCCTTCATTAGCTGACTAATCTTAGGCAAATTGCTTCACTTGTTTCCTATGTGCAAATTAGGGGTTCAGACTAAATCACAGGATGCTGAGTTAAGACTGGTAAAGCCTGCCACGTCACAGGATGCCCGGCTGGGGAAGTGTGCGGGCACAGTTTGTAACACGCACTCACTCACTAGCAGTACAAGCTCCAGGGGGCCTTAGTGCCCATCCTCCCAGCTACTCTGGGCATCCAGCGATGCCCTCTCCTGAGCCTGGGCGAGGTGAGCCAGGCACTCCCGAAGGAAGCTTTTCTGTCATGGCCACGCCCCTCTACATTTCTCCTCCTAGTCCACTGGATGAGGATGTAACCCCCAATACTTCAGCAAGTGACTATACTTAAAGACAGGGCCTGCTGGGTGGCCATAACCAAGTCTAACCAGTGTCTTGGTAAGAAGAGAATATTAGGTTCCACACAAAGAACCCCCCCAAGGGGCACATGCACAGGGGCACATGTCATGAGAAACAGAGAGAGGACTGGAAAAGATCCTACACCCGGCTCTCAGAGACCAGCCCTGCCTGGCACCTCCATCTCAAACTCCCAGCCTCCAGAACTGTGTATAAACTATTTGGATGGTCGTATTTTTATTTAGTTGCGCACGCTCGCGTACATGCGCAAATGCGTGCCGGGGTATCTTGCTGCACACGTGAATGCCACCTCGCCTGTACGTGGGTTTCTGGGGGATTAAACCTGGGTCATCTCAGGCTTCGCAAACAAGCACCACCTTCCTGGTGTATGAATAGCAAACCGTATAGCCCAGGCTGGCCTCAAACTCCTGGTCCTCCTGTCCCCACTTCTTCAGTAAGCTCCCACCAGCGTGTGCCACCTCAACTGGAAGGTGGCCGAGTTTTATTATGACAGCTTTGGCAAACCAGCACAGCCCTCAGAGGTAAAGCACCTCGGTGCCGCCCAGGGCTCCCGCCAGCCCCAGGAATTGAAGATCTAGCGCAGGACGTCCACCACACTTCCATGTTCAATCATTAACCACCATTCCACCCACCCCACAGAGCACCAGTAAGTTGGAACTGTTCAAAAGAACATCGGAACAGCGGAGGCTGGGCTCAGGAATTGCTGGGAGGTGCTAATGGGGAGGGTTTAATACAGAGCTTTGCTTCAGGCAGAAGTCATTGTTGGGGAAACGGCACCAAAGGCTCCTACAGAGGACAGCCAGGGCCCCACATGCAGGTGGCCTCTTCCCCCTCCCTACACGGGCTGCACCCCAGTGCTCCAACCCAGGAACTTCTGAGGGGCAACAGAAGTATTCAGAATGAAAAACTGATTTCGCAATGAGAACATAAAGTGGCAAAGTGAAATAAAAAAAAATCATTTCTGAGCTGGAGAGATGGCGTAGCGGTTAAGCGCTTGCCTGTGAAGCCTAAGGACCCCGGTTCGAGGCTCGGTTCCCCAGGTCCCACGTTAGCCAGATGCACAAGGGGGCGCACGCGTCTGGAGTTCGTTTGCAGAGGCTGGAGGCCCTGGCGCACCCATTCTCTCTCTCTCCCTCTATCTGTCTTTCTCTCTGTGTCTGTCGCTCTCAAATAAATAAATAAATAAATTTTAAAAAATCATTTCAGAAGCAATTATAACGTGCCTTTCCAAACCCCATCAGTGAGGGCGAGAGGTGTGGTGCCTCAGCAGAGCACATGCATGTGTGATCACTCACGGCTCGGGGTTCAATCCTCAGCACAAAAGATAAACAAAGCAAAGAAGGAAGAGAAAGAAGTTGTTAACAATATCTATTTATTTATTTACTAAGACAAGATCTCATGTAGCCAAGGCTGGCCTCATACTCATTCAGATGATCTTGAACTTCTTCTTTTTTTTGGTTTTTCGAGGTAGGGTCTCACTCTAGCCCAGGCTGACCTGGAATTCACTATGGAGTCTCAGGGTGGCCTCAAACTCACAGCAATCCCCCTACCTCTGCCTCCTGAGTGCTGGGATTAAAGGAGTGTGCCACCACGCCTGGCTGATCTTGAACTTCTGCTCCTTTTACCTGCACCTCCTGAAGTGCTGGAGTTACAGGTATAATCTACCACCACACCCAGTTTTATGCCATGCTGTGAATTAATCCCAGGGCGTCACGCACACTAGGCAAGCACTCTACCAACTGAGCTACGCCCCCCCAGCTTCAACGTGTATCTTTAAAGTAGGGTGCTGGGGTCTGGAGAGATGCTTAGTGGTTAAGCGCTTGCCTGTGAAGGCTCGATTCCCCAGGACCCACGTTAGCCAGATGCACAAGGGGGCGCACGCGCCTGGAGTTGGTTTGAAGTGGCTGGAGGCCCTGGCGCACCCATTCTCCCTCTCTCTCTCTCCTCTCTCTCCCTCTTTCTCTCTCTGTCTGTCTCTCTTAAACAAATAAATAAAAATGAACAAAAAAATTTTAAGTAGGGTGCTGGACTATGTTAATCTAGCTGCTGTCCTGTGTATAATCTTGTAAGTCAGACGCCCCAGGATCTGAGCAGGACTGCTCTATCCTCGTCCCCTAGAAACTCACTTGTGGCCTATCTAGGTTTCGCAAAGGACAGTGATTTGGGGGCAGGTTCGCTGCTGCATGATGGGCTGGATCAAGGGCAGATCCATGCAGGAAGGGGGTTTTAATAGTCCCTCTTAGGGCTGGAGAGAGGTTTTGGCGGTTAAGGCACTTGCCTGCAAAGCCAAAGGACTCAAGTTTAATTCCCCAGGACCCACGGAAGGCAGATGCACAAGGTGGCGCATGCATCTGGAGTCCATTTGCAGCAGTTGGAGGTCTTGGTGTGCCCATTCTCTCTATATGTGTGCCACTTTTGCTCTCTCTCAAAATAAATAAATTTTAAAAATCCAGCTTAATCCTAGGCGCAAATGTGAATTGTGCTCCTATGTGGCACAGGGCAATTTACTTAACCTCTCTGAACCTCAATCTCATCACCAGGACAAAAGATTGTAAGGACACCCCTCACAGGATTTTCCCACGGATTAGAGTGGTTTAAACTTTTAGCTCTACTCCGCACTCGGGAACAGTAAGCATGCAATAAATACGTGGTGTTGTAATCATGGCATCCCACCAGCTTTCAGTGGGAGGAACAAGAGTCCTGCTCACTAAGGCTTCCTATGGAACTTAAGCCACATAGAAAACATTAAGTGGCTGTCGATTGGCCATTCGCTTATTCCCACACCTGGGAGAAGACGGCTGGAATGACCACAGGTCCCAACCTGAAACTGGCAGGGATGGAAGTGAGGTCTGGTCTGGCCTGGCCTGGCCTGGGTGGAGAGCCTAAGAAAGTGTGGAGTGTTTGGCCAGGGGCAGGGGGGTGGATCCCAGGTCCCCAGGGCTCCTGTGCCCTCCTACTCCTCTAGTGCATGTGGACAGGAATGGTTCTCAGCTGCCACCCCAGAAATGCAGCTCCTTGGGTAAGATAGCTGTGTTAGGTGATGGAGGCAGATTGCATGGGCTCTGCCAAGAATAGAAAGACTGGGGCGGGGCGGGGGGGGGGGCGCGCTTGAGCCGGGTGTGGTAGCACACGTCCTTAATCCCAGCATTCAGTAGGCAGAGGTAGGAGGATCACCATGAGTTCAAGGCCACCCTGAGACTCCATAGTGAGTTCCAGGTCGGCCTGAGCTAGAGTGAGACCCTACCTCGGAACCAAAAAAGAAAGAAAGAAAACTGGGGGGCCAAATCCCCAAGGGCTGTGGTTTTGTTCTTATGGTGTCCAAAACTAAGTGCCCAGAGGAACCTAACATGTTTCCCGACAAACTTGTAGCAGACAGCCTCGTGTTGCTGGGACAAACTGCCCAACCAGGCACAGTTGTGGGAGGAAGGAAATTTATTTCAAGCTTACAGATCCAGGGGAAGTTTCATAATGGTAGAAAAAGCTGCCCTGCCTTCACAGGACCAGAGAGAGAGAGAGAGAGAGAGAGAGAGAGAATGAGAATGCCAAAGGCAACCACTCCAGCGTGTGCAAGAATATATTCAGGAACTCCAGGCAAAGCTCTAACACTTTGCATATCTTAGGCTGGAATTCCTCAAACACTTCTTAGGGAGGGACCCTAGGGTCTTCGCACAGTGACACGTCCTCCAGCCAGGTAGCTGGAAATCTAAGAAGCTTTAATAAAACTCCTGAATCAATTGGGGGCCATCCATTCAAACCATCACAGGCATGCTTCTTCAGGCGGCCTTTGTCTCCATTCTGGTTGCAGGACAGTGTTCTTCATAGAGGAAAAAAAAAAGATGAATTGCCAAGACAGGCTCTTTTGGGATGGGACTTTCTTTTATTATATATATTTTATAAAGCGACAGAGAGAGAATTGGCACACCAGGGCCTCAGCCACTGTAATTGAACTTCAGAAGCTTGCGCCACCTAGTGGGCATGTGCGACCTTGCGCTTGCCTCATCTTTGCATCTGGCTTACGTGGGATCTGGAGAGTTGAACATGGGTCCTTAGGTTTTGCAGGCAAGTGCCTTAACCACTAAGCCATCTCTCCAGCCCGTGAGGTGGGACTTTTAGCAGCAGGAGACACTGACTGTTGTCCAGGTGCATTTGCTGAGCCGTGGCCACTTTGCAGAGAGGCATAAGAGCAGCTTAGGGCTGGTTCAAATAGGACTTGCTTCACACAAGTGGTTGGGAATGTGACGGCAGCTGGATTTTTTTCCTGGTATAACTGGGGACTGATCGGAGTGCCTTGGGGTGGGGGAGGTGGGTCAAACTCCCACCATATTTCTCATAGGGAAGCAGGGTGGAAGGGCTACCATGGGCAGTTTCTCAGCAAAAACCCCAGACCAGAAGGCCCCTGGTTGGCTATCAGGAAGTCCTGGGTCCTAGGCTCATCTGGCCAAGTCAACTGGATAAGTTGTCTTCCTGGAGCTGCCTATTATCTGCTGAAAAGGCAGTACCACCCAAGAATGTCAAATTGCTGACCCCTGGGACAAATCCAACTAGCCACTGTGTTTCTTTTTTTCCCTTTTTTCCCTTTTTTTTTGACTGACAAATTATTCTTAAGGGCATAATTTGCCTGCTTCAGGATGGGTGTGTACCCTTTACCACACAGTCATGCCACGCTGGGGCTGTGTTAGACCTGTCCAGCCCCATCTTTGGAAACTGCTCGATCTCTGCAGCCCCTGGCTGAGGGGACCTTAGAGCCTCCCTGACACCGGCCTCCGTGGTCCCACAATTCTCAGCACCCCCTTCTCGCCTGCACTGCCTCCCGCTCACACCCCACCACACACCACCCTCCACAAATATTTGACACCCCAGCCTCTTGCCTGACTCAATGATTCCTTTCAGAGAAGCAGAGAGAGAAGTGATCTAATGAGCTACCTGAGAGAAAACGAAGTGAGTAGCAGTTATAAATAGCACAATGGAGGACTTGAAACCCTGAGCCTCACTTGACCTGCCCTGCGCTAAGATGGTCTCACCCCTCCCTGGTTGAGGGTGGGGGGAGGGTGTAGGGACCAGCTTGGCTCACACACAGCCAAGCAGCAAGGTCCAGCCCTGCAGACCTGAGACTGGGCAGACAGAAAAGAGTGCCCGCTACCAGCTCCTCCATGCAGCCAGGATCTGAAGCATGCATGTGGAGTTTTCTTGTAGTGGCTAGAGGCCCTGGTATGCCATTTTCTCTCTCTCTTTCTCATCTGCCTTTGTCTAACTCTCTCTCTCTCTCTCTCTCTCAAATAAATAAACAAATATTTTTAAAAAGCGAAGAGACAGTAGGAAAAGATGAAAGAGTGTCTCGTTCCACTCCCCCAGCCTTGTTGCTGCTACAGTTCCTGGAGAGAGAGGAAAATGGGCCGCTGTCTTCTTGGGTCTGGGGAGGCTGTACTTTAGAATTTGTACCACCACTTGTACACACTTAACCTGGTTGTCCCAGCCAGTCGGCCTGGGCTTAGAGGAGAAATCCGCCCACACCTGGGCGGGAAGCATGCTTAAGAGAGACCTGATTGGGTGAGATGGGCAAACACCAAATCCCTGAATCACTGGAGCAGGCCAGACAAGCTGAGCCAAGCCAGCTGGCATAGGCCTGGCGAGGATGTGGCCACAGGGTCATCCGAAGGGCCGTCCTGCCTGCCTACTTCAAGAAACTAACTGCCCCTTAAAGATCCCCTCCTGTGGTGGCATTTCTTCTCAGCATTCCCCCAGACTCCTCCTTTCTGTCTAGTACCCTTCCTTTGGCTCTTACGTTCTTTCTGCTACCTCTTCTGCAATGGACCCTGAGCCTTGGAGAGAGTGATAGAGATGTTTCAGCGCTGGACACTCCTCCATCCCTTCTTCTCAGGATTATGTTGCCTTTTGGGTCATCCCAGTGGTCATCACCATCTGAAAAGAGAAGTTTCTCTAACCAAAAGTGAGAGTAAGCCAGGCGTGGTGGTGCATGCTTTTAATCCCAGCACTGGGGAGACAGAGGTAGGAGGACTGCCATGAGTTCAAGGGCACCCTGAGACTACAGAGTGAATTCCAAGGTCAGCATGGGCTAGAGTGAGAACTTACCTTAAGCCCCCTCCCCCAAAAAGTGAGTGTAGTATTAATATATGAATATGAACATTAAGTGTAGTGCTTTCAGGGCAGTTTGGTGAGAATAATATATACATTTAGCCAGACAAGAGCAGGCTTTATACCCCTAAGGCTCATAACCTTCCCTGCCGTAGGCTTTTGATTAGGTTTTCAGTACCAGGAATGTATTCCCTCCCACAGAGTGGGCCTCTAGTCCAATTAGAGAGCAGTTGGTTTCCCCCAGAGCAGACATACCACTATTGCACTCATTTGGTCATTTGGCCTGTGTGGCCAAACTTGAGGATTCCAGTGTCCACTGTTTTCACCACTGATGACTTCTGTCTCCCATAGGGCTGCATGCAGCGCAGCTTTTTTCAGCTTTCAGTTTGCTGGGCTACTGGGAGAAGGTTTTCTGCTCAGCACCTTGATTTCTCAGTGACCTTGATGCTCAGGCATGTGAAGTCTTCATCAATAGGGCCTAATCATCTCTTTCTCATGGGGAAGCTGGGGCCTTGGCAATAGCCTGTCATGTTTTGGAGGCAATAGGGATCACCCTGGTCAACAACTCACTAGAAGGTATCCCATCCCTGGCACTGAAAATTTTCTAGTAGTAATCTATGGCTTGTGGATATGCCATTATTCAAAAAAGTAGGTTTTCATATGTCTTATTCAGAATATCTTGAATTTTGATTGACACTCCCCCCACCCCCTGCCTTTCTTTTACACCATCTCTTCCCCTGGCTTCACTTAGGCCTTTCCGCTCCCTGTAATCTGTTCTTCTACTTACATATATACAATACGATCCCCTTAAATCCATCTCTCTCCTTCCTCCCTTATAGCCTTTTCTAGCTCACTGGCCTCTCTTAGCCATATATTTCTATTAGCATTTCTTTTTGCTTTCACAGGATCTGTTCCAGGAAATACAATAAACTCTGCATCAAAGAGTGTGATAATTTTTATTGTTATTAATATATACTAGAAAGAGTAAGCCACCTTTGCACCATTAAGCATCAATGTTTTTATAAACCTATTTATTTTTATTATTTAATGTTTAGACAGGGTTTCACATAGCTCAGGCTGGCTTGGAATTCATATATCCAAGATTGGCCTTGAACTTCTGGTCCTCTAGTCTCTCACCTCCCAAGTTTGGGGATTACAGATATATTCTACTACATACACCCAACTAAAATACTATTTCAATAGACAAAAACGTGGAGCAGAGCTCCAACTGTGGTAGAACATAACTGTAATCCCAGAACTCAGAAGGCAAAAGCAGGAGAATTGAGAGTTCAAAACCAACCTGGGTCACATTCTGAGCCACATAGTGAGATCCAATCTCAAGAAGCCCAGAACTGGAGACCTAGCTCAGTGGAAGTGCTTGCCTGGCATTCCAAGGCCCCTCGGTCGAATCCGTAGTACAACATTAGGAGGAAGTCCTAGAATTTTATATTTAAAATCAATGTACTCTTTAGTTTCAAAAGGCACAGATTCTAGGCATTGGGACCTACTGGTAAATAAATCAGACAATGTTCTATTGCCTTTAGAAGTTTCATCTTATAACTACCAGGCCTCGCTCAAATAACTTTGCATACCCCCTTTAACCTAAGCTGCTGTCACTCTTGGTTGGAAAATTTGCCTTATTTTATAGGAGGTAGGGAAAATGGAGAAGAACCAATATCCATTGATAAGAAGATAGCCAACTGCCCACCACAAGATGTGCCACCCCTACCACTTCTGCCAGGGCCCCAGAGAAATTGCAGGGGAAGTGGCAGCTTGAACACTGCTCTTATTGCTAACCTGACAACCAGCTCTAGGGCAGTGGTGACAGACACAGTGATGAATCAAAATCCATCAAGGCAGAAATCCAGAGGCTACAGAGAACTCAACACTAAGTCAGACTGTCAACAAGCCAGCCATGGCTCAGGGAACATTGTGGAAGAGGGGTCGGAAAGATTGTTAGAGCCACAGAGTGGCTGAGGCGCTGTTTCCCTGCTACTCCACAGGGACTGACTGAGGCCTTCATGACCCCACAGTGCATCCCATAACCCCAGGGTAACAGGAGCAGGAGCCAGGGGATAAAAGAGTATAACCTGTTATAATATATACAAGAAGATGAAAGGTGTGATTTTAGAGTAGTAATAGGAAGTTAATGCAGAAAATGAGCAGGTTGGCTTGTCATCACACAGTGTGGCTCCAGTCAGCTTCTAATGTGTTGTGAGACAGCCAACTTCAGGAATGTAAAAAGTTGATCTGATTTCTACCCCCAGGACCCAGAAGGTGATATGATGGGTGTCTCAGCCAGCAAGGAGTTAAACAAGAACCCGAGGGGAAATTAACCTGGTTGAGAGACAAGAGACACAAAGAAGGAGACCAAGTCTAGAGTCTGATCAAGGCCTCAGATTTATTCAGGCAAGCACAAGCTTATATACAGAAAATAAAACCTTCTAGACAGTGCCTACATGCCTGAAGTCTACTCCACAAATGTCTCTGTGTCTGAAGACCGTTTGCCAAGGCCATACGATAAGGCCTCTGTATCTGGAGATCCAAGACCAACTGCAGTTTTCACGGTCAAAAAACAGCTACAGCTCCCAACAGATGGGCACAGACGTCTGGCTACTGTGCACACAGTGGACTGTGACACCACTCAGGACCAAAACAAGCATGCAGCATACTTTCACCGGGCTATAAACAACCCAGTCACCCTCTATCCCCTCTTTTGGGGAATGAGTATTGGGTAGTCATGCTATGGCCACCAGCTCTCTTGGTCATCCACTGGACAACCATCTAAGCAGTAACATCAGAAGACCATTAGCTACCAGTTGGCACACTCAGCAAGGATGTGTGGGAATGCCCAGGATAGGGCCTGGCTGTCTCTTGCAGCAGCAGATTCCAAAAAGTATGATCTCAGTTTCCAGGCTCAAAACACTGGTTGAGGAATGTTGAGAAGCGGACCAAGGTGGTCGCACCTAGAACTGTTCAAATGGTTACACAGTCTCTTGTGAGCTAAACAAGGCCAGTGGGTGGTCATACTTGCCACGTTGGTATAGCCAGCAGGCCTGAGCCTCAAGGGGATCTCTGTGCAGGGCAGGTGGTCGTTAGACTCTGGGTGCCCAGGAGAAGTCCGGAGAACAGAGCAACAAGCCCCTGGTACCAGGGGAGCACTCGGCTCAGCCTATTCTCATTGCCAATTAGAGTTTGTTTGAATTTCCTGCTAAGGGGGAGCTGCTGGGGCAAAAAAACAAAATGCTGACTCCAAGGCTAGAGAGATGGCTTAGTGGGTAAGGCACTTGCCGGCAAAACCAAAGGGCCCAGGTTCAATTCCCCAATACCCACGTAAAGCCAGATGCCCAGGGTGGCTCAGGCACCTGTAGTTTGTTTGCAGTGGAAGTGGCAGAGGCCCTGGCACGTCCATATTCGTTCTCTGTGTGTGTCTCTGTCTGCCTGTCTTTCAAATGAATGACAAATTTAAAAAATGCTGACTCCAGGGCTGGAGAGATGGCTTAGCCATTAAGCGCTTGCCTGTGAAGCCTGAGGACCCCTGTTCAAGGTTCGATTCCCCAGGACCCAAGTGAGCCAGATGCACAGGGAACGCACGCGTCTGGAGTTCGTTTGCAGTGGCTGGAGGCCCTGGCGCGCCCGTTCCCTCTCTCTTTATCTGCCTCTTTCTCTCTTTGTGTCTGTCACTCTCAAATAAATAAATAAAAATAAACAAAAAAATGCTGACTCCAGCATTCAAGGGACCAAGAATCCAGGACTAAAGTGTGCCATGTGAGTGTGAATGCTTGGCATGGAAAAACGTGCAAGAATAAAAACTAAAGGTATTTGTTCTTTTTTTCTCCAAAGACATGACAGTTGAAGATGACCTTTCCTTTCTAAAACATTATCTCAGCCAAGACAACTCTGGTACCGTGCATAATAGAGGGCTGCTGTGATCTGGGTATGACTTAGGGTTCCCTTGGGTTACAGCGATACCCCATTGCGTGTCAGTGATAACCTAATAACAGGAAACAAAACATACTTTAGTTTAAAGGGGTAGAAAGCATCTTTGGGAGCTGAGGAGATAGCTCAGTCTAACAAAGTGCTCAGTGAGGCTCTAGTTTGATCCACAGAACCCACATTAAAATGCCAGGCATAGTGACACATGCCTATAGTCCCAAAAGTCAGGAGGCCAAAACAGGGGAATCCCTAAGGCTCAAGAGCCAGTCTAGCCTAATTGGTGAGTCCCAGGCCCATTAGAGACCCTGTCAGAAAACAACAACAAGAATGGTAGATGGGCTGGAGAGACGGCTTAGCGGTTAAGCGCTTGCCTGTGAAGCCTAAGGACCCCGGTTCGAGGCTCGGTTCCCCAGGTCCCACGTTAGCCAGATGCACAAGGGGTGCAAGCATCTGGAGTTCGTTTGCAGAGGCTGGAAGCCCTAGCGTGCCCATTCTCTCTCTCTCTCCCTCTATCTGTCTTTCTCTCTGTGTCTGTCACTCTCAAATAAATAAATAAAAATTAAAAAAAAAAAGAATGGTAGATGACATACGTGAGGATGATCCGAGGCTGTGCACATGTGTGCGCTGCCATTTCACACACATTAAAATAGTCTTTTGTGGGGCTGGAGAGATTGCTCAGTGGTTAGTGCACTTGACTGTAAAGCCAAAGGACCCAGGTTCAATTCCCCAGGACCCATGTAAGCCAGATGCACAAGGTGGCGCCTGCGTCTGCAGTTTGTTTTCAGTAGCTGGAAGCCCTGACGCACCCATTCTCTCTCTCTCTCTCCCAACTAAATAAAAATAAAATAAAATATTTTTTAAAATCTTTTGACTTTAATGGGCTTATGCAAAAACATACATAATAAAGCCTTCTTAAATAAGATATTTGTTTAAGCAAATTTTAGAGCTTAACTGTAAGCGAAAGAAAACCTTCCTTCCCTAGGTTGCTTCTGGTTAGGTTTTATTCATAGCAATGAGAAAGTTACTCATCATGACGGTACGAACGTAAAGTGTGCTCCATGGCGTCATGTGTCTTCAGGTGAACAGCTGTTAAAGCCCGTGGGCGGTGGGTCTTGGGGTTTATAGTCCAGCGCCCACCTTGCCAGTAGTAACAGCTCATTCTTGCTGCTTCCTCTCTGTGGATGTGTCAAGATATAATGCCTGGTTTTCTGCTCACACCATGCCTTTCTCACCATGGTGAAATTTCCCCTGGAAACTCTAAGTCAAAAATAAACCCTTTCTGAATGTAAGAGCCAAAGGAAGGGTAGAACTCCATACAATATGCTCCCCCAGACACAAAATGGCCTGGATATCCATGACCTCACAGTGCCTGACACTACCTACACAAGACCATTATCAGAAGAGGAAAAGATCATGACATCAAAATAAAAGACTGAGAAGGGGAGGGGATATGATGGAGAATAGAGTTTCAAAGGGGAAAGTGGGGGGAGGGAGGGTATTGCCATGGGATATTTTTTATAATCATGGAAGTTGTTAATAAAAACTTGAAAATAAAAAAGTAAAGGAAATAAATATTTTTTTGAAATTTAAAAAATAAACCCTTTTCTTTCATTAAAAAAAAAAAAGAAAAAAATTAGAGCTTACTACAAAGTACTCAAAGAAAGCATGAAACCAGCCGCTTCAGCCAGTAAATAAAATGTGTGATCCCCAAGGGTTCAAGGCAGAGAATTAGAAATGAGGCAGAGAAGTCAAGGAAGGCAGGATCACCTGCTCACCTACCTCCCAGTGCACAGACCGCTGCTGGATTCTCAGTGAGGACTCAGCAAGTGTTAGCTGACTAGATTCCTGAATTAAAGCTGGCCTGAGTTCTCTCTGGTAGCCTTGAAATAAGTCTCCCTGAGCAAAAGGCAAATTGAATACTAAGTGAGGGGAGACGAAAAGATATTACATCTATCCTGTGATACATTATTTTATTTAAAAATTTTTTAATTAGTATGCATGCATTTAGAGAGGCATAGAAAAAAAGGCTACCAAAGGTTACACCTTGCACTATTACCTCTGAGAACTAGCACTGACTTTAGGTGAGAGGAATACTGCATTTTGCATAATTTGTGTGTTTCTGAATCATTCAACATAGTAAAACAAATTTGTATTGCTTTTTTAGTTAGAAATTCATGGATTACCAGGCCCAGAAAGCCAAACGCCACATGTTCTCTCTCATATGTGGATCCTAGCTACAGATGACTGGGCTTATGCGTGAGAATGAAAATACTTAGTAGCAGAGGCCAGTAAATTAAAAAGGAGACATAAAGAGAAGGGAAAGGAAGGGAGGAGGGTACTTAATAGGTTGATATTGTATATATGTAAGTACAATGATTGTTATGGGGAGGTAATATGATGGCGAATGGAATTTCAAAGGCGAAAGTGGGGGGGGGAGGGAGGGAATTAACATGGGATTTTTTTATAATCATGAAAAATGCTAATAAAAATTAAAAAAAAAGAAATTCATGGATTACGAAAAATTCATAGACATTTTTTATATTTCATGTAAAATACACAAGGCCCTCTAACATGTGATTCTATGAGCAAAATATTTATTTTCTTGTCAGAAAACAAGGTTCAGCACAGCTCATTGTTTCCAAAAGTCATGAAAATTCCTAAATTCTAATATAAATGATCCCTAGTCCCCAAGCCAGTGGCAAGTTACTTTTGGAAATGCTACCAGAAATCTTGAGAGAATGAAATGAACCACAATCAGGCTCAATATTTATATGTGTAACAAATATTTATCACTTACCTAGTAGGCTTGTAAGGAAAACAAGAATTATAGCATGGTAAACATTTTACCCACTGAGCCCTCTTTCCCAACTCAAGTGGGTTTTTAAAATCAATTACTGTCAGAAGTGGCATCTCAGAGGGTGGCATGCCCTCATCAGGGGTGATTGGTGCAGCTTTATTCTTCATCTTGGTAGTTTATTTCTATCTGTGTCATTTAACAAGATGTGGTCATGTGAGGTTTTTCCTGTAAATTCATCATAACTGTAAATGTGGCCATAGAATAACATAGAAACCCAAAGTAAATGAAGCTTTTAAGGGGAACTCTACCTACCTTAGGGGATTGCTCTTTGGGGTTGCATTTTGAAGCCATTGAAATACTTGTTTAGTGATTTATTCACCCTGTAGTTCCTGTAGACAGATGGAGGCACTGGTCTACTTTTCACATTGTGGTGGTGTTTCCTTTTCCAGTATTCTCCTTCTGTATGGAAAAATGTACATAATGGCACTTCCTCCTGGTGACATGCGCAAAAGCACTATTCATCAAATGCTATTTTCCAGAATGGCTTATGGCTCACATTGTTCCTTCAGGTACATAAACATAGGAAAGCCCTTTACTCTTCCCACAGTAGAGAAACCATCCAAGGTTACAAACTCTAAAGCGTGTGCTTTGGAGATTAAGTTCCCTCTTCCTCCCTCCCCCACACCAAACCCATAACTGTATTTGGCCCAGTACTAAATCAAGGTAAATGAGACGTGACCTATTAAAAAGGAAATGAATAATTCGAACGAGGGGGAAATTGCAATTCCTGGCTGGCAGCATGAACATTACGGTTCACATGGATAGATTCGTTCTACCCACTTTGTTAGGTGACCTGCTTTGGGGTGGTATGTCTTTCATCATCAAAATTGCCGCATGAAGTTAGCAAAAAATAATAATAATAATAATAAGTCAAATTGAGTTGAGGTGCTATCGATTTCATATTTTTTTCAAGATTCTTTGTAATGGATCTTTTAAAGCTAATGGATGTATACATAGCAAGCTTCGTGGAATAGTTATTAAGTCTCCTAGAACTTGATCTAAATCAGGGCTCGTGGGTGAATGTTGCCATGGCTAAAACTATCAGCACAATTCCTTCTGTCTTCTAAGTAAGAGCAGAATCAGCCCTGTCCCTCCTTGTGCCCTGTGTGGGACAGTTAAGACAAATCAGGCAGAGTCTGGAACTTATAGATTCACCCAACTGCCAGACATCTCGGCTGAAAACAGAGTGCAGATTGAAAATAAGTATCATCATTATAATCTAAATTTAGATGGCTTATCTGTAGCTGATCATGTAAAGACATATATCCTCTTGTTGTCGTCAAGATGTGTGTCTTCAGAAAGATACTGCTAATTTTATGGAAGCACTGCATCATAAGGTCTGCACTAAATTTTGGATTTACCCTTTATTTTTCATGATTATGCACAATTACATATCAGCTTTTCAGGCAGTTCATGACAGCCCTCAACTGGAAACAACTGAAATGTTCAACCATAGAGAAGTAGATGGGCAAATTATTGATACAATGAGAATGCAAACATTTTTTTTAAATTTTTATTTATTTGAGAGCGACAGACACAGAGAGAAAGACAGAGAGAGGGAGGGAGAGAGAATGGGCGCGCCAGGGCTTCCAGCCTCTGCAAACGAACTCCAGACGCGTGCACCCCCTTGTGCATCTGGCTAACGTGGGACCTGGGGAACCGAGCCTCGAACCGGGGTCCTTAGGCTTCACAGGCAAGCACTTAACCGCTAAGCCATCTCTCCAGCCCAAGAATGCAAACATTTATTGAAACACATCATGGATGGTGATAGTCAGCAATGGAAAATAACTTGCCCTTCAACATGATGGCATCTCAGATATGTGAGGCTGATAAAAAGCAGACACAAGGGCTGGAGAGATGGCTTAGCGGTTAAGGCACTTGCCTGACAAGCCTAAGGACCCATGTTCTACCCTCCAGGTTCCACGTAAGCCTGATGCAAGTTTGCACATGCGCACAAGGTGGCACAAGTGTCTGGGGTCCAACTGCAGTGACTTGGAAGCTCTGGTGTGCCAATTCTCCCTCCACCTCCACCCCCCCATTAAAAAAAAAAAAACAGACTTGAAACAGTGCGCAGTGCATGAGTCCACTTAGAGATTCCAGGGGCTGACAACGTAGCTCAATTGATATAATGCTGGCTTAGAATGCAAAAACCCATAGGTTTGATCCTCAGCACGATCCTTAACACCACATAAAACTGGGCACAGTGGCGCATGTCTGTAATACCAGCCCTTGGGTACTGGAGGCAAGAGGATCAGAAATTCAAGGTCATCCACAGCTACATAGTCAGCTCTTCTTTTTTTTCTTTTTTTTTTTTAAATTTATTTGAGAGCGACAGACACAGAGAGAAAGACAGATAGAGGGAGAGAGAGAAAATGGGCGCACTAGGGCTTCCAGCCTCTGCAAACGAACTCCAGACGTGTGCGCCCCCTTGTGCATCTGGCTAACGTGGGACCTGGGGAACCGAGCCTCGAACCGGGGTCCTTAGGCTTCACAGGCAAGCACTTAACCGCTAAGCCATCTCTCCAGCCCCATGGTCAGTTCTTGACTATGTGAAATCCTGTCTCGCCTCCCCTCCCCCCTGCACAAAAAGGAAAAATGAATTCTAGAAAGGACAAAACTATTACATACTGAAAAAAGAAGACCAAGGATTACCTGGGCCTGGAGTGGGCAATGACCAGTAAAGAGGCACCAGGGAATGTGTGGATGACAGAATGTTCTACGTCACGGTTGCATGGTAGTTTTGAATATGCAAATACTTATCGGTTTATGGACTGTGCCCTTAAAATGGATGAATTTTATTGTATGTAAATTTGTCTCAATGAAGTTCATTTTAGGTCTGGAAGATGCTTCAGTCAGGAAAACACTTGGTGTGCAAGCATGAAGACCTGAGTTTGAATCCCCAACACCCATCTAGAAGGTAGGCGTGCCTGGTGGCCTGACTAGAAGCCCAGTGCTCAGGAGGCAGAGGTAAGATCCCTGGAGCATCTGGCTAACTCGAATAGCCAAATCAAAGAGCTCTGGGTTCCAGTAAGACCCTGTCGTAATAAGTAGGGTGGAGAGCAATTCGAGAAGACACCTAAAGTCAACCTTTGGCCCCCACACATGCACCCACCATTCACCCATGAGTCCACACACATGCATGTATACCACACATGCAAATGCAGAAAGAGATTTTTTTTTTTTCTTTTTGGTTTTTTGAGGTGGGGTCTCACTCTAGTCCAGGCTGACCTGGATTTCACTATGGAGTCTCAGGGTGGCCTTGAACTCACAGCGATCCTCCTGTCTCTGCCTCCCGAGTGCTGGGATTAAAGGCTTGGGCCACCACACCCAGCAAAAAGGGTTAATTTTTAAACAATAGCTTAAAAATATCAACAAAATCTTGGCATTGGAGTATTTATCTGGATGACTCAATGTGAGAGACCAGAAAGGTTATACATTCAGCTTGGTCACAGCTTCTCCTACAGAAGAGGATGTGGAGAGAAGAATTGAAAGGAATGTATTATTTGTTTTGTTTACCTAATATCTTTCTCACAAGTAGTATTACTTTTGCACTAATATATTTTTTTTTTTCTTCAGAAAGGATAAAGTCTAGGAGAAGGGAATGGAACCTGAGCAGACACCCGTTGTTCTGTGTTAAGTGTACTTATTCATGGTATGAGCACGCACGCACATGAGGTAATTGTGTTATCACACTTCAAGCCTGCATGAGGGGGGGGGGCAGTTTTCAAGATACTCTGGGGCTGAGGCTACAAGCTCAGAATCTGGGTTGAGATGTTTTTGTGAAGGTGGGGGCAGGGCGAGGGAAAAAGCTTCTCCAAACAAAATATAATCGGAAGCCAATTACTTGGCTATAGAGATGGTTGGGGACAGTCCTGAATAACCTTCCAGAGTATGAAAACCTAGGGGCAGGGCTGGAGAGATGGCTCAGCAATTAAGGCGCTTGCTGGCACAGCCAAAGGACCCAGGCTGGATTCCCCAGTACCCACATAAAGCCAGATGCACAAGGTGGTGTGTGCACCTGGAGTTCATTTGCAGTGGTTGGAGGCCCTGGGGCACTCATCCTCTCTATTTGCCTGTTTCTCTCTCCCTTGATCTCTCACAAATAAATAAATTAAATTTTAAAAACAACTCTTAGGGGTAGAACCTTGAGGCTCCTAGACAACTTCTCTCATTTCACAGAGGATGTGTATCCCATCTTTATTATAAACAAACAAACAACGCAAACTGACCCTCCTCAGCTGGGTTAAAGTGAAGCCAAACTTTTTTGATTGTTTAATCTGTCATGTTAGTGAGTTTCAGAGACAAAGAGATAGAGATGTTTTTAGAGGTCAATTTTTGTGGTGGCTTTTTTTTTTCTTTGAGATAGGGTGTCATGCTAGCTCAGGCTGACCTGGAAATCACCCTGTAGTCTCCGGGTGGCCTTGAACTTGTGGTGATCCTCCTACCTCTGCCTCCCGAGTGCTGGGATTAAAGGCATGCACCACCACGCCTGGCTTTTTTGTAGTGACTTTTGAGCATAAGAAGTGGAGAGCAGCGAGCAGGGCTAAACAGACACCTCCTCACAAGCAGGTCTTTGAGGGTTGTTCTCTGAAAACTTTGGGGGGTCAGAGGTCCATGGGGAAAGGGATGCTTCATTCTGATTACATACACCGAACAGAGACCAATAATTTTTTATGAGAAAAAGAATGGATGTGCCAGGACCTCCAGCCACCCCAATCGAACTCCAGACACATGTGCCACTTTGTGCATCTGGCTTACGTGGAATCTGGGGAGCCGAACCTGGATCCTTAGGCTTTGCAGGCAAGCGCCTTAATCACTAAGCCATCTTTCCAGCCCCAGAAACCAATAATTTTCAGATGAGCCCATCATGCAATATGCCTTTCCACGGGGTCAAGGAAGTTTAGCAGGCCTCTGTCTCTCGGGCTTGTTTTCAGAAGCTTTTGAACCCAGATTCTCATAGCCCAGGAGGCCTATGACTGACTGACCTGCCTGCGTACGGTCCACTTTGGAAAGAGAAACTTCCCCGGTGGTATGGGAAAGACAACACTAAGCTAATCCTGAAGGGAAACTTTAAACCAAAGCCCAACCAAGCAAGAGAGTGGGAGAGAGACTGGCAGCTGAAGCAGGCCAGACATAAAAGTCCTATTGTCCTTGCAGGGGATGGAGGCTCACAGCCGCATGATCGCATGATCGCATGCTAGGCCAGACCTGTGGTTTGGGCTGCATTGGGACACTTCTGCCCTGGAGAGCACATTCCAATGGCAGTTTTCCCCCAAAACTCTCCAGCCGGCAGAAGAACTCAATGAAGGCCTGGGGAAGGCAGACGTTGGGAGGTCATGTGGAAACTCTTCCCGTACTTAGGGGTCTTCTAATATTAAATCTGCCAGACCAAAAAAAAAAGGAGTAGCAGGGCCCATGGGGGTAGCCAAAGGGTGGGTTAAAAGGTGAAGAGAGTAAGGGAAGGGAGGCACCCCAGTTTAGTTAGAGCCTGTACAAGAATCCAAGACTGAGCCCAGGTCCTAGGAGGTTTCTGAAGCCTCAACCCCTAGAGGCTCTTGCTTATGGCATCTAAATACTTAATAAAAATCCCTTCCGAAAGCCGGGCGTGGTGGCGCACACCTTTAATCCCAGCACTCGGGAGGCAGAGGTAGGAGGATCACCGTGAGTTCGAGGCCACCCTGAGACTCCATAGTGAATTCCAGGTCAGCCTGGGCCAGAATGAGACTCTACCTCGAAAAAAAAAAAAAAAAAAAAAAATTAAAAAAATCGGGAGCAGATACAGCTCAGTTGGTAAAGTGTTCACCTTACAAAATCAGGAGCGGAGTTCAGCCCCTGGTACAGTTTGTACATCTGAAACCCCAGAGCTAGAGAGAGAGAGAAAGAGGACACCTGGAGCTCACTGGCCACCCAGTCCAGCCTAATTGGTCAGTTCCAGGCCAATGAGAGAGCCTGTCTCAAAATGTAGGTGGATTATTCCGGGCTTGGTGGCACACGCCTTTAATCCCAGCACTCGAAAGGCAGAGGTAGGAGGATCACCATGAGTTCAAGGCCAGCCTGAGGAAACGAGTGCAGACCATCAGGCTTTGTATGCAAATGGTTTTTAACCCTCCCTTCATATTCATCCTTCTCCTCATCCTCCTTTTCTTACTCTTTCTCTCTCTCTTTATTTCCTTGTCAGAGTCTCACTATGTATAGTCCAGGCTGGCCTGAAACTTCCTATATAGAAATAGAAACTCCCACTGGGTGTGGTGGCGCACGCCTTTAATCCCAGCACTTGTAGGAGGATCACTGAGAGTTCGAGGCCACCCTGAGACTACATAGTGAATTCCAGGTCGGTCTGAGCTAGAATGAGACCCTACCTCAAAAAAATCAAGAAAATAAAAATAATTTAAAAAATATAGGTGGATGGCTGAGCTAGAAAGATGGCTTAGCAATTAAGGCGCTTGCTTACAAGACTATGGACAACACATGTTTGACTCTCCAGATCCCACATAAGCCATACGTACAAGATGATGCGAGCTTGCAAGGTTGCACACACACACAAGGTGGTGTACACATCTGGAGTTCGATAACAATGACTGGAGACCCTGGCATGCCAATTCTCTGTCTCTCTCGCTTTCTTGCTTGCTCTTTCTAAAATAATAAATAAATAAATAAATAAATGGCCAGACTGTTGGGCTTGTCTCAAAAAAAGAAAAAGGTGAATGGCATTCCTGAGAATAACATCAAAGGTTATCTTTTGCCTTCCATATGCCCTCACATATATGTGCATGCACACATGTACCCACATACTACATGCATGCAAAGAAAAAGATGCCTTCCAAGAATGAAAATCACCAAGATAAAGATTTATTTATTTATTTATTTATTTGAGAGTGACAGATAGAGAGGAAGAGGCAGATAGAGACAGAGAGAGAGAGAATGGGCACACCAGGGCCTCCAGCCACGGCAAATGAACTCCAGATGCATGCGCCCCCTTGTGCATCTGGCTAACGTGGGTCCTGGGGAATTGAGCCTCGAACCAGGGTCCTTAGGCTTCACAGGCTAGCGCTCAACCCCTAAGCCATCTCTCCAGCCCCAAGATAAACTTTTAAAAGAATTAGCATGAAACCGGATGTGGTGGCGCACGCCTTTAATTCCAGCACTTGGGAGGCAAAGGTAGGAGGATTGCCAAGAGTTCAAGGTCACCCTGAGACTACACAGTGAATTCCAGGTCAGCCTGGGCTAGAGTGAGACCCTACCTAGAAAAAACAAAAATAAAATTTAAAAATTTTAAAAAGAATAAGCATGAAGAGCTGTAACTTCGTTACTCAGTGGACTGAAGCATGAAAATCACAAGTTCAAAGCCAACTTAGACCATGTAAGGAGTTTTTTCTTTTCTTTTTTCATTTTTTGTTTTTCTAGATAGGGTCTCACTCTAGCTCAGGCTGACCTGGAATTCACTATGTAGTCTCAGGGTGGCCTCGAACTCACAGTGATCCTCCTACAAGTGCTAGGATTAAAGGCTTGTGCCACCACGCCCGGTGGGAGTTTCTATTTCTATATAGGGAGTTTCAGGCTAGCCTGGACTATACATAGTGAGACTCTGACAAGGAAAGAAAGAGAGCGAGATAGAAAGAAAAAGAGAATGAGGAGAAGGATAAATATGAAGGGAGGGTTGAAACCATTTGCATACAAAGCCTGATGGCCTGCCCTCGTTTCCCCAGTACCCAAGTAAAGCCAGGTGCACAAATGGTGCATGTGTCTGGAGTTCATTCTGGCACACCCATATATTTCTGTTTCCTCACAAATGAGTAAATAATAAAGGCTTTTTTATAAAGAAAAAAAAGAAAGAGATTGAAAGGCAAGGGGAAAAGAAAGAAAAAAGAAAAGAGAGAGTGGATAGACCACTGACAGAATAGCGGAGTAGAAAGATACTGAGCCATGAACTTGAGTCAGTAACTTTGGATAAGTCACCTACTGGTTTGGGCTCTGCTTCTGCCATCCTTCCAGACCTGGCATCCTGAGAGTCTCTGCGCATGTGCCTTCAGCATCCAGAGAATTGGGGCTTTTAAAAAAAAAAAATATATATATATATATATATACCCTTCTATCTTCTCATGCCATTATCACACTGGTAATTGTTAGGAAGGGAACTTTGCTCTAACAAAAAGCATAGCCAATGCATATGTCTGATGAATTGGGACACTTATATGTGTGTATGAACACACACGCACACACGCACACACACACACACACATACAGAGAGAGAGAGAGAGAGAGAGAGAGAGTCTTAAAATGGCCAGAGATAGCTTGAACAATTTAAGATCAATGGTTAATTGAAGATAATTTTGCATGTGCTTTGAAATGAGCCAATTTTCTAGATCAATTTATTTGAAGACTCTGGCAAGATATTTGACCTTTGAAAGCATTATAGAGGTGGTCTTCGAATACAATGGAGAAATCAGGGCCTAAGTGAGTCAGAACTACCCAGAGCCCACACAGAGGAGTTTAGGCCCTTATTACTATCTTTGTTAATCAGTTGCCATTTGGAGAATCACACTTACTTGACAGTGAGATTTAAAGTTGATTTATCTTTGCATCTTTGAGAGATACCTGTACAGAAATTGTTAAGCAAATATTTACATAATAAATGAATACCTCCCTCCAAATAGACAGGACTTTTTTTTTCCTTACAAACTAAGACACCTTGAATCAAAGTAGATAACATTCATTTAGCTATGCATCAGTATCATGGATTCCAGGAACATTAGACAATGACCCTTGACTATAATCTATTGTAAGCCTCCCCGCCCCCTTTTTTTTTTAATGAGAGAGAGAGAAAGAATCAGTGCACCAGGACCTCCAGCCACTGAAATCAAACTCCAGATGCTTGCACCACCTTGTGCGTGTGCATGACCTTTGTGCTTGTGTCGCCTTGTGTGTCTGGCTTATGTGGGTCCTGGGGAATATGAACCTGGGTCCTTAAGCTTCGCAGGCAAGAGCCTTAACCACTAAGCCATCTTTCCAGCCCTGAACCTCTCATTTCATGGATTAGAAGAGACCAAGGATCACAGAGACTAAATAAACTATCTGAGGTCACATAGCTAATCTGTAACAGAACCCAGTGTTTCTGGCATCTAACCCAAGGGATTTTTTTTTTTTTCCACCAAACCACCCTGTCTTGAGAATGACAAGAGCACAAATAAAGAATCTCTGCCCTTATATATAGTCTCCCTAACCCGTCATTATGGAGGGAGAAGCGTTCAGCTGTTTTAATTGCCACCTGCAGAAGTACTTGGCGGTCCTGCTACGATTACATTTTTGGCAAGCCCCGGCGAGAGGCGGTTTGAACAGCTAAGGCAAAGTGAGAAAGAAACACGGTGTAATAAAGGCTTTTTTTTTTTTTTTTTTTTTTTTTTGCCAGGTTGGAATTAAGTGCTCTGAGCTTGGGCTGCTGGCTTTTGGGTGACGTCAGGATTGCTGTTTTCATGCTTCAGTGAGCAGGAAATTGGAGCTCAAGATCTGACAGCCACCCAGTCTTGCCCAAGCATCACCCCTTCCAGCCCAAGCAAAAGTGTTAAGTTTTGCTTGCTCAGAACAGTTCCATTCATACCAGAGGTTCTGAGGAAGCTGCCTTGCCGTGATTTTGTGTCACCCAAGCTGCCCCTCTACGTGATTGCTTAGAGCTGAAATTTCGGAGGAGCATTCGGGCCCATAAGGAGGCCAATAAGCCCCATAGATCCGACGGCCTGCAGGCCCGCCACAGGTCAGGTCGCTACTGTTCTAGGGGTGGGTGGAGCTGAGCAGTGACCAGACAGCATTAAGACTCAGCCAGGAAATTAGTGAAGGTGCAAATTGCATAGTCGTGGCTGCAGGGCAAGAGGAAAATTACAGGTCATTGCCCAAAGGGAGAGAAATAGCAGGGTGGTATTTTGGAACCTGGCATCAGGGAGCCACTAGGCATAGTCATCACTGCTTACAAAGAAAAAAGAAAAAAGCAGGGCTGGAGAGATGGCTTAGTGGTTAAGGCACTTGCCTGCAAAGCCAACCTGCAAAGCCAAAGGACCCAGGTTCAATTCCCCAGGACACACGTAAGCCAGATGCACAAGGTGGCGCACGTGTCTGGAATTTGTTTGCGGTGACTGAAGGCCATTCTCTCAGTCTGTCTGTCTATCTATCTATCTATCTATCTATCTATCTATCTATGTGCCTACTTACCTCTCCAAAATAAATAAAAATAAAAAATATTTTTAAAGGCAACTTTTGTTTTTGTTTTTGTCTTTTTTTTGAGGTAGGGTCTCTCCCTAGCTCAGGCTGACCTGGAATTTACTGTGTAATCTCATGGTGGCCTCAAACTCACAGTGATCCTCCTACCTCTGCCTCCTGAGTGCTGGGATTAAAGACGTGCACCACCACGCCTGGCAACTCTTTTTTTTCTTTTTGTAGCACAATATACAAATGATCAGTGACTTTTATGACCTCAACGTTCCCTCTAACCTACCTACACCCAGGTCAAGACAGACAGTGGAATGCCTCCCTGTGTCTACTGGCTGACACTCCGTCCAGGGGGCGCTGCTAATCTACTTCGTCCTTTTCTTGTGTTTTTAAAATTTTTTATTTATTTATTTGAAAGAGAGAGAGAGGGAGAGAGGATAGGAGCACCAGGGCCACCAGCCACTGCAAACAGATGCATGTGCCAGCTTGTGCAGCTGGCTTGTGTGGGTACTGGGGAATCGAACCTGGGTCCTTTGGCTTTGCAGGCAAGGACCTTAGCTATTAAGCCATCTCTTCGGCTCTCTTGTTTTTTTTCTTGCAGGCCAAGTAGCAAGTTAGGAGAAGATCTGTCAGTGGGGTTTTTCCAGGTTGTTCTGCAGCTCAGTTGCTGAAGGCCAAAGGTGGCAATCCACTGGTCTTCCTCAGCAGCCCCTCTGGTGCACGTTGCTCTTGAAGGGATCAGATTGGGAGATGGAGTTGAGCAACTCCTAAAAGAAAGGAGATATTAAAGGGAACAGCACTGGGCTGGTCCTTGGTCTCCCACGTCCTGGCCGGGCTGGCCTTTGCCCTAAAGAAGCTGGCAGAGGAAGACCCACGTACAGAATCCTCTAGCATTGAAGCTCTTGGTCAAATTGCACAGCCGTGGGCTGTTCACTGAGGGCTGCTTCTGTTTCTTTTTTGGTGTTTTTGTGGTGTTTTTTTCTTATTGCAGGCTTTCTGAGTTTCCTTAGAGTGGTCAACCATGCAGGGGAGGAGTGTAGATTGTTTCACTTCCGTGGGTTTCCTGTCAGGCGACAAACTCAGGCCTCCAAGGCTTGGCAGCCTCGACACTGATTTTTTTGTGGCCTGGCGTCATGGCTTGGTTTGCCACCTGGCTGCAAGGGACTCTTCTACCCTGAGAGCAACAGTGTTTGGGGAATAATCAGGAGTTTTTAAAATAGGTTTCATATTCTGGTTGTGAGTTTGGGTTTGGCTTCTCTTCAGCTCATAGCATTGTGCACACCAGTGTGTGTGTGTGTGTGTGTGTGTGTGTGTGTGTGTATGCATGTGTGTGTCAGAGTAACGCATTTCGGTGTGAACTGCAAAAATAGCAGCCAGTGCTCACATTGGCGGTACATGTACTGAAAGTGGACCAATACATAGAAAATTAGCATGGCTCCTACACAAGGATGGCATGCAAATTCCTGAGGTATTCCATAATTTTAAAATAAACTGGGCACTGGAAGATGTCTCAGTGGGTAAAGCACCCAAGCATTATGACCTGAGTTGAGATTTCAAGATTCCATGTCAATGGCCAACAAGATGGCACAAGCCTGTAATTCCAGCACTCCCAGCGCTGGGGAGGCTGGGACAGGCAATTCTTAGGGTTCACTGGCTGACTGGTCTAGCCCAATAGTTGAGTTCTACATTCAGCCTCAAGGAATAGGATGGCAATGAGGGATAAGACAGATGACCTTGAACTCTGGCCTCCACACGTGTGTGCAGGCATGCACACCATACATATATACATATGCAAAGAAATAATAAAATGAAGTTGGAGTTGGGATTTTTTTTTTCTGTTTTCTGGGGTGATAAGGAGATTGCTCAGGGTCTCAGTGGAGGAGAGGTGTTACCGTGGTCACTGGGTCCTTGGCTTATGGGAAGAGGTTCTAGTTACTTCTCAACCCACTAAAATTTAGTTTCCCTGGCTCTATCTCTGATCTTCTACTAAAGCCCCAAGACTCTTTTTTTTAAATTTTTATTAGCATTTTCCATGATTATAAAAATATATCCCATGTTAATTCCCTCCCCCCCACTTTCTCCTTTGAAATTCCATTCTCCATCATATTATCTCCCCATCACAATCATTGTACTTACATATATACAATATCAACCTATTAAGTACCCTCCTCCCTTCCTTTCTCTTCCCTTCATGTCTCCTTTTTAACTTACTGGCCTCTGCTACTAAGTACTCTTTTTTTTTTTTAAATAGGTTTCTTTTTTAAATTTTTTTAAATCATTTTTATTTATTTATTTCAGAGCAACAGACAGAGAGATAGGCAGATAGAGAGACAGAATGGGCGCGCCAGGGCCTCCAGCCACTGCAAACGAACTCCACACGGGTACACCCCCTTGTGCATCTGGCTAATGTGGGTCCTGGGGAACCGAGCCTCGAACCGGGGTCCTTAGGCTTCACAGGCAAGCGCTTAACCACTAAGTTATCTCGATCCTGATTTTCAGTCAGCTTCCTGGTGGAGCTGGCACTGTTGACCCCTTCCACCACCAGGACATTTTCTTCTCTGTTGGCCACCAAGAGACCATCTATCCAAGCTTTTCTCCTGTACCTCAAGTTCTTCCAACTCAATCCTTCTTGCAGTCTCTCCTTCCACTTATCTTTCTGACATTGTTCTTTCCTGACACTCTCTGTTCAAGACGTCTTCTACTCCCCACCTTTCTTCCTGTGGGCCATCATATATGCCCACTGGCTTCAACCTCAGATCTAGATCTCTAGGTAAACATCTCTCCTTAAAGTTCCAGACTGACCACTGGCCTCTTCATTACCCTCTCTATAAGCATCAGTAATAATTGGGGCTGGGGAGATGGCTTAGTGATTAAGCACTTGCCTATAAAGCCTAAGGACCCTGGTTTGAGGTTCGATTCCCCAGGACCCACGTAAGCCAGATGCACAAGGTGGAGCATGCATCTGGAGTTCGTTTGCAGTGGCTGGAGGCCCTGGAATGCCCATTCTCTCTCTCTCTCTCTCTCTCTCTCTCTCTCTCTCTCTCTCTCTCTCCCTCCCTCTCTCTCTCTCTCTCTCTCTCCCTCTTTCTTTCTCTGTCTATTGCTCTCAAATAAATAAAAATAAACAAAAATATTTTAAAAAGTACCAATTGACCTTAACCCCCACTGCACCTTACAATCACAGCAGCTTAAAAAATAATCCAGGACTAGAGAGATGGCTTAGCAGTTAAGGTGTTTGCCTGCAAAGCCAAAGGACGCAGGTTCTATTCCCCAGGACCCACATTAGCCAGATGCACAGGGTGGCACATGCGTCTGGAGTTCATTTGCAGTGGCTGGAGTGCCCATTCTCTCTCTCTCCCTCTTTCTCTCTGTCAAAAAAATAATAATAATAGTCCATGTGTGGGCCGGCACACCTTTAATCTCAGCACTTGGGAGGCAGAGGAGGAGGATCATCATGAGTTCAAGGCCACCCTGAGATTACATAGTGAATTCCAGGTCAGCCTGGACCAGAGTGAGATTCTACCTGGGATGGTGGGGGAAGGAATCAATGTGTGGGTGTTATTACCTGAGCTACTGATTTAATCTGTCTGGATGGGATAGGCCCCAGCCATGATTACAGTCCCTCAATGGCCATGGTTTGTGCTGTGAAGGTAGCACCCCTTCAATAAACATCACATTTTGCATTTTGATCTCCTGCCCCCCAAACTAGCTACATCCAACACGATACTCTTGAGCTGTAGCAATGAGCTACAGCTACCAGTTAACTATGCAACCATGAAGGAAAATAAGCAATACTCAATGGCGTACCATGTTACTAAGGTGAGGTAGAATCTGAAATGCATTTTACATACAGTATTGTTGAGTTCTGGTGCTTTGTCAGGACGTAACCCTGTGGTAAGATGAGGAGCATCCATGCTGTTCAGTTTCTCCGGGGCTTCTAGTGAATAGTCAGAAATGAGGACTCTGTGGCACAAGGTTCAATGGCCATAGAGCCGAAGCACTTGGCAAGGAATCCCTTCACGTGCCCAAGCTTGTTCCTCCTCCAGGGCAATAAATCACAATGCTGACCCTTACAGCTCCAAAGTTAGGAAGGATGTTAATGGTGGGGGGGGGGGACCGAGACTGAGCAAAATCTAATTCAGAGGACTAATTCTCCACCTTTCTACTCCTTTCTGAACACACTCCCGCTCTGATCCTACTTAAATGCCAGTCAGTGGGATGCCTGCCTAGCATGCACAAGGTCCTGGTCTTCAGCACCACATAAAGCTCAGCGTGGTGGCAACATGTCCGTAATCCCAGCACCGAGGAGGTAGACAAAGCAAGATCAGAAGATCAAGGTCATCTTCAGCTATACCGTGAGGCCAGCCTGAGCTACAGGAAACCCTACCTCGAAAAAACAAAATAAAATAAAACAAACCAGAAATACCACCGGACTTAAGAGGTCAGTGAGGAAGTGAAAAAAAAAAAACAAAAATCCGCTGTCACATGGTGGCCAGCAGATGCGGTCCAGTTAGACTCACACTCATACTGGCTGGTCTCCCAGACTGGTTACCCTCTGCCTGGCTGCCCCTAAAAATGGGAAGGACCTGGGCTGGAGAGATGGCTTAGCGGTTAAGCGCTTGCCTGTGAAGCCTAAGGACTCCAGTTCGAGGCTCGATTCCCCAGGACCCACGTTAGCCAGATGCACAAGGGGATGCACATGTCTGGAGTTCCTTTGCAGTGGCTGGAGGCCCTGGCACGCCCATTCTCTCTCTCTCACTCACTCTCAAATAAGTAAAAATAAACAATTTTTTTTTTTAATGGGAAGGACCTTGCGTTGTTACTCCATGTACTGCTGGGCTCAACGCTCTGGACCTCGGACAGGGTCTTCTGTCTCCCACCTTTGTATATATCCTGCAGATCCGCAGGTCTATTCTGATGCCACCATCCAGCGCGAGGAAGTGGGGGCAGAAGGTGGCAGTGATATTCCCTGGTTGCACCAACACATCGCAGACCTGACAGGTTTCTGGTAACTTTCTCTATTTCATCTGCCATCAGCTGTGTCCCTGCGAGGCACCTGCCCTCCTAAATCGCACACTGGAGGGCCGCGTCCTGCTGAAGATGCCTGCGCCTCTCTGAGATGCGATGCGCGGCTCCTCCGCTAGAGGCGCGCTCCGAAGCCCGCACGCGCTCAACTGAGCCGCCAGTGTGATCAGATCCGGGTGGGAACTGCGGGCAGAGCTGGTCATCTTCAAAAGGGCAGCTGGGCCACCAGTCCAGGACCGCTCCAATCTGACAGTTTGAGGTCCCCAAGGCCCTGTACCACCTCACTTTTCCAGGGAGACCCGCACCTCCTTGAAAAAAAAAAAAAAAGAAATCACTCTGTAAATTGCTACAAACCGTCCTGCTCACTCCTCCCTGGGATTTCAGCCTCCCTGCTAGGGCAATCCTGGCCGCATAACTCTAAACGTCTCCCTGCGCCAGGCTCTGCCTTTAGGTGTCCTAACCAAGATCTCAAGGTCGGCATCCTGACCCACCGAAGCTTTTTATGGCCTCTGTAACCTGGGGCACATTAAATAATCTCGCAGACGCTGGGTTGGCTGGTCTGTAAAATATGGAGACTATTCCTGCCCGTGCAGTTGTGAGGAGGAAGCGAATGTAAGACACACACAGCCCAGAATAAACACATTAGAGGTAGTTGAAACGCTTGCGTAGGTGTCACGGTAGCATCACGTAAAGTCATGTAGGCGAATTGTTTGTGTTATTATTACTGCCAAATAATCAGATTGCTTCCTCCTCCTCTTCTTCCTCCTCCTCCTCTTCTTTTCCTTTAAACGTTCATCCTCTCGACCTGCATCATTCTGGGAAAGAACCGTGCACACTTGCACTTGAGACTCCATAGAAAACAGCCTGACCCAGTGCCTAGTTGTAATTTCCTTGGGGGCTTTGAAAGGGTCTTTGCCAGGCCAGCGCGTGCGGCACTTCTGTTTGCAAGGAGGCAGTGAGAAAATTACATCCCTGGTTTAGGAGAGTCAAACATAAACAGTTCACAGTAGGACTCTTTGGATGAGCTAGTTCATTTCTCTTTCGTGGTTTTCTTCTTGGTCGTTGATGGTCCACTGCAGACTAATGCAATGCTGATGTGTCTTAATATTAATGGGTCAGAGATGAATTCGGTCTTGGGAGTGACCATGGGGGCCGAAACAAGACCAAGTAAAATTCATTCTCAATCTCTGTCTCTGTCTCTGTCTCTCTCTCTCTCTCTCTCTCACGTCTGAGTCTCCTAGGGAAGCATCTTCCAGATTATGTCTGCATTTAAACGCCCCTGCTTCTTCACTCATAATTTTCTGCCTGAGCAAAAAGGGAGTGCGGCCTGGGGGCGTGGTGGCGCATTCCTTTAATCCCAGCACTAGGGAGGCAGAGGGAGGAGGATCTCTGTGAGTTCGAGGTCACCCTGAGACTACATAGTGAATTCCAGGTCAGCCTGGGCTAGAGTGAAATCCTACCTCGAAAAAACAAAACAAAACAAAACAAAAAGGGAGTGCGCTGCTGACAAGAGAGGCCCTCTGGGCTGTGCAGGGGGTGGCGCTATTTAACCCTTTGTAAGTGAAATGCGGCTGGACCAGGCACGCCACCCCCCCCCCCCTAGCTGCTCTCCCCACTGCACCTGCTGTGCAACGTTAAAGGTGACCCAAAGCAATCTTTGGGGTCATTGTGGGTGACAGCAGACTCACAAGAAGGTGGCCTTTTACGGATGAGGCCAGATTGGGGGGGGGGGGCGGGATTGCCTGCGCCCTTCTTCTCCAACTGTCCTCTGGCCGACAAAGCACTGTGAACACCGTGTTCGCTGAAAGAGACCCGAGAGCGTCTGCCGCCCTGTGACTGCAGCATCCCGGGTGTTTCCCAAGGAAGCCTGGACTGTGCCAGGGGGCAATGCCCTGACTCCCCTTGCCCTCCTAGACCAGAAGACAAGCTCTGCAGACATTCTGCTGGTCTCTTGCAAGCTAAAAGTAGACTGGGCGCAGCAGCCAAGTTTCTACCTTTTAAAAGGAGAAACAAAACAAACAAACAAACAAAAAACCCGGTGCGTGCTTTGTCCTCAACTGGAAATGCAAAATCTGAACCAGGGCCAGAAAGTTGAGAAAGTTGGTGGTGCCACCAAGCGCCCTTTGGGAATGTGCGCTCCTGGGTGTTTGCAGTAGCGCTGGGTTGCGGCAGCCACATTTATACACTCGTTGCGGAGGTGGGGATGGGGGCCATCAGGAAACCCACGACCCCCATCCGTATGGAAAGCCTTTCTTTCCTCCCGGAAGCCAAAAGCCAACCAAATGTCCTTTAGCCACGCCCAAACTCCCTGTGACAATTCTGATATATGGATGACTTTCCCTGGGAAATGCATTTTGAAAACGTCCAAGCCTTGCCACTTGATTCGCTTATCGCGAAGAAAGCTTAGCACAGTCCCAAGTTGGGGGTTTCTCGTGGATTCGGTGTCCGATTTACTGGGTTAAACTTAGCAACGCCACCCAGGCCACCTCTGGCCACCCCTGGGCCCAGGCCTGGAGCCTCAGGCTCCCATCTCAGGGCGATGGTAGTATTTATCAACTCCCTCCCCAGGACCTCGGATTTCACCTCGTTCTTTCCCCTCTGCATGTTCAGTTTGTTTTCTCAAGACCTAAGCAATTTTTAATGTACTCTATACTTCCCGCTTAATCCTCATCGTTTATTGTATAATTATAGTTTCAAAGTGATTATGTAATTAAAATCATGTTTCGTTGCAGCAGGACTTCAAAAGGGACGGCAGACCCCCGCTCTGGCATTGTTTTCTAGTGATGTAATAATTTCCCTGTGATATTTAAAATAAACACATTAGTTCAAGAATTCTAAACATGTCTCAAAGTATATAGTAGGCTTGATTGGCACGAGGCTGGCTTGTAAAGAAATGGTAAAACCTATCACTAGTTTAATATATTTCTACGCTCCCATGCAGGGTAAATTACAGGATAATGGGGCGCAGGCGATGGTAAGCTCTGTTTATATAATCCATTTCTTCACACGAGTTCCCATTGCTTTCCGTTCCCTTTGCTGTATGTGGTGGTTCTCTGATCCCCTGACCCCAGCCATGTGTTTTCACTTTTTCTTCTGATCTCAATTCCATGACCAGCGGGGAATAAAATACAAATTGAATAGTAACCATTCACAGGCCGTTCTTTTCAAACTGTTGTTAAAACCTCTTTGTCTTGTCTAGCGGTTGATAGATACATGTGGTGTGTTTCTCCGCTTGACTTTTCTTCTTCATCATCATCCTCCTCCTCTTCTCTCTCCGCCACTGCTCCTCCACTTCGCCTTGGCCAAGGGGGAAAAAAATTAAAAGGAAAATAATAATAATAACCCTCCTCCAATTATACTCTTTAAAAATTAAAACCCACACTTCATTTTCCAACCATCCCTTGCGCGTCCCGCGCGCTCCCGGGTCGCCGGGCGGATTCACCACGTGCAATAAAAGAACCGGCGGGAGCCGAGCGAGCGCGGCGCCCCGTGTGAGGTCCACGCCGCCGTCCCGCGGCCGGAGGGTTCATGTCACACACAACCGGCCCCGCCTCTGATCTCCACGTGGAACGCTCCTTCCAGGAATTCCAGGGGGCTGGGGGCTGGGGGCTGGGGGGGGGGGGCGGTGGAGGCCCGTCCGAGAGAGGGAAGTTAAGATGATCTGAAAACTACTTCGCTCCCCTCCCCTCCCCTCTCTTTCCCTTTTCACGGCTGGCCTTGCTGGAGGGGGTGGGGGGATGGTGAGGTGCACCGGAGGGAGAGCTGTCGGGTTGTCCGGGTCCCTGGACCTAGCCCTTTCCTAGATATCTCCCTCCGGTGCAACCCCTGGCCTTCTCCTCCGGACCCCTAAAGACAAGAGTCACTAAATGCAGAAACCTAGGTTCTGCGCCCTGCTTGCTTTAATATATATGTATGTGTATATGTATATGTATATATGTGTGTGTGTATATATATATATACATATATATATACATATGTGTGTGTGTGTGTATATATATATATATATATATATATATATTCCCCCCCCCCCCAGAGGGTCTTCAAGGTCAGCGCGCGGCATGGTCTTGGTTAATTCATTGCTAACACTCGCCCGGGGGGAACCGGACGGCAGGAATGGATCTTGTCCGGTGGCCTTGGGACCCCTTCGTTCTATGGCCGTGTCTGTCCCTGTAGATGAGTCCACTCGGCCTTCCCGCGAGGCGGGGCGCGCCGCGGCACGGTGGCTCTGCGCGCCCTGGGCGCACGGCCGGGGCGGGGAGCTCGGGCCCGCGCCGGGTAGGGTTTCCCGGGCGAGGCGGCGCGGAGCCAGCGGCCCCGGGGCGAGGGCGCCTGACAGCGCTGTCCGCCGCGGGCCCGCGTACCTGTAAGCTGAGCCCGGCTCACGTGCTTCATATTAAACTTCCGTGCCCGGTGTCTTTTCATTCTCTCTCTCTCTCCCTCTCTCTCTCTTTTTCCTCGGAAAGGGCTCTTATAAACTTCCCTTCGTTTATCTAGCCTGGTTTTCATTGCTCCAGTTTTGCATGGGTTGACTTTGTTTAGTTTATTAACCCACGGGGTTACTTTAACTAAACATTTGGGCTGAATACTTTGGGGTTGGATTTCAACGTTTTCTAACGAAATTACTGAGTTTTTTGAAGCCGCACAGAGAACGCTGTGTTGAGTTTATTAGTCAATTTAACAAGCTATAAGGGAAGGGAGCGGGGTGTGGTGGTGGGGGGGGAATGCATTTAGGACACTCCGGGTTCGGACCCACCCAAGGAAGCAGCTAGCGACCCCTCGGGATGGGGATGGGTTCCACCCGCGCTGCCCACTGCTCAAAGCGCGCCTGGGGCCTTCATTCCTGCCACCGCCCGGCCTCCCGGCTGCAGGCTCCGCTGCGCCCAGGCCCCAGGGCTTCCCAGGAGGGACCGTGCAGGAAAAGGGAGCTGGGATGGGATCAACCGGAAAGATTGGAAACCAACTGTTCCAAGTGGGCAGAGGACAGACTGGCCACTTGGATCTTAGACCAGGATGTGCCTTTCCTCGGGCCTTTTGGAGGCTGTGGGAGCCTGGAGGACTCTGTCCAAGTGCGAAGACGGCCTAGGGCAGCCTAGGAATTGGACACACAGGGAGGGAAGTGTGGCCTTTCGGGCCACGTCCTTCTACCCCAGGAAGTCTTCAAGATGGTGAAACTAAGCCGAAGAGCCTTTCTCTACAGCTTCCTGTCCTGGACAGTTACCTTTCCCTTCCCTACTTCACGCTCTTCCTGCCTTTTAGATTTTGGTACCGATGTCCAGCTAAGAGCTGGCCTAGCTTAACACATCCTTGAACCGGTGGGAAACTCAGAAGAATCTGGGAAGTCTGTCATGGTGTGATAATGAGGCGGAAGTCCCAACAAGTGGGAGGAGGGGAACCCTTCAGCTTTCTGGGATATGTTGGGTGGGAGGGAGTGAAACAGTGAGATTTCTCCCAAGCTGAGCATGTGAATTTCACACCATGAAGACAAGGTGTCTTTACCACCTGTAACTTGGGAAGTGATGAGGACCATGGCTCCCAACATTTCTAAGATTTCATTATAATAAAGATCAACATTTGAATGATACAAAATGGAAGAACAGGAAGAGTCTTTCAGCTTCGTCCCTTAGCCTCCCAACGGCCCTCTCTTAAAGCCAGCACTTCTTTATTTAGAAAAAAAAATTTTTTTTTGTTTATTTTTATTTATTTGAGAGTGGCAGACAGAGATAGAAAGAGGCAGATAGAGAATGGGCGCTCCAGGGCCTCCAGCCACTGCAAATGAACTCCAGATGCATGTGCCACCCTGTGCATCTGGCTTTGGTGGGTCCTGAGGAATCGAGCCTTGAACCGGGGTCCTTAAAGCCACCACTTCTTGTAAATTGCTCTGGCTGATAGCAAGCCTTTGCAAAGGCTTACCTGCTTCCTGCTGAGCTCTGCTTCCACTCTCCGGACAGGCACACCTCTTTCACTGTTGACTGCAAGACCCCCAAGAGGACCACCCCCGGCCTTACAAGTCCTTGTTTGACATCCTCTATCCTGGCCTTCCAAGCCCCTGAACCACCAGGCTGCAGGTTGCAGATGGACTGAGAGCCTCCCTCCTCTCAAGACTCCCACTGCATGGGGCAGTTGGTTAGTTAGTGGGGTTTGTTAGCTAGCAGATTGATTGGTTAGTGGGTTTAGTGGGTATTTATACTGGTTGGTTAATTAGTGGATTGGTTGTCAGTGGGATGGTTGGGGCTGAGTCACACCTCCTCTCCCAACGTCCCACAGTCATGGCGTTCACTGTCTTCTCCAACAGTCTGACCCCTCTGGGTACTACTAGAGTCAATTTCATAGAGATTTCTGGAACTTTCTGGGCACCCTTTTCTGATGTGTACTGGTCAAGCTCTTCTCTGGCCTTGGTCAACCTTCTCACTGCCCAGCCATTTGGAATCAGTCTTTCCTTGTACTCCACAGTAGCTTACTTTGATACCACTTATATTTAATAGTCACTTGGGTGTCTTATATTTCTCCCTTTAGGTTCCAAGCAGTTAACTCCTAAGACATTCAAAGCAAATACTAATTTTTATTTATTTTAGAGAGAGAGGGAGAGAGAGAGAGAAAGGGAGGGAGAATGGGCATGCCAGGGCCTCTAGCAACTGCAAACAAACTTCAGATGCATCTGGCTTCCATGGGTACTGGGGAACTGAACCCGGGTCCATAGGCTTGGCAGGCAGGTACCTTAACTGCTGAGCCATCTTTCTAACCTAATACCAATTTTTTTTTGTTAATTAGTCTTTTCTCCTCACCCTCCCTCCCCCAAAAGGAAAAGATGCTGCACTAAGCATTAAACCCTTCTCTTACCTAAATGTTAGTTACCATTAGCTCTCAGTATCCTGTTAAGGTAAATCTCACTGGTTTGATTAATTGATGGCACTAAATCTTTCAGAATTCCTGTGCATTTAAAGGTACCTGGTCATTCTAAGGAATCTCCACATTTGTGGTGGTGGTGGTGGGGGGGAACACCACACACTTCGAGGTTTGAGATTCCTGATGAAGATGCTGCCATTTGGGGACATTTTTTTACATCATTGCTGAAGTTCTAGGTCCCTCCAATATTACCCAGGTTTAAGTTCATAGACATTTCTCTACATTCTCTGCTTTTTTGGGACAGGGAAGCAGATTCCTGAAGGAAGGGGAAGACTTTCTAAGTTCCTCGGTAGGTATCTTTTTGCACCCCTTCCCCTTTTCCAGGAGCACAACTTCACCCATGTGGCCCATGGTGACCTGTGGTGGCGCTTGCACCTGGAGGACAAGGTCCCTTTGGACTCCACTGAGCCCTGAGGCACAATGCAATAGGACTGAAGCTTACACCAGGACAGCCTCTCGCTGCAGCCAGCCTAGAGCTACAGTTTTAGTCCTGCTTCCCATAGAATACCATGAAGTTCATCCTTCCCCCACCTCCACCTCTGCCACTGTAGGGGGTAGGTGACAAGAGCTTACTATTATTTAAGTAAGATTTGCTGCCCACCAGCAATCAAGACTATGCAAGGGCAGATACCAAGCAGGTGCTGAGACCACAGTGACGGACAAGATGGTCAAAGACCCTACTCTCAATGGGGCTTACCATCTTATTAGAGGGGCTTCAGTAAATGTTCTTGGGGCTTAACCTCAAGGTGTCCAGGCTCAGCTGATGGAGAACACCCCGGGCCTAGGACTCCTGCGGTCCCCTCAACACTCGTTGTGGATTTTTGCTCAACTTCATGGGTCAGCATTTTACCTCCAGACTGGGAAGACTTTATGAGACTGGCCACGTCAGTGTGCATGTTGTAGATCCTTTAAACGTGAAATGCTCATATGCTCAGGTCTGGAAGTTAAGTCGTGATTATAAAAGGAAATCCGATCAGTTCTGTATAATAACAAAAACAGACTTGCACTCCTCTCTCTTGCTCCCCACCCATGAGAAAAAAAACAAACACCCTGGAAAGAATCTGAAGTTAAAATAAAATGCAGCTGGCCACAGGCCATCGTGTGTGATGATAATTAGACAAATGTTTTCCAAGGATGCATGATCTTGTGAAGACGGTGGGGTGGGGAGGGAGTTAGGAAAGAGGTTAGTAAAGCAACAAGCCCTGTATGCCCACAAAGGGGTTAAGTGATAGCTCAATGTCACCCAATCTCTAATTTGGTAACTTGTATTTATTTTTTTCCCATGCATACTGGGAAACATGTCTTCAACTAAGAGAGTGAAGAAAACCTGAAGGCTTTGATTTACAAAAATTAAAGCCATGACTAGGCTTTGGATCAAGGTTGAGTCCTGAGCCTGGAAAGCCTCATCCTTCATCTCTCCAACCTTTCCTGCCCCAGGGAAAGAGTTAAGAGTCTTAAATTAAAGCAGCTCTTCTGCCATCTGGGGCTCTGGCTTGTCTGACCCTCTCCCAAATCACTGTAAGCCTGAGTCTGGAATGGATAGACAGCTGGACAGGGTGACCTGGCTGCCTTCTGCTTCTGGGTGGTTTGGGATCTTGGGACCAGGCCTGGTGACAGAGGATGGAGAGGATGCCAGTATCATCCATAAGCTGCCCAACTGTGTGCAAGATGTGGGTGCCTCTCATTCCCCACTTGACCTCCTCCTTAGAGATCCTATGAGACATTCACACCTTAGTGTGACTGCTGAAGCCAGTGTGTCAAACCACCCAGGGTTATTTACATTCTAAGCTCGGACTTTGATAGAGACAAAAGTAATTTATCCCCATTAAAAGAATCCTGAATATGTGAACACATGGACAAGGGTTTTTGGTGTGAAAGGGGGTTAGAAAAGAGATGGGAAATTCCCTTCGAAGCTAGTGAGCGCAGGGTTGGGGGTAAACTGGTGAAATTCTTCCATCTGAACCAAAGAGAAGTTGTTACCTGTGGGGAGACTGTTGAGTAGAGGTGGGAGAAAAAGAAATGGCAGGGAAGGCATTTGTACGTAACAAAGCACCCACTCTCTGTTTCCAAGGGAGACGATTTTCAAGTAAGGTGGTGGATTCCAAGCTGCCTGCCTAGGCTCAGAGAGCCTGGGAAATGTCTACAACATTGCCCCAACTCTTGAAGACTCCTCCTTGACCCCTTCAGGTGTGTGTCCTCTGTGGACAAGAAAGGCCGTGGCTGTTCTGTTGAGAGTCATGCCTGGATATCCTTAGAAACTGGGGTAATTGCACAGTGTATTCAAAGCATACATACGCTGTGCCCCTGATGATGGGCTTTTGGTACTTTCTGACCTGCTTCTAGGGAAAATATGTTGGCCAGGCTAGCCTCAGCGTCCTCCCGTCTGAGCCTTTCTAGTAGCCAAGACCCCAGGTGCAAGCAAGATTTTGTTTTCTTGCCGGGCGTGGTGGCACACGCCTTTAATCCCAGCACTTGGGAGGCAGAGGTAGGAGGATCGCTGTGAGTTCGAGGCCACCCTGAGACTCCATAATGAATTCCAGGTCAGCCTGGGCTAGAGTGAGACCTGACCTCGAAAAAACCAAAAAAAAAAAAGATTTTGTTTTCTTTTTAATCAAGGAGAAGTTTTTAAAATATAAAAGCCATTTTTGAGTATGAAATAATGCACATGTATACATGTATTATGTAAAATGCAAACAAATATAGAAAAATATAAAGTAAAACAAACAAACTCAAAATACTACCCAGAGATAAACATTACGAACTGTGGTGGTTTAAATGTAAAATGCTGGGCTGGCCAGATGGCTTAGCGGTTAAGGCGCTTGCCTGTAAAGCCTAAGAACACTTGTTCAAATCTCCAGATCCCATGTAGAGCCGGACACAAAGGTGACAGAAGCGTGCAATGCAGCACAGGAACACCAGGGGGCGCATATGTTTGGAGTTCCCTGGCACACCCCTTCTCTCTCTCTCTTTCTCTATCAAATAAATAAATAAGTAAAAATAAAATAAAATAAATTAAAAAAAAAAACAAACCTGAAACAGGTGGGACACTAGGATGAAATTTCATGTTGGATGGTCAGGAAGGCCTTTCTGAAGAGTGACATTGAAACTAAGCTATGGGGAAGATCTAGCGGAAGATTCCAGAAAGCAGTTAGAGATGGAGTTGATGTGTTCAGAGACCAACTAAAAATGGCTGGAACAATGAGCTGGTGTGTAAATGGGACTCATCTCCTTCGTCTCCATGTCTCTGCCTCCCCTCCACCCCCTGCACCCCTGTGATCTCTTTAGCCAGGGCACCCATCTCTGGCAACCACACGAGGGACATTGTAGCCCCTTTGTCTAACCCCTCCCATCCCGTACCTAGGTAATTTCTAAGGCCCTACATGAACCCTCCTGTTTCCAATATCACCGCCTTATTGCAGCCATCATTGCCCCTATACTTGTAAAGTTATGATGAATTTTAAAAAGAAGTGAATCCTCTAAATGATTGGTAAGAATGACAACTGGACAATGATTAAAGTTCCAAAGTCTTGGCCTGGCTTGTTTTTGTTATTTTTCTGTGGGTATGGCCTGGTTCTACCCTACTTCCCCCACAAGTTAAGATGGTATTTTTTTGTAAATATTTTTATTTATTTGTTGGTGCGAGAGAGGGACAAACATATAGAAAAAAAAAAGGGCTTTCCAGGGCCTCCAGCCACTACAAATAAATTCCAGACACATGTGCCACCTTATGCATCTGGCTTATTTGGTGCTCGGGAATCAAACCTGGGTCCTTAGGCTTTGCAGGCAAGCACCTTCACAGCTAAGCCATCTCTCCAGCCCTGGTTTTTTATAATCACATCAAGACTTCATGTTTTATTCAGTGCCAGGTTACCTTATTTATTGTAATGGCATACCTCTTTTTCTCACCTAGCTAGGATAACTGGCTGCTTGTTGGAAAATCGATTACATTTGTTGTTAGCACTGGTAACATGTAAGGAGTATGAGACAGGAAGCAGATAATTTTCTTTGGTCTCTGGGTCTAATAGTGTGTCCACATACATCCACAATAACATGGTAACTGAGGGGGTAAGAGTGCTGCTCAGGGGTAGAGCAATGCTTAGCCTATGTTGAGCCCAGTACCACAGGAAAAGAGAAAAAAAAAAAATATCGCTGAGGAAACTTTCCACATAATTCAAGAAAAGAAAAAAATGTGAGCTCATACCTAGAACCCTGCCTCTAAGGAGGCCGGGGCAGGAGGAGTGCCACGAGTCTGAAGCCAGTCTGGACTACACAGTATATTCTAGATCTGTGTGGGCTATAGTGCAAGACCCTGTCTCAAAATTACAATAACATTTTCAAAAGTGGTTTTGTTTTGCCCGATTTAGCACAGAGTTCTGAGGAGACCAGGGAGGGGGCTCAGCGGGTAGGAGTGCTTGGACCTGAGTTTGATCCCCAGCACCCACAGAGAAAGCGGAGCTTGGCTGGAATCACCGTGCTCAGGCTAGAAGAGATGGGAGCAATGCAGCTTGCTGGTCTACCAGTCTGACTGAGAAATGGTCATTCCAGGATCAGTGAGAGACTCTGCCTCAAGAAAAAAAAAAATCAAGAGGGCTGGAGAGATGGTTTAGCATATAAAGTGCTTGCCTGCGAAGCCTAAGGACCCAGGTTTAATTCCCCAGTACCCACATGAGCCAGATGCACAAGGTGGCACATGCATTTGGAGTTCATTTGCTATGGCTAGAGGCCCTGGAGCACCCATTCTCTCTGTCTTTCTCCCTCTGTCTCTCTCAAATAAATAAACTAGTAAACTTTAAAAAACAAGTGAAGAAGAGCAATGGCAGAGGACACCCAAAAGTCTCCTCTGGCCTCTGCACAGACTCACAGGGCACACGCATCTGCACACTCACATTCATACCTGTACGTCTACACAAGTGCACACAATGCATGCATTGTACCTAAGGGGTCAAGACGATAACACAGTTGTTAAAGTTGTTTGCCTTGCAAGCATGAGGACCTGAATTCAATCACCAGACCTACTAAAAAAAGAGGGGGCTGGAGAGATTGCTTAGTGGTTAATGCACTTGCCTGCAAAGCCTAAGAACCCATGTTCGACTTTCCAGGTCCCACGTTAGCCAGACACGCAAAGGTGAGGCAAGTGCAAGGCCGTACATGCCCACTAGGTGGCGCAAATATCTGGAGTTCGATTGCAATGGCTGAGACCTTGGCCCGCCAATTCTCAATCTCTCTGTCTCTCTCTTTAAAAAAAGAAGAAGAGGAGGAGGAGGAGGAATAGTTCTAAGAAGAAAGTAAAATAATAAAATCCCTCTCTAGCCTTGTGGCCCGTGGGTTATCCAGACCCTGAACCTGCCGTCCTCAGACATCCTTCCACGCTGGGCCTCCAAAAGGTGTCTCTGCCCCTGCTATAGGACAGCTGCTTGTGGGGCTTGGCACTGCTCCCCTCTTTTTCCAGGCTGCAATGGCCACTTTCTGTAAAAGTCCAAAGAGAAGGCAGGGCGCGATGGCGCACGCCTTTAATCCCAGCACTCGGGAGGCCAAGGTAGGAGGATCGCTGTGAGTTTGAGGCCAGCCTGAGACTACAGAGTGAATTCCAGGTCAGCCTGAGCTAGAATGAGACCCTACCTCGAAAAACAAAAACAAAAAACGTCCAAACAGAAAACCAGAACAGCAAGCGGACTACAATAGCTAACGGACTGAGAAGCCTCCATCCGTCTCAAGCCTAAAAAGACAAACTTGGCCCCGCAAGGATTTCATTGCGTTGCTTTCTGGATACTCGTGTGAGTCCAGTTCACCCTCAGTACAGGAGATTGGTTCCAGAACTCTCTCCCAGAGATGCCAGAATCACACAGACACTCAAGTTTCATATAAGGAGCGGCCTAGGCACTCCCTTCCGGATCTGTTAGTTCATCTCTAGCTTTCTCACAATACTTAGTACAATATAAATGCTATGCAAGCAGCTGTTAAAACACTGTTCAGGGATCAGGACCAGAAAAAAAAAAAAGTCGGTAAAGAGGCGATCATCACGGACCTAAATACACAGCATGCATTGCAAGGCAGCATGGGAAGGCATCTTCTCCAGTATGATTGACAGGGCCTCGGAGGTGGGGTCCTCAGATGCAGAGAGCTCCCGGCACCCCACACACACACCACCCTGCACTGTGCAGGATGTGAGGTTCATTCAAGCAAACCAGAATGCCCTTGAGCTCCTGGTTCCCATCACATGGACAGTTCGTTTTACTTACTGGGCACACAGAGTATATTTGCTGCTAACATTTCATTTATTCACTCAGCAAACATTTCATTGAGCACCGACTGGAGACACAACCGTACACAAAACGGGCTCGAGTCTTTGTCCATGGGGCACTAACTCTGCTGGAGCTGACACACGTCCATTTATTCCACTGGACTTACTCAGGTTTGAAATGTTGAGAGCAGTACTTGTTCTGCAACTTCAGGAAGGGATGGTTTTAGGGAATTATTTTCTTCCCTTCCTTTTATCTTATTTATTTATTTTTTATTATTATTGGTTTTTGGTTTTTGGTTTTTTGGTTTTTCGAGATAGGGTTTCACTGTAGTCCAAGCTGCCCCTGAAATTCGCTGTGCAGTCTCAGGGTGGCCTCGAACTCACAGCGATCCTCCTGCCTCTGCTTCCCAAGTGCTGGGATTAAAGGCATGCGCCACCACGCCCTGCCCATTTTCTTTATATTTGGGGACACTGGACCCAGTAGTCTTAGCCCTGACCAGCTTTGTGTGCCTGTGGCTCTGAGCTTTGGTTTTTCTCCTCTGAAATGGATATTACGGCTTGTTAGAGGTACAGTGAGGAGTAAGTTGATAACATGTAAACTGCCATTTCTCACATACACTGAGAATTTAATAAATGGCCCCCACTAATACTGCTATGTGCTCTGTGGGTATCATAAAAAATGCATAATATCTGGTTTCTGTCCCACTGGGCTTCAGCATCTACTGAGGAGGCCAGAGTCAACTGCAAGTACTAATCAAGGGGCCAAGGCCTAAAAGCATGTCATTAAGCGGTTTGGTAAATTGTGGAGGGCTAACTGTAAGTGCCATAGGAATTCAGAGCAGGAAAAGATAGATTGGGACTGGTGGAGGGTTGGACTTGTGCCTGGCCTTGCAGGAGAAGCATAAGGAAGCTTGTGGGCTCAGGAGTGGGGGGGGGGGGGGGGATGGGGTGGCTTGCTTGGAGGACTGAATAAGCTGGGTGGAAAGGTGGAGTGAAATCACACCTGGGCGTGGGGAGCAGGCAGGGGACTTGATACGTGGTATACAAAGAGAGATTAGGACTGCATTTGTAAAAATTATTCCTTTATTTATTGGGTTTTCAAGGTAAGGTCTCACTTACTGGGCTAGAGCCCAGGCCGACCTGGAATTCACTATGTAGTCTCAGGGGGGCCTTGAACTCAACAGCGATCCTCCCACCTCTGCTTGTATTAGAGGCGTGTGCCGCACGCCAAGCCCCGGCAGAGTCTGCATTGGCAGGCTCCTGTCATGCATATTGATTGAGTCTTTGCTGTGAAGAAGGAAGACTGGTGGGTGAAAGGGAGCAGTTAATTAGGGCTGATGCAGAGAGACTTGAAACCTTGGTGACATCTCCCCACAGCTCTAGTCAGGGAGTAGATGAACTAGTTTCCAAAAATAAAAATCTTGGGGCTGGGGCTGGAGGAATGGCTTAGCCATTAAGGCGCTTGCCTGCAAAGCCAAAGGACCCAGGTTCAATTCTCCAGGACCCACATTAGCCAGATGCACAAGGTGGCGCATGCCTCTGGAGTTCGTTTGCAGTGGCTGGATGCCCTGGCATGCCCATTCTCTCCCTCTTTCTCTCTCTCTCTCTCTCTCCACCCCTCTCTGATTCAAATAAATAAAAATTTAAAAAAAAATCATGGGGCTGGGAAGATGGGTTAGCAGTTGAGATGCTTGCTGGCAAAGCCAAAAGACCCAGGTTGGATTCTACAGTACCCATATAAAGCCAGATGCACAAGCTGGCAGACGTGCCTGGAGTTCATTTGCAGTGGCTAGAGGCCCTGGCGCACCTTATTCTCTCTTTTCATCTGCCTCTTTCTCTCTCCCTCCCTCTCTCTCTCTCAAATAAATAAGTAAAATACTTAAAAAAAAATCACTTTAAGGGCTGGATGAGATGGTTTAGCAGTTAAGGCGCTTGCCTGTGAAGCCTAAGGACCCACGTCACGTTCCACTCTCCAGGGCCCACATAAACCAGATGCACAACGTGATGCAAGCATGGAAGGTGGCTCATGCGCACAAGGTGGCGCACGTGTCTGGAGTTCCATTACGGAAGTGGGTGGAGGCCCTGGCGCCCCAATTCTCTTTCTCTCTCCTCCCTCCCTCCCTCCCTCCCTCCCTCCCTCCCTCCCTCCCTCCCTCCCTCTCTCTCTCTCTCTCTCTTGCGCACTCTTGCTCTCACTTTTGCTCTCTCAGATTAAAAAAAAAATCACTTTAAACAGTTTACTTTTTTATGTAAGTTTCAGGTTATTTCCTGCAGGTTTAGTCATGTAGTTTGTTGTGCCTGTGTCTAGGACAGGATGTTCCAAGAAGCTTGGCAGGGGCATGGAGAACTCAAACAGCAGTCGGGCCTCGTCTGGGCCATCTTTCTGGCTGAACGGGAGGGGAAGGGTACTACCTCAGGGCCAGGCCGGCTGCCTCAGTTCAGTCAGCAGATCCTGAGATCCCTGCTTTTTGCTTCCCTGCTTTGTGTAGGAGTGACCACCGTAGTGATCTCTAGAGACCTGGCCCTTCTGAAGTACTAAGTCAAGACTGCTCAGGGTTCTTCAAAGCCTGGGTAGAGGAAAGATCACACAATGAGATTAAACCATTCCCAAGCGTGGCTAGAAACCTGACTGGAAAAATAGCAATGTGCAAGTAATCCAATTAAGGTTATCAGTGTTGAGAAATCATGTTCCTATCTCACAGATTGAAAAAACAAAAGCAGAGAGCCATCAGATAATCTGCCTTGCAGGATCAAGCCCTGAGTGTTTCTCACACATCACACGAGGTGGCATTCATGGCTGGGATGACAAAACCAATGCTCCTTTTATTAAATTTAATTTTTAGGGGCAACAGTTATCTTATAATGTGGTGAGTGCATAAAGAAATCTATAGCTGAACCATTTTTAAGCGCACAGATCAGCAGTGTTCACGATTTTACATTGTGCATGCAATCTCCAAAATTCTTCTGGGGGCTGGAGAGATGATGGTTTAGTGGTTCAGGGTACTTGATTGCAAAGCCTGCCAGCTCAGGTTCAATTCCCTAGCACCCGTGTAAAGCCAGACCCAAAGTTGTGCATGTGTCTGGCTTCTTGTTTTTTTCCGAGGAAGGGTCTCACTTTAGCTCAGGCTGACCTGGAATTCACTCTGTAGTCTCAGGGTGGCCTCAAACTCACGGTGATCCTCCTACCTCTGCCTCCCGAGTGCTGAGATTAAAGGCATGTGCCACCATGCCCGGCGTGTTTGGCATTTTTTGCAGCAGCAGGAGAACCTACTATGCTCTCCCTTACACACACACACACACACACACACCACCACCACCACTTCTTCTGATCTTGCAAAACGGAAACTCTGACCCTATTCAACAGGAATTCCTCATTTCTTCCCTCCCTCATGCCTTTGGCAGCCACCATGCTACTTGCTGCCTGTACGCATTTCACTGCTACAGGTACTCAGTGCAAGTGGGTCTGTACACTATCTGCCCCTTTATGTGTGCTGTGAGTGCTACGGCTTATTCCACTTAGCAAATGTCCACAAAGTTCATCTACGCTGTGCCATTTGGAATTTCCTTCTTCTCACTGGCTGAATAATACTCCATTGTTTATAGTTTTTATTTTCCTTATCCACTTATCTGTCAGTGGACAACTGTTCACTTATTTTGTTTATTTTTGATTTTTATTTTATTTGAGAGAAAGAGAAAGAGGCAAACAGAGAGAGAATGGGTGCACCAGGGTCTCCAGCAACTGCAAATGAACTGCGGATGCATGCACGACCTTGTGTACCTGGCTTATGTGGGTTCTGGAGCATTGAACCTGGGTCCTTAGGCTTCATAGGCAAGCGCCTTAACTGCAAAGCCATCGCTCCATCCCTGTTCACACACACACACACACACACACACACACACACACACACACACACACATAGGGTTTCACTCTAGCCCACACTGACCTGGAATTCACTATATAGTCTCAGGGTGGCCTTGAACTCATGGCGATCCTCCTACCTCTGCCTCCCGAGTGCTGGGATTAAAAGTATGCGCCACCACACCTGCCTGTCTGTTCATGTGTGTGTGTGTGTGTGTGTGTGTGTGTGTATGTGTATACACACAGGTGTTTCAAGGTAGAGTTTCATTCTAGCCCAGACTAACCTGGAATTCACCATATAGTCTCAGGGTGGCCTCGAACTCATGGCAATCCTCTTATCTCTGCCTCCCAAGTGCTGGGATTAAAGATGTGTGCCACCACGCCTGGCTGTTTACATATTTTTTTTGTTTTTGTTTTGTTTGGTTTATTTTTATTTACTTATTTGAGAGCAACAGACAGAGAGAAAAAAAGGCAGAGAGAGAGGGAGAGAAAGAGAGAATGGGCGCACCTGGGCCTCCAGCCACCGCAAATGAACTCCAGACGTGTGCGCCCCTTTGTGCATCTGGCTAACATGGATCCTGGGGAATTGAACCTCGAACCGGGGTCCTTAGGCTTCTCAGGCAAGTGCTTAACTGCTAAGCCATCTCTCCAGCTTGATATTTACATATTTCTAAGACAACTATTTTGAGGGGTTTCATAGTCACATTGCTTGAAATGCAAATAGTATAAAAATGATGAATCTTTCTTCTATCTTGTCCTCAGTACCACCTAGCTCCTTCCCTTCTCTGCCAAACTACCAATGTAATTTGTTTCCTAAAGATCTTTCCAGCATTTTCCCCACATGCGGACAAATGGTAATATCCAGTACATGTTGTTCTGTTCCTTGCTTTTGGTCAACATCTCATGGAGCTATTTAGATACCTAAGAGGTATGCGTGTATGTATCAGGGCATCCCTAGCCCAGTCAAGCTGACATAAAATTAAGCATCGTGGCTCTTCAGAAACAGAACTAAATGGGACTAATAGCATATATATTAGGTTATATTTATAACTAATGATGTACATTATTTATGATATATTATAGAAAAGATTTATGTATTATATATAACCAATAGGATCTCTCTATATAAACATATAAATAGATATGGGTCTTTATGAGGAATTAGGTTATGTGATTAAGGAGGCTGAGAAGTCCCATCACCTGCCATCTACAAACTGCAGGCCCAGAAAAACTGGAAGTAGCCAGTCATCCAAGTCCAAAAGTCCCTGAAACCCTAAGAATCAGAAGCCCTGATGTTCAAGGGCATGAGAAGGTCAATGCCCAGGCTCAAGCACAGAGACCAAATTCGCCACTTGTCATCATTTACATTAATTGTCACTTTGATAGACCCTAGACTCACGCAGGAAATGAGCCTCTGGGCATGCCTGTGAGGGAGTATCTTGATTAGGTTAATTGAGATGGGAAGACCACCTTAATTGTGGGTGACACCATTCCTGGGGCTGGGGTCCTGGACTGGATGAAAAGGAGAAAGTAAGCTGGGCACCAGCTTGCATCAGTCTCTGCTTCCTCACTGTGGTCTGGATGTGACCCGCTGCCTCAAGCTGCCGCCGCCATGCCTTTCCCACCATGATGGACTGTAATATAGCCTGAAACTGTCAGCCAGAGTCAACCCTTCCTCCCTTAACGTGCCTCTTGTCAGGCATTTGGTCACAGCAATAATGAATTAGCTAAGACACCCTTCTGTTGGTTTTGTTCCATGAGGGCTCACGACAGAGTGGACGGTACCTGCCAACACTGGGGAGTGTGAGCCTTCTTTCCCCAGTCTACAGATTCATATGCAATCTCTTCCAGAAGTACCCACACAGACACATACAAATAATGTTTGCCCAACCACCGGGGCACGCCTAGCCCAGACAAGTTGACATAAAATTGAGCTCCACCCCAAGCACACACAAGCACGCACACGGAGTGTTCCGCTTAATCATACGTCTGTCCAGGGTCCCGTTGATGGACACTTCCTGGTGTGTGTTTGCACCCTTGTGTAAACAACTCTGCTATTCAAGCTTAACGTTGCGCATTTGTAATTTCCCACAGGTGAGGCGGCAGGTAGGGGAGAGTGGGCCTGGGGCACGGACAATCCCGTGTAGCTGTGTGCGTAGCAGACGCTGATTACGTATGCCTTGTATATTTCATCTAATCCCCTTAGCCACTCTACAGAGCAAGGAGAATCTGCCTGTTGCATGGTTAAGAGTTATGAGAAGCAGGGCTGGAGAGATGGCTTAGCGGTTAAGCGCTTGCCTGTGAAGCCTGAGGACCCCGGTTTGAGGCTCGATTCCCCAGGACCCACGGGGGCGCACGCATCTGGAGTTTGTTTGCAGTGGCTGGAGGCCCTGGGGCACCCATTCTCTCTCTGTCTCTATCTGCCTCTTTTTCTCTCTTTCAAATAAATAAATAAAAATAAACAAAAAATTATTAATAAAAAAGTAGAGAAGAGCACAAAATTTAAAAATACATATTTTAAAAAGAGTTATGGGAGCAGCCAGGTGTGGTGGCGCATGCCTTTAATCCCAGCACTCAGGAGGCAGAGGTAGGAGGATCATGGTGAGTTCAAGGCCACCCTGAGACTACATAGTGAATTCCAGGTCAGCGTGGGCTAGAATGAAACCCTACCTTGAAAAACCAAAATAAAGAAAGAAAAAAGAGTTATGAGAAGCAGAACAGCTTCTTCCAGCCGTGCAGATCATTTAATGGTAGAGGTCTGGGTGACAACTCCATCTGAACTTCCACTCTTGGTCACCGCATGTCCTCTGCATGGAGCCCTCTCACTCCCCCACCCCCGCCCAGTTGCAGAGTTGTAGCAGGCGCAAGAGGAGGAGGTCTAGGGAGATAATGGAAAGTACCACCTAGTGTCCCCAGGGAGAGTAGGACTCTGTGGTGCTGTGATTCAGGCGTCCCCCATAAACTTAGGTGTCCTGAATGCTAGGTTCCCAGCTGATGGAGATTTGGGAATTAAAACCTCCTGGAAGCAGTGTATTGTTGGGGGCGGACTTATGGGTGTTATAGCCAGTGTCCCCTTGTCAGTGATGGGCACACTCTCTTGTTGCTATTATCCCCCTGATGTTGGCCAGGGGGTGATGTCCATCCTCTGCTCATGCCATCATTTTCCCCTGCCTTCGTGGAGCTTCCCCTCGAGTCTGTAAACCAAAATAAACCTCTTTTTCCCTATAAGTTGCTCTTGGTCACGTGTTTTCTGGCAGCAATGCCAATCTGACTGCAACAGACTCCAAACTAAACTTGAAGCACTATTTCTGCCAGAACCTTCACTCCCTGGCCCTGGCTGTGGCTCTTTTCCGTAACCCTTGGAGATTCCTGACCTCTGGATACCCCATGTCAAGTGTTCCCCCTCTGCTCCCATGGTAACTACTCACCACACAGTGACTTACACAACAACTTCCTTGTCTGTCGCTGAGATTACTGTCCAGGGTGATCTTGCTGTAGTTTGACCCTCACCTCTGTAGCTCAGCTCCTCAGTCACAACAGGGTCGTCCTGACGTTTGTGGATCTGAACTCAAATGTCTCACCTAATCCAATGCAGGGCAAGAAGGAATTAAAGAGGCATTATGTGGATTCTGGGAAATCAAACCCAGGAAGCCAAAGGCAGGGTGGAGGCTTTTGCTAAAAGCTTGGGAAGCAAGGCTTAAGTCCTTCTCGGGGACACTGTGGAAGTGTGACAGAAGAGTGGACTGGGCTCAGCCCCAAAGTCCTGATTTAGGCCTCACCTCTCCCAAGAAGTCGATTCCACCAGCTTCAGTCTTTTTTAAAATTTTTTATTTTCGAGGTAGGGTCTCACTCTAGCTCAGGCTGTCCCAGAAGAATTCACTATGTAGTGTCAGGGTGGCCTTGAACTCATGGTGATCCTCCTACCTCTGCCTCCCAAGGGCTGGGATTAAAGGCGTGTGCCACCACGCCCAGCTAGTCTACGCGGCCAACTCTGTTGTAAGTGTGACCATACTTTCTGACACAGTGACCCTACTACAATACCCTTTTGGTAGGAGAGGAGATGGAAACAGAAGAACCTTAAATATGTTGGCCAAAGTCATGCACCTTATAAGTAGCAGGGCCCAGACTCAAACCCAGGCAGCCTGGCTTAAGAATCTAAGCCCTTAACCATTCCAAAGAGAAAGTCCTTCATGAGTCACGTTCTCAGCCACTCCCACTGACCCAACCCATGGACCCCGGCACAGCAGTAAAAATCTTAGAAACATCTCTCAGAGAGCAGTAGCTAGCTCAGTTTTGTCGCACCTGGATGACAATGTTAGAATTTAGGGTCCATCTGGGCTTCAGAAGATCATCCCTGTATGGCCATCGTGGCCAAGGCCTCCCGTGGGTACAGAGCCAATTCTTACAGCTCTTCTCATTATCGCCCCCTTGCTACAGATCTATGCTGATCTGTCCTATAATCAAGGAAGAGGTGCAATGCCTGATGACAAGGGTTCGATTCCCCACTATCCATGTAATGTCAGATGCACTAAGTGGCGCAGGCATCTGGAGTTCGTTTGCAGTGGCAGGAGGCCCTGGTGCAGCCATTCTCTCTGTCTCCCTCTCTGACTTTCTGTCTGTGTTTGCAAAGGAAGGAAGGAAATGAGGGAGGAAGGGAGGGAGGGAGGGAGGGAGGGAGGCAGGCAGGCCAGCAGGCTGGGGAGATGGCCCAGTGATTAAAAGTGCTTGCTCTTGGGCTGGAGAGATGTCTCAGCAGTTAAGCGCTTGCCTGTGAAACCTAAGGACCCCGGTTCGAGGCTGGATTCCCCAGGATCCACGTTAGCCAGATGCACAAAGGGGCGCACGCGTCTGGAGTTCGTTTGCAGTGGCTGGAGGCCCTGGCGCGCCCATTCTCTCTCTCCTTCTCTCCCTCTGTCTCTCTCTGTCTGTCGCTCTCAAATAAATAAATAAAAATAAACAAAATTTTTTTTTAAATGTTTGCTCTATAAGCCTAACAACTAAAGTCTGGATCCCCAGAACCCATGTGAAGGGGATCACGAGTAGTCCAGTGCCTGTAATCCCAATGTTCCTATGGCAACAGAAGGCAGGATCCTGAGGCTAGCGGGGCCAGCGTCGCTGATGTTCACAGCTGCAGAAAATGAGAGACCCTTTCTCACACATGGTGAGAGGCGAGGACTCCCACCCCGAGGTTGTCCTCTGACCTCCACACACACACTGCAATGCGCGCCCATGTAGACACACTAAACACACACACACTAAATAATACATAAATAATAAAGGAAGCAAATCAGTAGGTTCTCCGCCTCCCGTGTGTGTGTGTGTGTGTGTGTGTGTGTGTGTGTGTGTGTGTGCGCGCGCTCATCAGTGGAAGCTGTGTCAGCTTGAGTTTGGCAAACCAGAAAGCCTTGAATCAGGCCTCTCTGGTGCTGTCCTCGGTCAGGAGGCAGACACAACAGAGGACGGTGACAGAGCCGGGCAGATTTGCGGGTTGGAAATGACCTGGGGACACACTGCTCTGGTTCGCTGGGAGGTACTATTCTCACTGCATTAGGTGGGGCACCGGAGGAGCTCTTCACCCTCTCAAATCAAAGGGGATTCACCCAGAGAATCACTTCCAGTTCCTAGGAGGCTGGGAAATGGAGAGTCAGAGAGAAAGACCTAGACCCCCCCGCCCCCCAGGACACACGAATTAAGTCTCAGGTAGCGCGGATTTCTGAGCAGCCCAAGTCCCAGGGTATACGGCTCGCTCTCTCTCTCTCTCTCTCTCTCTCTCTCTCTCTCTCTCTCAGCAGAGCTTATCCTCCCCAGGGCCTTTCGGGGATTGATTTGCATTAAGCAGAGTCTGTTCCTGCCGGGGGTGCATTTGCTGTCATCTGGAAGTGGGTCATGGAATTCTACTGTCATGAAGGCAAACCCTCGACAGCGTGTTGTCGAGAACACCAAGGTCCTGGCTCAGCTGCTGGCTGCCAGACTTGGCACAGTCGTGCCCAAAGGCCACCTCCCCAACCCCCCCCCCACCCCCGCCGCCGCCGCCGCCGCCGCCGCCAACTCCCTGCAAATGGAATCCAAGTGATTTATGCCAGGCCGAGAGGAAAGCTGGCTGCTCCTAGTTATATCCCCACATGTGCCTCCTGTTGGGGGCAGCTGGTGAGACACCCATGTGGGCTGCTCAGCGTCTCACACTCCTTTGCGAAGGAAGGCTCCCACTGATCCAAATGTCATAGCTGGTCCGGTATTCCAAGTGTAAGTTCCCCGATTCGGGTCAGCTGTTTTGGGGCACAGAGACCCTGTTGACAGTTTGCATGGAAAGAGCAAGAAGAAACAGTGGATCTCAAATGACCCAACAGATCTTCAGACAAAGAAATCAGAATTCACCTTGCTGCCGTGGTCACCTGTAAAGTGGACACGGGCATTTTTCTTGCCTAGAATAATGTCGGGACCCCCTTTAGGGAAACCCTTTTGTGAAATGCTGGAGGGATAGAAAGATCCGTAGTTTTGAAAGTAGATTTAATTTTTGAAAACTGTCACCAATAATTCAAGCCAAATACGGTGAAGCAGACCAGAAATCAAACCGTTTAATAGCATTTGGGACTTGAAACCTAAAAGCACAATTATCAAGTGATGTATCTCATGTCTGAAGACCTCCAAAAAGAAAACAGAGACATTTCAGGCAACTAATGTTTTCCCAACATATTGATAATCAACTTTAAGTAGCCAACATTTTCTCAGAGAAAAAAAATATGGTGAATTATTTGTCTTTTTTTAAATCATTCTTATGACTTAAAACCATGTACATTTATGTAGAAACCCCTCCTCTTCTTAAATAACCTGCGATTTTTGTTGGCATATAAACTTATTCACCAGTGCTGTTTTTCTTGTATTTATCATAGGCCATTAATTTATTTCAATAGTCTTACCACTGCTCCCGTGTTGTCCTTGGCCGAAGTCCAGTTCCTGAATGTACCGCTGAGCGAGAAGCAAGTAGTTTATCATAACACGGGGCTGAGATTAGTGTTGAGAAAAGCAGGCAGTTTCGGGGGTGGGGAGGGAGGGGGCCTCATATGCGCTGCCAGTCAGGACTGGAATCCTTTCTGGGCGTCCTTGCTCTCCAGGGAGGTCTTCTGCCACTGGGTCATTCCATTGTCATTGGCTGAGCCCTAACTAAACTTGATCCAGCATTGAACTTTGCACACACATGAGAGGGTTAAAAAGGAAAATGTGGTTGTCACTCTCACTCTCACTCATGAACATGAAGAAAAGGCAAGTGTTATGAGAGAGGCAAACAAACAGCTACAAGTATACAATGAGGCAGATATAGTGATAATAAGAGAGAGAGAGAGAGAGAGAGAAAGGGGCTGGAGAGATGGCTCAGCAGTTACAGCGCTACAAAGCCTAGAGACCCAGGTCAGATTCCCCAGGATCCAGATGCACATGGTAGTGTATGCATCTGGAGTTCATTTACAGTGGCTAGAGGCCCCGGCATGTCCATTATCTCTCATTCTCTCCACCTATCTACCTCTTTCTCTCTCTCAAATAAATAATTTCTTTTTTAAACAAAAAGAGAAGCCAGGTATGGTGGCACAAGCCTTTAATCCCAGCACTTGGGAGGCAGAGGTAGGAGGATCACAATGAGTTTGAGGCTATCCTGAGACTGCATAGTGAATTCCAGGACAGCCTGGGCTAGAGCGAGACCCTATTTTGAAAAAACAAAAACAAAATAATAATAATAATAATAATAAAGAGAGAAAGATACCCCTGTGGGATGGCATTTGAAAGTCATCCCACAGAGGGCGATGCTGGCAGGGCAGCTGGAGCTCATGTGGCTGCAGGATTTCTGCTGCCCTCTTACTTTCCTCCCGGGCACTGACTTGCCAACCAGCCCCTGCAGCTCGGCAAGTTCTGTGTACGGGATCCCAGCGTGAAGTGAGGAGTTCATCACCCACATGAATCAGCCTGGCTCGTCCCCTTCTAGAATGGGAAACGAGCAGGGGAGTGGGCAGGGCCCCTCGCTGTATGTACAGGAAATCATACTGAGGAGAAACATGAAGCCAGCCATTTCTCACCAGGGCCAAGCTGTTAACCTGAATCTTGAGACTCCAGGGGAATTTATGACATTACATAGGAAGAGAATGCCCTCTGTGTGGCAGGCAGGAAGAGGAACCATTTCATGGGCTGACTGGTCTCTTGGGTTCCTCCCCCCACACACACCAAGCTGTGACCATTGGGTAGTGTCTCATTTCAGGGATCCTGACTTCAACCCCAGTTCTGCAGCTCCTCCTGGGCCCAGTCACATCTAGGTCAAAAACAGTATTTGACTAAGATTTCTGGCCATTCTCCTTTCTCTCGGCTCTCTTCTGAAATGCCCCATAGTCTAATCCCCCGGGGTTCCTTCAGTCTAAGTACTTGGGCACTTGCCAATTACTACTTGCAAGGTGCAGGGTTAACTGTCACGTGCAAACAAATACACGTGATGGTGTTTCTTCCCACTACTTGTCTCTATTTTCAGATTTCATCATTGCAGCCTCTGTGTCCAGCCCCTGTGGCCGACTGGGCAGTCTTTTAGTGAAAGCTGTGTTTGGCTCAACACACGGTCACTAAATGTTTCCCTTCCTTCGAAATTCTGTCTGCAACATCCTTAGTTGCCAACAGATCTTTGTGAGGACAAAGCCCAAAGCTCACTGGAGGAAGGCAGATCACATCGGCAGGTTAGGGTTAAGGTTTGGGGAAATTTTAGGGGAAGCCACGAATACAAGGTGTTTCATTTATTTATTTTTTTCTTTCATTTTCCTTCAAGCATGAAAGTTACCCCATGCAACTAACTAATCAGAAAACATTAGTGACTTTGACTTGATAGGTCATTGCACAAGTCTGCAAGTGTTCAAGAGATTCCACTGGACTGTGCACTTGAATGTCACACCTATTTATGAAGTAAAGGAAGCCTGATTCTTTTTTTGTCCTTATGCCCCAAGAAAGTTTCATCTGGGAGTCAGGCATGACAAAACCACCAGGGTTTCTTGCTATCAAAACCAAAAGCAAGTCAAGCCCAAAGCTTGCAGGCAAACAGAAGTGGACTTGGGGTGGCCCAGTCTTTAATCCCAGCAGCTAGGATGCAGAGGTAGGGGGATCGCTGTGAGTTCGAGGCCAGCCTGGGAATACAGAGTGAGTTCCAGGTCAACCTGGGCCCCAAGGAAGAATTCTCAAAGTGAATGGGGTAGTCCAGAGGCCCACGAGCAGAGGAGGAAGAAGAAATCACAGGGAAAGACATAGGCCACAAAGCATTCAAGGAGCTTTTCTCCCTTCATAACAAACAGAACCATGCGGGGCAGGGTGCAGACAACACGTGTCAATAGAGACGCATGTGTGCCCTTTCCATGTGAATACACACGCACAAGATGAAGTTTGTTTGCAGTGGCTGGAGGCCCTGGTGCACTCATTCACTCCCTCTCTCTCTCTTTCTCTCTCTCAAAATAAGTAAATAAATAAATTAAATAAAAACTAAAATGGAGGTGCAAATGAACACCCTTTAAAAAATAAAACCCTAGAGCAGGGTGTGGTGGCACATGCCTTTAATGCCAGCACTCGGGAGGCAGAGGTAGGAGGATGGCCATGAGTTTGAGGCCACCCTGAGACTATAGAGTGAATTCCAGGTCAGCCTGAGCTAGGGTGAGACCCCACTTCGAAAAACCAAAAAAAATAAAAATAAAAATAAATAAAACCCTATGGCTTAGCCAACTCCAGTGTACCTGGAAGTCCAGGCTGAATGGTACACCATCCGGATGTGCCACTCGGTGCCATTCAACAGCTGGTGGATGTCAGCTGTCACCCCTGCCTCCCAGACAAGTGAAGGGAGGTGTGGAACTGCACATGTCCCCACCCCCTCCGTGATTCCGGGCAAGGAACTGGTTCTGTGCTTCTGAAGGATGGGTTTAAAATGCTAATGATTGTTTCTCTTCAGAAAAATGGATGTCATTTTTATAAGATTTCAGTCAGTTTTTCAAATCCTTCTCACTTAGGTACCAAGCATGCCTGCTAAGAGTTCTCCAGATGCAGCCTGAAGGGCCACCCACATGTCTTAAAGACTCCTGTTCAAGGCCACACTGTAGCAGAATAAATGTTGTTCTCCACACAGGACACCTGCTGGCAGCAGCGGGCACCATGCGCTCTGGACTCAGTCTCGGGGACTGAGTGATCTGTCACACATGGGGGACAGAGGCCTTCCCAGGGAAACACTGCTTCTCCACCAGGGGAGGGCTGGTGTCCAGGTACTAAAGGGTATGGGAAAAATCCATGAACACACCTCCAGCCCCAGCAGGCCCCGCACTTTGTTATATACACAGATGCGATCCTTGCAGCACGTAGTGGCTTCCGCCTCATGCAAAATTTACAACACGCCTAAGCCATCGAATAGGATTCCCCAGTTGGGAGAGGCTTTTAGCATGCTTGGATGCTGAAGAGGACACGCCCGTCTAGCTATATGGAGCGGTTAAAGCTCCAGGAGAGAGAGGGAGAGAGATTCACGAAGAAGCTCCAGGCTGCTACAATCCAGAGGCGGAGGAAGCCTTTTGCTTTCATGGGAGGGAATTACAAAACAAAGGCCACCTCTTTGGGGCTTAGAGGTTTGGAGTCAGAGCCACCACCATCCCCTCTCCGATTCTGTGAGCAGGCAAGAGCGGGTCCACATCCCGCAAGGGTTCTGTGTGGTTGGAACGGCATGAGGGCATCCAACCCACGGTGGGAGGTCAGGATTCTGAATGGAGCAGGCTGGTGAATCAGCAAGTTCTTACATTTGCGTGGAGAGTTGTTGTTTTTTTTTTTCCCCTGCCATTTTTCTAAACATTTTGCGTTGCAGTTCTTAATCAGAGAAGCTAGAAAACATCTGGAGGTGTTAGCTCATAGAGGTGCCCAGAGAAAACAAGCCTTGTAGAGTCTGGAGACTTGGGACATAAACGCTCCTTGTTTAGGAATGTCTCCAAGGGTACCGAGGAGCCATTTCATCCCTGACCTGGGCACAGTGCCTCGTGCTTGGAAAAGATGCCGGGGGGGGGGGGGGGGGGGGGGGCTGCTGCCTAATGTATCTGTGCTCTCCTCTGGGAGCAATTTATCTAGGCCCTTCTCCATTGGAAGAAAAGTGGATATGCGTATGGCCAGTTACTTCAAGGGAGGGTTCTTCATACACTCCTATGTGTGAAGGACCTTGTTTTGTGGGGCTGCCTCTGTTTCCCTACACCAACCCTGAAACATAGCACCCACTCTGCAAAACACAGAATGAATGCGTGAAGCAAAGCAAAACAAGAAAGAGTCTATAGAATAAAAATGGAGTAACAGGTGGGCATGGTGGAACACGCCTTTAATCCCAGCACTTGGGAGGCAGAGGTGGGAAGATCGCTGTGAGTTTGAGGCCACCCTGAGACTCCATAGAGAATTCCAGGTCAGCCTGGGCTGGAGTGAGACCCTGCCTTGGAAAAAAAAAAAAAAAAACCAGAAACAAACAAACAAAAAAATGCTTGAAAATTTATGGATGTACTCTCTACTGTCTCCCAATCCTCGGGGATTAAAATGATAGCATGACATTTGAATCAAGGGTTTTTAAATACACAACTACACCACCCATCCAATGCTATTATCTTGATTACATTTCTTTTTTTTTTTTTTTTTTTTTTTTTTTGAGGTAGGGTCTTCCCCTGGCTCAGGCTGACCTGGAATTCACTATGTAGTCTCAGGGTGGCCTCGAACTCATGGCAATCTTCCTACCTCTGCCCCCCAAGTGCTGGGATTCAAGGTGTCCGCCACTGCATGCAGCTTGATTACATTTTTTAAGACATTTTTGTATACATATATCTACCTTTTCCTCCTATTTTTCAGTAATGGGCTGAAATAGCATATTCTACTTCCACGAGCTTCTGCTTTTTCTTTGCAGTTTCCCGAGGTCAATACATAATCATTTAATTTATTTACTTGAAAGACAGAAAGAGGGAGAGAGAGAGAGAGAGAGAGAGAGAGAGAGAGAAACAGAGAGAATGGGCGCACCAGGGCCTCCAGCCACTGCAAACGAACTCCAGATGCGTGCGCTCCCTTGTGCATCTGGCTAATGTGGGACCTGGAGAATCGAACCTGGGTCCTTTGGCTTCGCAGACCAGCGCCTTAACCACTGAGCCATCTCTCCAGCCCAGTACAAAATCATTTTGTGTCTGGTTCTATGCTGCGGAGGATGCCATGAGCAGACTAGGATCACTACTCAGTGATAGCCCTGGAGGTATTTGCATGTAAACTGGAACAGGCAGAGGAGGAGGAAGCCAGGAGAGAATAGAAAGATGAAGGAAAAGCATGGGACAGAAGTAAACACAGAAGGAAGGAAGAAGTAGGAAAAAGCTTTAAGAAAGAAGTAGGCACTAGCCCAGATGTTACTGAAAGGTCCAGTAAGTCAAGGGCAGGGAGGCAGGATTCGATTCAGCCAAAGGAAACTCACTCTCTGCTTTCCCACTGCCTCGTTTTCTTTTGCAGACTGCAGTGGGGAGACATTCTTTGTCGACTAGCTGGATACAAGCATTCCGGGGTTTACGATGGTGACATGTTTTGAAAGGGTAAGCATTGCATTTAGCTGCATTTAAGAAAACCCCAAGCTGGGAATGGTGGCGCATGCTTTTTTTTTTTTCTTTTTTCTTTTATTTTTTCAAGGTAGGGTCTCTCCCTCTAGCTCAGGCTGACATGGAACTCACTATGTAGTCTCAGGGTGGCCTCGAACTCATGGTGATGCCTCCCGGAGTGCTGGGATTAAAAGGAGTGCGCCACCACTGCCCGCACGCTGTTAATCCCAGCACTAGGGCGGCAGAGGTAGGAGGATCGCTGTGAGTTTGAGACCAGCCGATTACAGAATGAGTTCCAGGTCAGCCTGGGCTACAGGGAGACCCTACCTCAAAAAGACAAAGAAAGAAAGAAAGAAGGGAGGGAGGGAAGGAAGGAGGGAAGAAGAAAGAAAGGAAGGAAGGAAGGAAGGAAGGAAGGAAGGAAGGAAGGAAGGAGGAGGAAGGAAGGAAGGAAGGAAAGGAGGAAAGAAGGAAGGAAGGAAGGAACACACAGTGAGAGTCTAGAGGGTTTTATTTGCTTGACTGTTCAGGTGGTCAAGGTAGGCAAGGATCTCTCCCCTCCCAGCTGCTTTATTCCACCGTTCTTAAGGACGTCCGCCTCTAACCATCACGCCCACACTCCAACCAACTACAGAGGGAAGGAGTGTGCAAAATTCCCATATTACCTTAGTCTCTCTGTTTTCACGGGAACCCCACTCCATGGGCTCTGCTGACATGTCATTGGTCAGCACTGGGTGGACTGGCCCTTCCCGAGCCTGGAAGTGTCTTTGCCAGAGCACATCACTTCCCCCGCAAGGAAGCAACGGGCATTACCTTCTATAGGGAGACAATCTGAGGAAAGTCAGCCCTGAAAGTTAACAGCCTGTAGGCTACTTGAATTTATTAGATTTCTTTATGAAAGACAAAAACATGAAAATAATGCATTTAATTCTAGTTCCAGTCGGAAATAAGAATAGATCATAAATTATTCCTGGGCCAATTTTCCTCTGGAAATAGACGGGTTCCAAGGATGGGTGTCAGCTAGGCCTCTATGTTCCAGCCTTTTTGTTTTTCATGATGATTTTATGTGTGTGTGTGTGTATTTCACCTTGCAAAAACAATTGAAAAAGAACCCAAGTTCAGCAAGTTGTTGAGAGACTGGTTGAGGTAAGCCACTTTGGGCCTGGGAGACTCGCTTTTCTCTCTTTTGAGATAGGCATGCCCGAAAATTGTTTTTTTTTTTTTTAATTGTTTATTTTATTTTATTTTTTTTAATCTTTTTTTTAAATTTTTATTAACATTTTCCATGACGAAAATTGTTTACTCTCCACACCTGTGTAGCTTCTGCATTCTGTGACCCATCACCTGGCTTCAGTGACTCCCCAGGCAAGGGCCAGGTTGTCAGGAAGAGTGTTTGCCAGTGCTGAGGTAAAAAGAGAAACTGAGCCAGGCGTGGTGGTGCACACCTTTAATCCCAGCACTCGGGAGGCAGAGGTAGGAGGATCGCTGTGAGTTCGAGGCCAGCCTGAGACTCCATAGTGAATTCCAGGTCAGTCTGGGCTAGAGTGAGACCGTTCCTCGAAAAACCAATAATAATAATAATAATACATAAACTGTAGTAAAGAAAAGTTCCTCAACCTTCCTTCCATGGGCAATAATCCAGACACAGCAGATCCATTTTTAAACCAAACCCTCTGTCTCCCCAGGGTGCTCCTCTCCAAATAACATGCTGACGGCATTGGGGGAAGGAGAGAGATGGGGCATGTCTGTGAGATGCAGCCCTGAACTTTGATTTGTTTTGTTTTGTTTTGTTTTGTTTTTTGAGGTAGGGTTTCACTCTAGCTCAGGCTGACCTGGAATTCACTACATAGCCTCAGGGTGGCCTCGAATTTGTGATGATCGTCCTATCTCTGCCTCCCTAGAGCTGGGATTAAAGGAGTGTGCCACCACACCGGGTCTGAACTTTGATTTTTAATGTTTGTTTTGACACAGGGTTTCACTGTGCAGCCCACGCCGGCTTGGAATTCTCCATGAAGCTCAGGCTGGCCTCAAATTCTCAATCCTCTTGCCTTAATCTCCCCAGGGCTGAGTTTACCAGCCTGAAACACCGCACCCGCACAACCCATGCTATACAAGGACGCCTGTATATGCCAAGATAGATGGTATCTCCTCCAGCCATACCATCTCTGTGCTTTGGTGCCCTGCGCCCCCCCCCCCCCCCCGCCATCACTAGAATAATCTCTTTGTTAAGCTATGCGTGAGCACATGCCAGTAGCGGTTCATCTAACCAAGCAAGCGCTTTCTGGGAATAGGCCTGATGAAAGAGAGGCTGAGCAGAGCCGCAGGAGCGAGCCAAACCCGGGCTGGCGAAAGGAAAGTTCGAATTATTTCCAGAGGACTGTGCATGCCAAGGGTGGACACACACCAGGACGAGGCCAGTGGCCTCACAGGCTCTTCACGGCTGCCTGGGTTCTCCCTACCCAGCACCTTCTGGCTGAGCTTGAGAGATGGCTCAGGGGAAATTCCAGTCTGTAATTCATTTAAGAAGGATAAACAGAGCTTCTGCTCTGGAAGATTCACCCTTGAGCAAGAGGAAGCGTGGAATCTACTTTGGGGGTAGGGTGGGGGGACCAATATCCATGTGAACCATACACATCTCAGGAGATGTGAGAGGTGGCTGGCTCTGACCTCCAAGCCACAGGACCTGAGTAAATGCTTCTCTCTCTTTCTCTCTCTCAATCTCTCTCTGTGTCTGTCTTTCTTCCTCTTTGTGGTCTTGTATCTATAAAGTGACAGTTGGACTTTGGATAATCCTGAGGGGCTACAAAAGTAGTCACAGACATTTGATTTAAATGTCATCAATTTTTGTCAACAGCATTAAAAAAAAAAAAGCAATAAGCAACACAATCAAAAATATCATGGGCCACATCTTGATACCCCCCCCCCGGAAGACCGCCAGTGTAGTCATGATTGGCACACAAAAACATGGCACATATACCTCAGACTAAAGCTGTTCTGCCATCTGCTTAGTAGAAGGGTCCTGGGGTTGAAAGGAAAACTAACAACCCCACGTTACCATGTGCAAGCAGTTACCCAAGTGAGGATTTCTCCACAAACAGCCATTCTGGAAACACACTAAACACAGGCAGACCTGACTTCTCTTATCCATCTCACTTCGCTTTTTGGAATCATTAAATAATAGCCGTATTATATTCTTTCGTTAGCCTACGGTTCGGCTTCACTGTCACTTGAAAAGCTATTCATACTAATGAAATACTGCTTTGCCCAGTTGCCTGCGTGCGCACCAGTGTGGTTCTATCACATGTTTGAAAGGCGCTAAAGCAGCCTCTCTGCAAGGGGCCTCAGCTGTGACTCAGGTTCATGGCTCAGTGCCTACAGTGTACTGGAATCACGGAGACAGGAATTCCGCAGAGAGACTGTAGGTTGGCATCGGTGATGGGTAGAGGAGGTCTGATGGGGAGCAGACAGCTACAGATATCACGCACATATGTAGCATCCAGTCAGTATGTGTTCACTGGTGGAGCCAAGGGCATGGTGTGGGCCCGGGGAACCAGGTGCCCATAGAGGAACGAGGGCGAAGAGGACGTGGCACCAGCAGGCAATGAGCACATCAGACAAGTTGCTACAATGTGTTTGGGGGGAGTGGCTGGGTGGGGTGTGAGGAGAGAGCAGACCCTTTGAGATTACCGAGAGAAAGCCCGCAGTTGGAAAAAAAAAAAAAAGAAAGAAAGAAAGAAAAAAGAAAAAAAAATCAGCCCTTGATTCCTGCTGCTGACTTCGGACAATGTTCTGTTTCAGGTTCGGGGACCAAGTTGCCCCTGCTGGCCAGAAAAGCCCTGGATGCCGCTGCCAGGGTGCTCGCTTGCCCGGAGCTGGCAAGAACACCAAGTTTGCCATCCCTGCCAGGCCATCCACAGTGGAGACAGACTTGTGATGCAAGTCTGTCAAAACAGATTCAGGGGCCTCACCCTCAGCACCCCTGACCCTACGGGGCTGAGCACGAGGCCTGAGCACACTCATGTCAGGAAGCCCTCCACGCTGACGCTGCCAGTCCCCAAACGACATCGAGTGGAATTGACTTAGATGGTAATAGGACAATAACACACCTTGGGCACAGCCCAGGGCAACAGTGGACTGATGGTCATGGGGTGTCCTGTCCATCACTATGAACTGGTAAGGGTTAGCGAGAAGTGTGAGACCTGGACCCTCCATCCCCAGAAGGTAGAAGAGGGAAGTCCTGGGGAGACAGGGAAAGCCTATACCCTGGCTTCCAAGCAGCTACCGAAGAGCCCCAGAGAACAAAAATGGATCAGATTATACTAAGTGAGGTAACCCAGGCCCAGAAAGCCAAGCGCCACATGTTCTCCCTCATATGTGCATCCTAGCTACAGATGATTGGGCTTCTGCGTGAGAAGGAAAATACTTAGTAGCAGAGGCCAGTTAAAAAGTTAAAAAGGAGACATAAAGGGAAGAGAAAGGAAGGGAGGAGGGTACTTAATAGGTTGGTGTTGTATATATATAAGTACAACAATTGAGATGGGGAGGTAATATGATGGAGAATGGAATTTCAAAGGGGAAAGCGCGTGGGGGGGAGGGAGGGTATTACCATGGGATATTTTTTATAAGCATGGAAAATGTTAATAAAAATTGTGAAAAGAAAAAAATAATAGAAATAAAAATAAAATTAAAAAAAAAATGGATCAGAGACGTGTGGTTGGGGCAAGAGCCAGCCATTTTGAAATAAGCGTGAGAAACAAAGGGAACTCAAAAATGTTCATGAGGCATTCTAAGGGTCGGGGCTGCCAGACCACGGTTATCTGAGCAGCATGATGAGGTGCTTTCTGGAAAGCTCTGCTGCGGGGAAGGGCACCCCTCTGATGCCAAGAGCAAATCTTACCCAGTGGCTGAGAATGAAACCAGGAAAATATGTGTGGTCATAGAGCACTTGCTCCATTTTCTTTACATGTCTCCTTTGATTCTCAGAACAAACACCTTTCTTTGACAAAGAAAGGAGAATGTTTCCCTGTCCATCACTGGTTTAAGAAGACAGAAGCCAGGGCTGGGGGAGATGGCTTACTGGTTAAAGGCACTTACTGGCAAAACCTGTTGGGCCAGGGCTCAGTGCCTCCCCCAACCTTCATAGCAAAGCCACATACAAAGTGGCACCTGCGTCTTTGATCCCAGTGACAGTGGGAGGTGGAGCTATGGGAATCCACAGACACTTGGAAGATGTCCTGTGACCTCCACAAGTACACACACACAAATACTTTTTTAAAAAGCCACACTTTGAACTGAAGAGATGGCTTAGCCTCTGGTTAAGCTTGGTTAAGGCAATTGCCTATGAAGACTAAGGACCCATGTTTGACTCTCCAGGTCCCATGTAAGCCAGATGCACAAGGTGACTCAAGCACACAAAGTTGCACATGCACACAAGCTGGTGCACGCATCTGGAGTTCGATTGTCGTGTCTAGAGGCCCCAGTGCGCCCATGCTCTCCCTCTCTCTCCTTCTCTCTGATTAAAAAACGTACAAAACTTTTTTTGTTTATTTTTATTTATTTACTTGAGAGCGACAGACAGAGAGAAAGAGGCAGATAGAGAGAGAGAATGGGTGCGCCAGGGCCTCCAGACACTGCAAACGAACTCCAGATGTGTGCACCCCCTTGTGCATCTGGCTAACGTGGGTCCTGGGAAACTGAGCCTCGAACCGGGGTCCTTAAGCTTCACAGGCAAGCACCTAACCGCTAAACCATCCCTCCAGCCCTGCCTTTTTTTAAAAAAACCACACCTTAACACAATCCTATATGTAGCTACCATTTTTTCTTTTGATGTAGCAACCCAGGAGGAAAAGGCCCAAGACAAATCTTTTGGCAATATGGTGCTGGATATACCCATGACATTTTCAAATCTGCTATTAAAATCCTGTGTTAAACCTTTGGAAAGACACAAACAGATGTCCTATATAGTGCAGGGTGTTGTGGCTTTAATTGGGAAATTCATGTGACTCATTCCTATAAACTCATTGAAATATTTTCTTTCTTTCATAATTTAGCCACAAGCATTAATTAAAGCATCAAAGAATATGTATTTGGACCTATAAAGTCTTCAGAATGAGCCAAAGCAAGAGGAACAATTGTTGAGTCTTTGGAACCTTAAAAATGCATGTTCAAATGACAGTCTTGGAGTTCAACATTTTTCTTCAGGAAAGTTAAACTCCAAAAGGGGGTGGGTGGGGGGAAAAAAAGTAAGGCACAAACAAAATTGCTTTCAAGAATTGTCTTGTGGCCAGATTGTTTATTTGACTTGCCAGAAACAGACTCTGCCCTTATTTGTGCAGAGTGACCCATATTTACATATGACACACAGAGAGACCCCTCCACTGTGAATTGCTTTTAAAGGAATCTTTTCACAGAAACAAATTGTGATACATGATGACAAAGGTGCCAAGAGAGATACCCACAAGGCCCGTGGTTGAGCTGAACATTGGGGCAGAGGGTACCCACCCAGGTCAAGGACCCTACCTAGATCTTCAGAACAAGAACTATGGGGACGGGGAGGAGGTCCTGTGCCCCCAAGCACACTCTGTTCTTCCCTGGAAATAGGTGGTATTATCTTTCCTTCCGATAGTTACATTTTGGGGGGTTGGAGAAATGGCTCCATGCTTCAAGGTACTTACTCTCAGTATTCACTTTTTTTTTTTTTTTTTTTTTTTTTTAGGTAGGGTCTCACTCTAGCCCAGGCTGACCTGGAATTCACTATGGAGTCTCAGGGTGGCCTCGAACTCACGGCAATCCTCCTACCTCTGCCTCCTGAGTGCTGGGATTATAGGCGTGCACTACCACGCCCGGCTTCAATATTCACATTTTTATTCCACACCCTATCTATCACATGCCACCCTGGGTCAAAGGATCTCAAGAACTCATCTGAAAGATCTCTGCCCTCAGCGAGCAACTATGTTAGTGGAGAAGATAAATACTTGAGCAAGGGATTACCAGTGGAAGTTGATCAGATGATAGGTGCATGGACTGCAATCTGGAATATCAAGGAAGTCTTCTCAAAAGAAAAGACATGATATCGAAGACCCAAAGATGAATAGCAAGGAGTTAGCCAGGTAAAGGGTGAAAGGGGAGAGAAGAATGCTTTCTGAGCTGCAGATCTTCATAAACAAAGCCCCCTGGGACACAAACATTGGGCTGTGGGGTAGGAAGAAATGGGGGTTTTGACCTGTTTGGCTGGAGGGCGGCTTAAAGGAGGTGGTCAAGAGTGAGGAAGAGAGATCTGCAGACAAAGGGGGTTAGAAACTGCAGTGGGGGGGGGCTAGTAAGGAGGCAGTAAGGGGTGATAACCCACATGCAGAAGAACCAGGCCTCAGGTAGAAAGGTGTGGCAAAAATGGGGGTAGGTAGGTGGGTTTGGCCAGTCCGTGGCATGGAGCTGGGCACGTTCCTATGGGTTTCTTCCACATGGAGGAAGACAGAGTGTCCCTCTGAGAGTGAGAAGAGAGGAAAGAGCCAAGCTTCCCTCCAACTCCTTTGCTTCTTCCCTCAACCCTCCCTTCAGTACTCCCTGCTGCCTTCATCTTGAAGCCCCGTGCCTCCCACCCCACCCTCCATAGAGTCCCCTTCTAGATTATCAACCATCTATTTTTTCTTAATCTGGCCGGCTAGGTGTTAATTAGAAGGAAAACAATCAGGTTAAACAAGTATATGCTAAGATTGCCCTGATCATGGCTCAGAACCCTATCTGAGTCACTTACATATGGAAAGGATCTTGTTTGCCTCAAATTCAAGGGGTCTCAGAAGAAATAAACAGAGTGAATGGAGTTTTGGGCAATGGGCCAGAAAAACTACCTGGTCTCCACCTCTGAGGAGTGATTCAAAGACCAGTGCCAAGGAAACAGGAAGTTCTACAGACCTGCATGTGCAGAGGAGCCAACTGCATGGCATGGATGGAAACTTCTGCATGCTCTCCCAGCTCCTGCGGTTCCAGGCCCTGGGATGGCTTTTAACCCAGAGATCACGCCTCCCGAAATGACATCCGCACACAGAATCAGCCTGGCCCACTCCCCAGTACATCAATGTCCACTGGGGAGCTAACATCCTTAGCCTTCACAGGTACAGAGCAATTATCATGTGAGACTGGGTTTGACTTTACAACGGTGACAGCTGACGGTTATGCTAACGGCTTGCAGCTATGACTGTATTCTAGCTTCTATCACTGAAGCCTCAGAAACCGGAACTATTAAGACTTACACAGACTTGGGACAGAGAGATGGCTCAGTGGTTAAAGGCACTTGTTTATAAAGCCTGAGGGCTCAGGTTCAATTCCCCAGCACCTACATAAAGCCAGACACTCAAAGTAGCACATGTGTCTGGAGTTCATTTATAGCATGCCCACATACTTGTGTTTATCCTATCTGTCTGTCTGTCTATCTTTCTATCTTCCCTCACAAATAAAGAAAATTTAAGAAAAATAAAGAGGGCTGGAGAGATGGCTTAGCGGTTAAGAGCTTGCCTGTGAAGCCTAAGGACCCCAGTTCGAGGCTCGGTTCCCCAGGTCCCATGTTAGCCAGATGCACAAGGGGGCGCACGTGTCTGGAGTTCGTTTGCAGAGGCTGGAAGCCCTGGCCCGCCCAGTCTCTCTCTCCCTCTATCTGTCTTTCTCTCTGTGTCTGTCGCTCTCAAATAAAAAAAAAAAAAGAAAAGAAAAATAAAGAAAACATACATAGACTGCAAAAACCTTACCTATCTGTAAGCTGTATGGGAAATGCGTGATGGTGTGTGGGCATATTCCTGTCCCCTTGGGCCAAGGATGCTCTCCCCCTCACAGGAACTCCCTTCAATATAATCTGTACCTCCACTGTAAAGATCATTGCCTTGGCATGGCTAATCTGTATATATGCCCAGCTGGTTTCCTGGTAGCTCAACATGAGTCAGGGATTTTTAATTTATGATGAGTCAACACAACTCTACTATTTTAGGATTTCACTTACCAGCTACTGTTCTAATAAAATGTCTTGGCTGATCAAAATAAATAAAGATCATTGCCTTGGGAATCAGAAACTGTTCTTTTTGTGTTTTTGTTTGTGTGTGTGATGGATGTTTCTGGGTTTGCATATAAATGGTGAACATGTGCCACAGTGCGTGTGTGGAACTCAGAGGACATCTTTTAGGTGTCAGTCCTTGTCCGTCTGTCTGTGTTTGTTTGTTTGTTGGTTTTACTCAATATGAGCTTCCAAACTTCCAGGAACTCTCCTGTCTTGACCTGTCATCTTGCTGTCAACATGCTGGGATCACAGAAGCCCATTATGAGTTCTGGCTTTTGAGGTAGAGTCTAAGGATTGAATTTGGGGACTCAGGCCTGAGCAGCAAGCGCTTTATCCAATGAGCTACTTCCTCAGCCTCTCTCCCTTGAGACTCTGTGTGTGTGTGTGTGTGTGTGTGTGTGTGTAATTTTAGTTTATTTATTTATTTGAGAGAGAGAGAGAAGGAGGCACAGAGAAAGATATCAAAAGAATGGGCACAGCAGGGCCTCCTGCCACTGCAAATGAACTCCAGATGCCTGCGCCACCATGTACATGGGTACTGAGGAATTGAACCTGGGTCCTTAGGCTTCACAGACAAATGCCTTGACCACTAAGCCATCTCTCCAGTCCCGAGACTGTTGTTTGTGTGTGTGTGTGTGTGTGTGTGTGTGTGTGTGTGTGTGTGTGTGTGTGCGTGTGTGTGTGTGTCCATATATGGGTTAAGAAAAACACACAGTTGGATGTGGTGGCTTACGCCTTTAATCCCAGCACTTGGGAGGCAGAGGTAGGAGGATCAATGTGAGTTTGAGGCCACCCTGAGACTACATAGTTAATTCCAGGTCAGCCTGGACCAAAGTGAAACCCTACCTTGAAAAAAAAAAAAAGAGCGAGAGAGAGAGAGAGAGAGAATACAGAGCGAATTCCAGGTCAGTTTGGGTTAGAGTGAGACCCTACCTCGAAAAACCAAAAAATAAAAATAAAAAAAAGAAAGAAAAGAAAAATACACACATTGTAGAGAGTTTGGAAAACAATATAAAAGCCCCCAAGCAAAATAAAAGTGACCTGTAATCCTAATTCCCAGAGACACTCACTAGGAACTAGTTAATCTGTTTCAGGTTAGGTCTTTGCCCCCCCTTCCCGCACCTCTGACGCTGTCCTCTCAGGGTCTTGGCACCCCAGCTCTGTCTTTGTTCCCCTCCTCTGTCTGTCTCATTAGGGATCTTGTCTCCATATACTTGTATATCTTTTTCACTGAACTCAATCAGGAAATGTAAAAGCAGCAACAGAACCTTTTTATTTCCCCATTTTCTCCTTTATTTCCCTCTGCATGTTTCCTTTCCCTCTCTGCCAATGTTCCTCTCTTTTGGAGCACTTCCATTTTTGTCCAAGTTCAATTCAAAATGTAAAACAGTTTATGCTTTTCGAGTTTGATTTCCTCCCTACACTTGTTAAAATAGACCAGTAAAAGAAAAAAAAAGTTCCGAATTATGATAGATCCACCTCCAAGTATATCACTGGCTCAATTTAGAGTCTTAGGGTAATGATCTGCCACCATATGTGGGCTGTAACTTGAGGTTTTTCATAAAAAAATGTGTTTTTGATGAACTGATTGCCACAGTGCCGAGTAGCCAGCTTTACTCTAGAAGTTACGTGCCTGGCATTGAGTTCATGCAGTGGGGAGAACTTCCTGATGAAGGAAAATGGGGAAGGGGCATCAGGTGTGGTCCGGTCCCAACAGAGATGCTGCACTCTTTGTTCTAGACGCTTTCCTACAAGGGAGGCACAGTGCCTTAGAAAGCAATTATCTTATTTAAGCCTACACTTGTCTGGGGAGCTGAGGTCAGCCACAAAGCCATTAGAAAAAGAAAAAAAAAAAATTAAAAAAAAAAAAAGGAGCTGCCGGCCAGAGAAAGCAGTTTCTTCGCAAGGGGGAGGGGTCAGTTTGAACAACTTGGCTTTTGAATCCAATGACCTCCTGAGAACAGAAGCAAAGATCAAACCCAGAGCCAACCTCAGAATTCGGCCACCTTTCTTCTCCCAGTCACTCCCAATTCAAAACAAAAACAAAACCAGAAATACTTTACACTTAGCCTTCCAAAGCTGATACTCCTCCCCACCCCCTACCAGAAAAGAAAAGGAAAGAAAAAAAAAAAAAAAAGCTTTGCTTCTGGGTGGATTATTTTCATTCGGGTGTGTTTTTGTGACCGAAGGCCAGGCCTTAGTCTTTGTGTATTTGCAAAGTGCCTTGTCTACTCGCTGGTCTTTAGAAATCACTGACAATAGGCAACGCTTCTGCGAGGATGCTCTGCCTGCGAACCAGAATGGAATATTTTTACAAGGCAATATTGAAACATTCTAATCCTAAGGAACTAAGTCAAGGCTCCACGGGCTGGAGACAAACCAGCGCCTCGTGTTGGCACCGGGTTGCTGCCCCTCGTGTGACTCACTGGATGCCACGCTAACGAGTGGCTGCTCTGCGGTCAGGACAAAGGCAGCCAGGCCTTTCCAGGGAGCGAACCTCACGACAGTTTCCTGACCATGGTGGAGGGGTTAGACTTCATGCCGCCCTCCGTCCTTTCGGAGCCAACCTCCCGGAGATCCAGAAGTTCCTTGGGCATGACGGTTTTCATCTTGGGACATAATCCAGGCTGAGCTGCATTTGAGGAGCCATGGGAGAGACAGCCAGGTGCTGGGAGACACTGGGCACACGAGGCCAGCGCAGCCCAGCCCGGACAGGCCGAGGGAGCACAGCCGAGGCCAAAATGCTCTTTCTTCTTCCCTCCCTCCCCTATCCCTTCCTTGCCTCTTTCCTTTCTCCCTTCTCTCTTCTCTCCCTTCCCTTCTATTTTATTTCTCTCCCACCCGCTTCTCATCCCTTTCCTCCTGCCTCTTCCCTTCCTCTCTCCTTCCCATCCTTCTTTCCATCTTTCCTTACTTCTTTCTTCTCTCTCCTTTTCCCGATTCCTCCCCTTTTTTCTCCCTTCCTCTTTCTGTCTCTTTTTCCTCCCCACCTTTCTTCTTCTTTTTTGATTTTTCGAGGTAGGGTCTCACTCCAGCCCAGGCTGACCTGGAACTCACTATGTAGTCTCAGGGTGGCCTTGAACTCACAGCGATCTTCGTACCTCTGCCTCCCGAGTGCTGGGATTAAAGGCGTGCGCCACCACGCCGGGCCACCCTGCTTCTTAACTCTTCCTCTTTCTCTCTGTGCCTCCCTTTCTCCCTCGTTTCTTTCCTTAGAACTAAATTTTGAGCTAAAATTTTTCCCGTCCTCACTTTGATCATAGGCAGGACTTCAAAGTAGACCTAAAACAAACCCAACATGGCTCAGGGAAATTCGCAGAAGAGGGGGCGGGAAGATTGTTAGAGCCACAAGTTGGGACATTACGCACAAAGTCATTGTGTATCTTCCCCATAACTGATGGCTAACACCACAATGCACCACCCACAATCCCCATTGGGATAACTGGCATCCTCAGCCAGGAGGGTCATTTCAATGGGGGGGGGCGAACAAGGGATGAGGGTAAGGATGGTACTAACGTGTGGCTATTTACACACTGAGTATGTACATAACTAATAAAGAAAAAAAATGAAGCTGGGCGTGGTGGCACACACCTTTAATCCCAGCACTCGGGAGGCAGAGATAGGAGGATTGTCATGAGTTCAAGGCTACCCTGAGATGACAGAGTTAATTCCAGGTCAGCTTGGAACAGAGGGAGACCCTACCTCGAAAAACAAACAAAAAAAAAAAAAAAAAAAAAAAAGCAGAAGTAACCAAAGCAGCATTTGAGAACTTAATGCTGAATGACGACACTGCAATTGGTCTATGGGATTTGTCTGAACAACAGAGCAGACCCCAAAGGTCTGTGCGGAAGTCCCCTCACTCAGAAAGCCGTGACAGCTGCATAGTGTCCGTGCAGCAGAGCTTAGCAGGGCAGTCTACAAGACCTTGCACACGGGGGATACTTGAAGGGCAAGGTCAATGCCACCCCGTGTACCACCCCATGGAAAGTATTCCTGCTTTTTAAAAAATTTTTTTTCTTTTAATTTATTTATTTTTGAGAGCGAGAGCGACAGACAGAGAGAGAAAGAGGCAGATGGAGAAAGAGAGAAAATGGGCACGCCAGGGCCTCCAGCCACTGCAGGCAAACTCCAGACGCGTGTGCCCACTTGTGCATCTGGCTAACGTGGGTCCTGGGGAATTGAGCCTTGAACCGGGGTCTTTAGGCTTCACAGGCAAGCGTTTAACCACTAAGCCATCTCTCTAGCCCATATTCCTGCTTTTGTTACCACAACACACACTGGAAGGGCTGAACTGTCCTAAATTGAGCTGCCAGCTTCAGGACAGCCTCTGTCACCAGAGTGCCAGGCCGTGCCCAGTTACAATGCCACAAGGCTCAGACAGTGTCTGTTGGAAGCTGCAGTGTATTGGACTTAACGACCCACGGGGCACAAAGGCCATTGCTACGGAACTCCACACTAAACTATATGGCATAGAGGGCTGCTGCCCTTCCCCGAGGACACCCTGGGAAGTCCCAAACAGAGCTCTGTTAGAATCAGAGCTTTAAATTTCATTCTTTCTTTCTTTTAAAGAATCAGTAACTGAAACATTAACCAAATGCAAACCTCACAAAAATCAGGTTTGCAGCCAGGCGTGGTGGTGCACGCCTTTAATCCCAGCACTTGGGAGGCAGAGGTAGGAGGATTGCTGAGAGTTCAAAGCCACCCTGAGACTCCATAGTGAATTCCAGGTCAGCCTGGACCAGAGCTACCTCTAAAAAGAAAAAGAAAAATCAGGTTTGGACATTTACAGTTAAGGGTTCGTCACGGATTTATTTCCAAATGTACACTGTTGAGGAAAAGCAGTTTAAAAATATAAGTTTTAAAACAATTGTTACTATTATAAGAGGATTTTTTTAATGAGAACATTGTTCAATGCAGTCACATTTTCTTTCTAAAAATGGATGAATAAAACGATTCACAGATGGTGATTTATGAGAAAAATAGTAAAGTATATAAACTAAAAAGTATTTGAACAGAGGATAGAAGCCCTCATTAGACACAATTGCATAGGAAATCCCTCCTCCTCCTCTTATTTCTGCCAGGAAACTCCAAGGCCTGGCTGGACTCATGGGCACAGGGCCACAAGCAGGCACACTGGCCCCGCTTGTGGCAGCCCAAAGGACCAGGGCCTCAGACAGAGAACTGAGGATACAAGTGATCAATGTGAAGCAGGTCAGCAGGACTGGACCCTGGTGAGGGCGGATTTCCCGAGGTGACAATTCTCAGTGGTTGCTTATATTAGAATCACCTAGAGACTGATGCGGCATGCCAGTGGTCTTAGCATCGGGGAGGCAGAGTCAGAGAGGGTCCTGAGTTTGAGGGCAGATTGCTTGTGGGGATGGGGAGGAGAAAAGAAGAGAACGGGGGAAGAGAGAGAGAATTTTAGTTAAATGAAGATCTTGCCCCTGCTCCACTCAGAACTCTATATGTTCCCTGCCTTCCAGGCCATCCTGCTGCAGGCAGAAAACAGAGCGCCTCCAGGCGAAGCCCTCCTTTGAGGGCAAACACTGAAAGCATTTTCCCACTCTCGTATCCTTTGCCAGTTGGAGTTTATTGGACCCATCCATGAGTTGTTTTTTTTTTTTTAATATTTTTGTTTATTTATTTGGGGGAGAGAAAAAGTATGGGTGCACTCCTGCCAAGTGCAGATGAACTCCAGATGCAGACTCCAATTTGTGCGTCTGGCTTTACATGGGTACTGGGGAATTGAACCTGGGACCACCAGACTTTACAAGCAAGCTCTCTTAACCGTTGAGCCACCTCTCCAGCCTCCATCCACTGTTTTCTTTCTTTTTTTTTTTTTAATGATTTATTTATTTGAGAGAGAGCGGCAAACAGACAGAGAGAAAATGGGTGTGCTAGGGCCTTTGGCCTCTGCCACAAACTCTAGACTCATGTACCACTTTGTGTGCCTGGGATGACTATAGGAATTAGGGAATCAACCCTGCGCCAGCAGGCTTTATAAGCAAGTGCCTTTAACTGCTAAGCCATCTCCTACAATCCTTTCGTTTTGTTTTGTTTTTGAGATAGGGACTCACTCTAGCCCAGGCTGACCTGTAGTCAAAGGCTAGCCTTGAATTTATGGTGATTCTCCTACCTTGGCCTACTGAGTGCTGGGACTAAAGGCATGTGCCATTACACTGGTTTTTATTAACACTTGAGAGACTGTAATACTGAGATTCTGGAGTCACAAAAGGAATATTTAGGTATGATTGAACCCACATTTTGACTGAGACTATACACTGTTTCTTTACAACGAGCTTCAGCATTTAATATTTGTGCTATATTTACTTGTTTGTTTATTTTTATATTTTAATTAATTAATTAATTTGACAGAGAGAGAGAGAGAGAGAGAGAGAGTGGGTGCACCAGGGCCTCCAGCCACTGCAAACAAACTCCAGACACATACGTCACCTTGTGCATCTGGCTTAAGTGGGTCCTGGGGAATAGAACCTGGTTCCTTTGGCTTGGCAGGCAAGTGCCTTCATCACTAAGCCATCTCTTCAGTCCACTGTTTGGTTATTATATATGTACATGACGTGTATGCAAATGTGACTGTTTTCATGTGTGTGAGCGTGAAGGCGTGCATGCCATGGCTTGAATGTGGAGGTCAGAGGACAACTTTTGGAGGTCAGCCCTCATCTTCCACCTCATTTCTTAAAAATTTTTTGTTCATTTTTATTTATTTATTTGAGAGTGACAGAGAGAAAGAGGCAGATAGAGAGACAGAGGGAGAATGGGCGCCCAGGGCCTCCAACCGCTGCAAACAAACTCCAGACGCGTGCTCCCCCTTGTGCATCTGGCTAAGGTGGGTCCTGGGGAATTGAGCCTCAAACCAGGGTCCTTAGGCTTCACAGGCAAGTGCTTAACCGCTAAGCCATCTCTCCAGCCCTTCCACCTCATGTTAGGCAGGGTCTCTTGCTGTCCACTGTCTGGGCACCAGGAGCTCTAGATTGCATGCTTCCAGGCAATTCTCACTTAGAGGGTCACTGGGATTATGGCATTCAGCTTTTTATGTGGGTTCTGGGGATCCGAGTCCAGACACTCAAGCTTGAGCGACAAGCAATTTATCCACTGACCCATTTCACCAGCCCTGTGGATGCTACGTTTAATCTACATGAAGATTAGACCACTATCAGTAGAAGGTGTGGGTCTGGAAATACAACCTTATCTCTGCTATATTATATTACTACAAACACATTCCCATCCCCCATCTCAACTCCAACCTGAGGGGGTCCGTCCCTGGGAGACTGAACTTCCTGCCCCATTGAAGGTGGTCTCGACCAGGTGACTTGTTTTGGTCAGTGAAATGTGAGACGTGGGGATACTGCTGGGAATGGAACCCTAAAAGCCAAGCTCTGGTTCTGCCCCCTCTCCGCCCTCTTCCATGAGAACAGCGTGTTCCCAGACAGGAACTGCTCCTTTAGTCTAGAAGAATGAATGGGGGAGGTGGGGGGAAGGGGCAGAACCCAGCGCAGCTCGGAGGGAGACGTGAACGGGTCCCTGTGAGTCCCTGTGACTGCAGGTTGGTTTATACCATAGCCAAAGGCCACCAACTACTACAGTTTCTTATTAGCATTCGTGAAATCCTATGCCGTGTGGCTCCGGGAATTAGTCCTGCTTCTGTCTGGAATTTCCTTTTGTCATCTGAATTCTCTGTATTCCACACCACTGTGTGCCTTCTTTGAATGGCACATTCGCTGCAGAAAATTATGAGTCATCTTGCAAATGCTCAAAGGGCAGAGTTGAAATACCAAAACTTCATCAGCTGGATCTCAGTATTCTCCCTCCCCTGCCTCTGTGTGTGTGTGTGTGTGTGTGTGTGTGTGTGTGTGTGTGTGGAGTATGTGTGGTGGGTGTGCTATGTATGATGTATACAGGTGTGTGTGCAGATATACATGCTGTATGTGTAAAGAAAGCAGAGAAGATTTTCCAGTATCATGCATTGCTCAGCCACGTACAGGTTCTCCCCCACAACTGGAGGCTGTGGTGGATTGGTGTTACAGATGTGTGTGGCTATACCCAGCTTTTTTTTTTTTTTTCTTTCAATATAAGGTCTCATTCTAGCTCATGCTGACCTGGAATTCTCTCTGTAGTCTCAGGGTGGCCTCGAACTCATGGCAATCCTCCTACCTCTGCCTCCCAACTGCTGGGATTAAAGGCATGCGCCACCTCGCCCGGCTACACCCAGATTTTTATGTGAGTTCAACTGGTCTCAGATCCTCATGCTTAAATGGCAAGCACTCTTAACCACTGAGCCATCCCCTCAGCCCTCAATAAGTTAATTCTTTTAAAAGTATTTTATTTGTTTATTTGCAAGCAGAGATAGAAGAGAGAACAGAAAGAGAGAGAGAATGGGTGCACCAGGGCCTCCAGCCATCGCAAACAAACTCCAGATGCATGCACCGCCCTGTGCATCTATCTGGCTTTCTGTGAGTACTGGGGAATCAAACTCTGGTCACTAGGCTTTGTGGGCAAACACCGTAACCGCTGAACCATCTCTCCAGCCTAAATTAATTCTTGTGTATCTGGCTAACGTGGGACCTGGGGAACCGAGCCTCGAACCGGGGTCCTTAGGCTTCACAGGCGAGCGCTTAACCGCTAAGCCATCTCTCCAGCCTAAGTTAATTCTTTAATAGCATAGAATGTACGGCACCACTCCATTCACAATACCTTGATACCCATGGCCGAGCCGCAGGGCTGCACACTGTGTATGTGATCTGATAGCTTCTTGTGCAAGGTTCTGTTCTAACCACACTGTAATCTATCCTGTGTGCTTCCGTGGGACAATGGTGGTATAAAGGGGTATTTATTTGCCTCTATTTAGTAATGGCAGAATGACAAAACCTCATTTGAGACCATGCTCTTAGGGTTCTGTGATATTTCCTATATAATATTATGCCCTAGCTCTGTGGAAATGGGGTTATATTATTTAATGGGATGCCACTCTAACAACCACACAACACTATCAGAACATACTTGTGTCTCCAGATCCTAGTTGGAGAGAAAGGGTACGTGGTGGCTAAGTGCTCACAAGATTGCCCATGCATCAGAGCCCATCTTGGCTCATGCCTGTTGGTTGTGAATTACCCACTTTCCTGTTAATCACAACTGGACTTTGACTGTGTCGGCTTCCAGGTTTTTCATGTTACCTTGGACTAATGTGGTAGAGGTAGGTTAAGCACAGAGGAAGGAATTACTTCAAAGAAAAAAAGAGGTTTGCAGTTTGATCAGGAAAGGCCTGGTACCAGGAGAAAAAAAAAAGGGGGGGGGGGCTGGAGAGATGGCTTAGCGGTTAAGCGCTTGCCTGTGAAGCCTAAGGACCCCGGTTCGAGGCTCGGTTCCCCAGGTCCCACGTTAGCCAGATGCACAAGGGGGCGCACGCGTCTGGAGTTCGTTTGCAGAGGCTGGAAGCCCTGGCGCGCCCATTCTCTCTCTCTCCCTCTATCTGTCTTTCTCTCTGTGTCTGTCGCTCTCAAATAAATAAATAAAAATTAAAAAAAAAAAAAAGGAACCAATCTCTTTCTCCCTCTTTCCTTGCTGCTACAGTTTGCATGTTGAATGCCTACAGAAGACCAAGTGATAAAAGGTTTGTCCCCAGTGAGATGCTATTGGAAAGTGGTAGAAGCTGAAGAGGTGGGACCTAGTGGGAGGTTTCATGACGACTCCCATTCCATGACCAAAGCACCTCCCACTAGGTCCCATCTCCCAGCATCACTGCATTGAGTTCAGTTCCAATAATTTTTTGGGGGGTGAGGGGCACAATAGCAGATGGCATTGCTCAAGTAGGCCAGAGGCCACTGTGGTGCAGCTTGCTACTGTGCCTTCCAGATCTGCAATAGGCCTGCAGGGAGAAACTTACAAAGCTATGATTTGAACTGCTATTTTGTAATACCAATTTGGCTTTGACTTTGGCATAGTGAAAAATAAACAAACAGGAAAAAAAAAAAAGCCAGCTCTGAGTGGAGCTGTTCCAGGGGACAGTAGAGCTGGGAAGCAAACTAGAACGAGGAGCGGGGATAGAAATTGGGTCTTTGCTGGAGGCCACCATGGAGGTTGTTAAGAAAATCATGGAGACTCATTTCACTGGAACGGGCTGTGGCCTCTCCACATAGAAGGAAGCTCTACTTAGGGAAAGAAATACTTGCAATGCTACTATTTGCACTGACTAACAAATCCCTACCCTGCATATGAACCTCAAAAGTAACATTGCAAGGAACTGATTGGATGGTTTCTAGGGAAGGAGGAGGGTCATTCAGGCACGGACTTGGAGGCCGAGGGAAGATTTGGAGGCCAGAATGAACACAACTGTTGGAGGAGCTGCAAGAAACGTCAAGGTCAGGTTGAGGTAGTGTCAGTGAAAGGAACTTGATTTCATTCTCTAGGTATGGAGAACCATTGGATGGCCAGATTCGGATTTAGGCTGTTACTGGGGTTTCCCACTTACATGCATGCTTTAGGAGTCAGATACTAACTGCCTCTTTGTCCTGGATTATTATTATTTTTTTTTGCAAAGATATTTATATAGCAAGAATCATTGGAAGACAGAAAGCCACTCTCTTTGGAGAAAGGAGAAGGCAGCTTTGAGTGAGGCCTGTTTGAAAATATTTTTTTATTCCTTAAGCTTGGGGTTCCTGGCTGAGGCAGAATTCCAGTAAATGTGTGGCATCCACGAGGGGCACTCCATGATTTCTCTGTTGGACTGGGAAAATAAGGCAAATTGAAGAGAATGTGAGGTTTGTGTAGCTTGATACACTAGGAATTATAAAGCCAAGAGTCTTGTATATTCTGTCTATATCCATGAAGCTGATAAAATCCAAGTTAACTTCTTACTTTGAAATTGGGTTAAAGTCTCAGATTGTTTCATAGCTCTTAGATCCAACAGAGCAGCAGCTGGCCCAGTAGTTTGGAGGTTGTCACATTGATCCAACTGAGAGGAAATAAGCTTTACAACAAAGGCTGTGAAAATAAGCACAGGGAAGAAGCAACAGCAATATCTAGCAAGTGAAAATGATAGAACGTATGACGGTTTGGATGGGAGAGTGGGTGAAGACAAGTAGTCATAGATGATCCTGAGGCTTAACTTGGGTGTTCAAATCCCTGGTAGGGCTTCTAACTCACATAGTATTAGAGAAGGAATCTGGTTTTAGAATATGACCAAGAAACAAATTTTAGACCTATTTTCTTTGAGGTGCTCATGGGATATGTAGGAAGGGATGTCTCGATGACTCCTTACAGAGGGAAGAGTCAAGACTGTGGTCAGGGTCAGGAGGCCACCCCGTCGAGGTGATCTGGTAGCCACCCTCCAAGACAGCCCTGATGGTTCCCAACCCCTGGGGTCCATGTCCTGATGTGGTCCCCTCCCACATTCTGTGGAAGTATGGTCAGGAGAACACAGCAGAAGTGATGGTGTGTGTTGGTCAAGTGTATGTCATAGCTCTTTCTGGAAACATGTGAGTTTCACTCTTGGATCTCTCACTGTGAGGTAAACCAGATGCCATGTAATGAAGACCCTTCAGCAGCATTATGAACAGTCCCATGTGAATGAGCCATAGTAAAAACAGGTCCTCCAACCCCAGTCATGTCTTCAGAGGGCTGGAGCCCTGGTTAACACTGTGATCACAACCACATCAGAGATACTGAGCTAGAGCTCTCAATGTAGGAACTCTCAGACTCTGACTCTTAACAACGAACTATATGGAAGTTGGAGAGATAGTTCAGATTGCAAAGTCTGCCTGTCTGGGTTTGATTCCCCAGGCAAAGCCAATGGAATGAAGTGGTGTATGTGCCTAGAGTTCATTACAGTGGCAGGAGGCCCTGCCATGCCCATACTCCCTCTCTCTCTCTCTTTCTCTCGATCTATCTCAAATAAAATTTTTAAAAAAAAGAAATAAAGGCAGGAGAGATAGTTTAATCATTAAGGTGCTTGTCTGCAAATCCAAAGTACCCAGGTTCAATTCCCTAGGATCCACATAAGCAATATGCACAAAGTGGCATATGTATCTGGAATTGGTTTGTAGTGTCTGGAGACCCTGGTGAGCCCATTATTTCTCTCTCTCTCATTTTATTTATTTAAGCGACAAAGAGAGGAAGAGGGGGAGGGAGAGAGAGAGATTGGGCATGCCAGGACATTTATCCACTGGAAACGAATTCCAGATGCATGTACCACCTTGTGCATCTGCCTTGTGTGGGTCCTGGGGAACTGAACCTGGGTCCCTTGGCATTGCAGGCAAGCACCTTGTGGTGGTCTGATTCAGGCGTCCCCCATAAACTTAGGTTTTCTAAATGCTAGGTTCCCAGCTGATGGAGATTTGAGAATTAAATTCTCCTAGAGGGAGTGCATTGTTGGGGGCCGGCTTATGGGTGTTAAAGTCAGTTTCCCCATGTCAGTGTTTGGCACACTCTCCTGTTGCTATTGTCCACCATATATTGGCCAGGGGATGATGTCCACCCTCTGCTCATGCCAGTTTTCCTTTGCCATCATGAAGCTTCCTCCTCGAGCCTGTAAGCCAAAATAAACTTCCTTTTTTCCCAGAAGCTGCTCTTGGTTGGGTGATTTCTACCAGCAATACAAACCCGACTGCAACAGTAAAGTGGTTCCAAGCAGTGGGGTCATTTGCTGCTAGACACCTGACTGTGCGGCTTTGGCCTTTTGGAGCTGGTGTTCAAGAGGAATGTGGAAGGATTTGAAACTTTGGCCTAAGAGATGCCTTGCAGTGCTGTAAGTACAGCTTGATGGACTATTCTGGTCAAATTCAGACCTGGATGCAGTAAGAACTATAAACTGTGAGGTTTGGCTTATGAGAGTGAGAAAGAGCTTGGCTTGGACTGGGATAGCAGTCTGTGTGAGAAGCTTGCTCTTATGCCCATGTCCTGAGAAGTTGTGCAGGGTTGCTTTGCGTAGAAATGAACTGGTGTGAGCAGAGAGATACAGCACAGAAAAAATGAAATCTTTGGGTGAACTGCTGCCTGTTCAGCTGCAATTAAGAGGTTACAACCTTTGAGATTGGGCCAGCTGACCTGCACTGGGGCAATAGGAAGAATGTAGACTCTTTTGCAGGGGCCTGAGTGATCAAGGAGTGTCCTGTTCTTCAAAGTCTGCTTTATTACCCCCTGTATTAACAAACTGGCACCCTACCTGGTATTGTGGAGTATAAGAAATGCAGGAAAGAGAGGGTCATTGAGTTTGTAACATGGTCTTGTGTTTTGGAAATGGCCATTTGCAGTGTGAAGCAGGTTTGCTGGTTGCCTGCATGGAGACCCGATAGAGCTGTGAGGATGAACCCTGGACTGCAGTGGAGACCCAGTGGAGATGCTGGGACCACAAGATGGCTGCTAAGGAAAGCAGCCAGCCCTGGATGCAGTTTTCCAGGACTGTGAGTAGCCTAGCTGGAGGGGTGGAATTGGAACTCCAGAGACTGTTGCTAGTTAGAATTATCAGACTTGGAGATTTGTCATTGACTAGAGTTATTGGGCATGGAGCTACATAGTCTGATGTTTGCCCTGTTTAAATCTTGTATTGGTTGAATATTTCTATGCTATGCCCATTGCCATCTTTTGCAGCGTGAATGTCTATTCTGGAAACATGTCAGTTTCACTCTTGGATCTCTCACTGTGAGGTAAACCAGATGCCATGTAATGAAGACCCTTCAGCATAGAAAGCATTTGAGCCGAGCATGGTGACACACGCCTTTAATCCCAGCACTCGGGAAGGAGAGGTAGGAGGATCACAGTGAGTTCGAGGCCACCCTGAGACGACATAGTGAATTCCAGATCAGCCTGGGACAGAGTGAGATCCTACCTCAAAAAACAAAACAAAACAAAAGACCCAAACAGCAATGGTACCATAAAATTCTACATCCTAAAAGGCAGACCAAATGGTTGAACCTTCACCAGGCCCTTAGAGGGAACACCTGAGTCACAAGGCGCTCCAGTGGAGTGGGTACAATGAAGACTGACCTTAATCCTCTACAGCTTCTCTCTCTCTCTTCTGGCTAACTCTCTTATATTACTTATCTTTTTCTTCCTTCTCTTAGTGGGCACTGACCTGTAACTCCCAGTACCAGCAGGTGGCTATCATCTACAATGAGCTTTTGATCAGAGAGACCTACAAAGTTTCCTAAAAGAAAGACAGATTTCTGTCATTGTACTTGATGAGCCACCAAAGGTTAGTGGTAAGACCCTACTGCTGAAGACACCATATGCGGTTGACACATAAAATGGAATGCCATGGCTGGAAGCTGGAAGAGAGTCAGTCCCCAGACAGTCAGTGCGTCTAGTGCCAGAAGGTGCTACATGGGTGACTGGGGGGAAAATGACCAATATCTGTCCAAGCAACTCATGGTCTAACCTACTTAACAGCAAATAACCTGTTGTGATGCTCACACAAGTGCAATAGTGGTGCACAGCCATGGTGGGAAACCAACTGCTCTTGATTTGGCTAACTGATCCCCTCAGTGGAATGGAACCCATAGCTGGAGCTGGGAAACAAGTCAGAACCATATCCAAACATGAGCCCGCTCACCATTATCAAGCTACCACCAATAGTGGGCTATAAGAAGGCCTATACCTACTAAATTCTCTATTAAAAAAAATAAGGGGCTGGAGAGATGGCTTAGCGGTTAAGCGCTTGCCTGTGAAGCCTAAGGACCCCGGTTCGAGGCTCGATTCCCCAGGACCCACGTTATCCAGATGCACAAAGGGGCGCATGTGTCTGGAGTTAGTTTGCAGTGGCTGGAGGCCCTGGAGCGCCCATTCCCTCTCTATCTGTCTTTCTCTCCCTCTCTCTCTGTCACTTTCAAATAAATAAATAAAAATGAACAAAAAATATTAAAAAAAAATAAGGGTTATCTCATTTATCTGGTACTAACTTTATCTCCATTTGAGAATATGCTTCTCTTTTTCAGTAGACGCAGATCCTAAGGAGAGAACCACCCCATCATACCTCAAAAGGGCCCCAGCTGAAATTAAGAATAATTGGCGAAACAAGCAAGGGTGCTGTTTTCTTGGTGAACCTGGTATCAGCACAAGGATGAAGGAGATCGACACAGAGAACAATCAACTCCTACCAAATCAGATATCCAGAGACACAGAAGCTCCCAGGACCTCATCATGAAGCAGACCTAAAATGAACCCAACATTGCTCAGGGAAATTTTGCGGAAGAGGGGGCGGAAAGAATGTCAGAGCCACACGTTGGGTCATGATACACAGAGACATTTCCTCCTACCCATAACTGAGGGCTCACTCCACAATGCATGACCCACATACCTCAACAAGGAGGGGCCAGGGGGATGGGGTAGGACACGGAGGAGGCTAACAATGGTACCAACTTGACTGTATTCACTGAGTACAAAACTAATTAATTTAAAAAAACTAGAACAACAACAACAAAAGCAAAATCATTTGGCGAAATCCAACATCCAATCACAAATAAAAACTTGGGGAATGGGAAATGGAGGAAAAGTTCCTTAACTTGTAAAAGAACATGACAAGAAGCCTACACAGCTAACGGCATGGGGGCTAAAAATGAAACAATTTCCCCATAAGATAAGAATGCAAAGATATCCACTCTGCCACCCGTGGTACTAGAAGCCCTAGCTCATACAATGCTATGAAACACAAATAAATGGAATTCAAATTAGGAAAGAAGAAATAAGACCACTTTTGTGGAGTATCTGATTGGTGTTTCAAAAATCCCAAAGAATCACTCAAAAGCATGGAACTAATAAGCCAGCAAAATCGGGCGAAATCAATTCAAGGTTAACAGCCTCATTTATTCTTTCCTGCGTGGTGACTTTCCCTTAGACCTTCCAGTGCACTTATACATGCTTCTGTGCACCATTTCTTTTTCTTTCTCAAGTGCTTCTTTTTTTTGGCATGTATGTGTAATGTGATGTGGTGTGTGTGTGTGGTGGTGGTGTGTACACATATATGTGCCTGTGTGGTACCTTGTGCCCTTTCCTGAGTGGCCACATGGGGATGTCAGGTATCCCACTCCCTCACTTTTCCGCCCATTCTTACTTGAGCTGGAGTCTCTTACTGATCACAGAGCTTGTTTGGTTTTTTCTCCCCATGAACCTCTGCTCTCTACAGAACTGAGGTTACAGATGTGCATGGCCACACCCGGCTGCTTATGCGGGACCTTAGGGAATTCTAGCGGTCACTCAGGCCTCCTCAGACCCTCATGCTTGCGCAGAGTGCTCAACTGCTGTGTCATCTCTCCAGCCCCTGTCTGCCATTTCCACAGGGCCCTACACTACACTGTGAGGTCATAACCCGCTGATTGGTCAAGCACCCTTCTCCCCCATGGTCTTCCAGGTTCTTGAGAGCCTAAAAGCTCGCTCTGTGTCCAGGCACTCAACACCTTCCCTGGCACATGCCAACTCCAAAGTGCTCGTTCAACATGTGCATTCATGAAGAGCATGGGTCATGCATCTAAAAAGCCTTCTGGTGAGGGCTGGAGAGACGGCTTAGCAGTTAAGGTGCTTGCCTGGAAAGCCTAAGGACACAGGTTTGATTCCCTAGAACTCACATAAACCAGATGCACAAGGTGGTGCATGTGTCTGGAGTTTGTTTGCAGACTTCTGGTGAAAAGTCTCATGTCACTTGCTGTTGTTGCCCAACAAATATTCTCCAAAATATACCATATATATATATGAAAATATTCAATAAATAAGTTTTAAAAACTCTTCCTGGGGCTGGGGAAATGGCTTAGCAGTTAAGGCATTTACTTGTGACACCTAAAGACCCTGGTTAGATTTCCCAGGACCCACATAAGCCAGATGCACAAAGGGCACATGTGTCTGGAGTTCATTTGCAGTGGCTAGAGGCCCTGGCACACCCATTCTCTCTTTCTCTGTATGTGCCTCGCTCTGTCTCTCTCAAATAAATAAATAACATAAAAACTCTTCTTGCTAAAGAAAAGGAGAAATATATATATCTTATTCTCACTTGGGTCACTTTACTCTTTTTTGTTTGTTTGTTTGTTTGTTTTCTTTATTTTTTTACTTCTCTTTTGAGGAACATTATTTTATGTTGATATTCAAAAACGTCCAAAATCTGTGGTTGGTCAATCCTTATTCATTTGCTTTATATAGTCATCTTAGGAATAGCAAAAAAAAAAAAAAACACAGCAGAACTCATGTCCCAAGTGTATATATGACAAACATGACATGCCATCACATCACATCTGGATTCTAACTGTGTCAGCCCTTATGTTAACAAAATGGTTTCATATAATCTCACGCTGTGTAAGAAATTGCTGCCAAACTCTACACTAGATGAACTGCCAAATAGTCTGATGAAGAGCAACGCGCAGATGCCAATGACTGAAGTAATGAACGCGTAGCAACCTGGAAGAGGCCTGTCAGGGGGAAGCAGGGAGATACGGCGGTGACGCTGCAGTTTAGGCATGAGACTGGGACAATGAGATTGGAAGTGTGAGGCACCAGTCAGGATCTCTCTCTCTCTCTCAGCAGAGGCTCTGCATAGGCAAACTTACCTGTTATCCTCACAGAGCCTTGACCTTAGAATATAACGTCCACAGGTGCTGGAGAAGACAGAGGGCCCTTGCAAGGGGCTCATCCTTGTGAGAGTAAATCACATCATAACAAAGCTAGGATTTCTTCTCTGAGATAATTCAGGTCAAAAATAGAATAAGTTTAGGGCTGGAGGAATGGCTTAGTGGTTTAAGGCACTTGCCTGCAAAGCCAAAGGACCCAAGTTCAATTCCCCAGGACCCATGTAAGCCAGATGCACAAGGGGGCGCATGCATCTGGAGTTCATTTGCAGTGGAGGCGCTGGCTTGCCCATTCTCTCCCCTCTTCCCTCTCTCTTTCTCCCTCAAATAAATAATTTTTTAAAAGTAGAATGAGCCGGGCGTGGTGGCGCACGCCTTTAATCCCAGCACTCGGGAGGCAGAGGTAGGAGGATTGCCATGAGTTCAAGGCCACCCTGAGATGACAGAGTTAATTCCAGGTCAGCCTGGACCAGAGTGAGACCCTACCTCAAAAAACCAAAACAAAAAAACAAAAACAAAATAAAAGTAGAATGAGTTTGCTTCCTCCCCTCCTTCCTAACTTAATCTCACTTTTCTCTTGCTTACCTAGAGTCACTTGTTCCATACCTCTGTGCATTACTGAGTAAGCAGAGTGGGAAATGACCGTATCACGAAATGAATGGGTAATTGTTCGGTACAATAGCCTGAGTCATGTCATTGTAAGACATCGACATAACACATCTTCCTGTACTCGTTCTCCCCCGGGCTAACTCGGTGTGTTGAGCAGTGCGTTCCTGTGAAGAAAGGGACACGGGCTGTCACCCTCTCTAGTAAGCACATCACCTGGCACTGAGTGAGGTAACCTGATAGAAGGTTTAATAAAGTTTTTGGATAAATAAATGTTGCTCAGTTTTGTCTAGTCTGCTTTAGTCTCTTCTCCATTTCCAAGTAGGTCTCATCCTAAACACCCAGAGAAGGGAAAATTACTTAACACTTTTCATTGAGAGCTCAACACTAAAGTGGACCGAAAGCAAAAAAGTAAATAAATAAATAAAACACAAGGATGGTAAACTTACAGAACCAACTCTAAGTGTTTTCTGAACCAACCCAAATATAATATTTTGTAGTAATCAATACCTCTTGGCCGGATGGCTTTTCAGTTTATATGAGCTCAGTTGGTACACGCCTTGTCTGGTCACCCTGTGTCCTTGAGAGTTGACTAAACACCCTTTTCTTATGGGTTCAGATAGAGGTTTGATTCTACATCTTGGACAAGGTTTGGCTCAAGTTAAACAATAAAAATAAAAACCTGGATTGCCGGGCATGGTGGCACACGCCTTTAATCCCAGCATTCGGGAGGCAGAGGTGGGAGGATCACTGTGAGTTCGAGGCCACCCTGAGACTCCATAGTGAATTATAGGTCAGCCTGGGCTAGAGTGAGACCCTACCTTGAAAAACCAAAAACTGGAGAGCTGGGCATGGTGGTGCATACCTTTAATCTCAACACTTGGGAGGCAGAGGTAGGAGGATCACCATGAGTTCCAGTCCACCCTGAGACTACATAAGGAATTCCAGGTCAGCCTGGGCTAGAGTGAAACCCTACCTCAAAAACAAACAAACAAACAAACAACCAAAAAACCCCAAGTGCTGGAGAGATGGCTCAGTGGTTAAGATGCTGCCTGCAAAGCCTAAGGACCTGGATTTAATTCCCCAGTACCCACACAAGCCAGATGTAACAAGTGGAGCCTGCATCTGGAGCTCATTTTCAGTGGCTAGAGGCCTTGGCATGTCCATTCTCACTCTTTGGGTGTCTCATAAATAAATAAATAAAATACATTTTTTTAAAAAAAACTGATTATTGGAGCTGGAGAGATGTCTTAGTGGTTATGGCGCTTGCCTGCAAAGCCCAAGGATCAAGGTTTGACTCCTCAGAACCCATGTAAGCCAGCTACATAAGGTGGCACATGCATCTGGAGTTCATTTTCAGTGCCTACAGGCCCTGGTGTGCCTATTTCCTCTCACTCTCTCTCTCTCTCTCTCCCTCTCTCTCTCTCTCTCTCTCAAATAAATAAAATATTGTTTTCAAAAGCTGATTGTTGGGCTGGGGAGATGGCTATCTGCTTGCTTGTAAAACCTGCCAGTCTGGGTTTGATTCTCTGATACCCATATATACCCAGTTTGCAGCACCAAGAAGCCCTGGCATGCCCATACTCACTCTCTCACTTTCTTTCTCTTACAAGTAAATAAGATTTAAAAAATAAATAAATAAAATCTGGTTGCAATGAAATAAATGCATCGTCTGGAGGTTTTATTCAAGAGAGCAGGGTGCTGGATTGAACCTAGGGCCTTGTGCATATTAAACATATACTCTTGCTCTATGACTGAGCTACACCCTAGCCCAACAAATGAGATTTTAGATAGCTTATTCTCTTAAAACCAGAATCCACTGCTTCAGAATTTTAAAAGGGACCTCACATCAAGAAGCCATGGAGGTTCCTGAGAGCCCCATTTAAATTCTCGGTTAGCAGCAATTAGGAGGGACAGCTAATGGTTCTGTACAACACTGATTTATTTAGAGAGTGTCATATGTTTGCGAGCTGCCTTGGCAAGGAACTGTGCTAAACATAGAGATACACACTGCATGCCCACTGGGCTCACATTAAAGGCAAAATACGCAATAGGGGTTTACCTCAGTGGGTGAGGCTTGATATTTTCCAGATGGTGACCCCACAAGTGAGCTCAATAGAAATATCTTCAGAAAAAAAAAAAAAGATGCTCAAATATTAAATAAGCAATGAATATACATCAAGTCACGATCTGCTGCCTTGCTTGACATCTGGGCTGGGTGTGTCCCCCGTCCCTAGCTGCAGATGGGGTGGTCTTCTCCGACAGTGGGAGGCCCCGTTAGCTTTCCCATTAGGAACATGATTCTGGCATGGTGAGTTTTAGAACCTGAACATTGCCCATAAATAGAGTCAGGGCTTCTCCCGGGGTAAGGAAGGAGAGAGAGAGGGGAGTAGGAAAGAAGTCTTTTTTTTTTTTTTTTCCCTTGAATGAAGGAGTCAAGCTGAACACATTGTCTCTGGGAAAGGAGGCATTTCGTTCTGAGTCTGGGGGAAGATCCACAAACGCGACAGTTAGAAAGCATGAACAGGAACTGATCACATGACCATCATGAAAATTTCTCTGAAGTGACTTAGCCAGACCCCAGAGAGCCAGTGATAGAACGGGAGTCTATCAAAGAAAGCAAAGCCAGTCCCTTGCGAGGCGGGGACAGTCAACATGGTAGCCTCCCATTAGGCACTTGAGAATCTGCATTCAAGGTGGTGCTGGTTTCACATGCCTGCACACTTAGAAATCCTATGCCAGCCTAGGCTACATAGTAAGACCCTGTCTCAAGAAACAGAAGAAAGGGGCTGGAGAGATGGCTTAGCGGTTAAGCGCTTGCCTGTGAAGTCTAAGGTCCCCGGTTCGAGGCTCGATTCCCCGGGACCCATGTTAGCCCAGATGCACAAGGGGGTGCACACGTCTGGAGTTCGTTTGCAGTGGCTGCAGGACCTGGCACCCCCTATTCTCTCTCTCTTTCTCTCTTCTCTCTCTCTTTCTGTAGCTCTCAAATAAATAAATAAAAATAGACAAAAACTTTATCTTTAAAAAAAAAAGAAAAAAAGGAGGAGGAGGAGAAGGAAAAGGACACAAACAGACAAGTGTACACTTAGGGATGCCAAGGCAGTGAGGAGAGTCTCAATTAATCTGTTTTGCCACGTCTGTGCATGCTGGTGTGCCCTCACGAGTGAGTGCACACTCCTGGGTGAGGGTAGGCAGGTTTCAGGAGGAAGTTGAAAAAAACCCTTCAAATGATCCCTTACCTAGAGCCTGCAGCATCCCCTTGGTCCTTTCTTTAGGAGCAGCCGGGACTCTCAGCCAGTTTTTAACTAAAGTGCATAGAGTGCTCAAGGCAAATAAACAATGCCAGACTATAGATATTTGGTAGTAGGCATGAAAGAGTGTATGAACTACAGACTTCTGAGCTGCCATCAGCTATTCCACCCCAGAGCCCTCAAAGCAATGCCAATTCTCTGCGCCATCCATAGTCTGATCACGAAGATGGCCCAAAGTCTTCTCCATCGACTTGTACTTCTGACAAATGATGAAGAGTTATGTCTAACTGTCTTCTTAACCCGGAAAGGGCCCCCCTAGCTTAGGAAACAAGTGCAAGCATTAACAAATGGGATTGCATGAAACCTAAGAGCTCCTGCCCAGCGAAGAAAGTCAGTAAAAGAATTAAGAAATAGCAACAAAAGGGGAGAAAAGCTTTGCCAACTGTGCACCTAGTAAAGGATGGACAGCTAGACTACGTGAAGAGTTCCAACAATTAAATGGCAACAAATATAATCAATAAATGAAAAATAAAATGAACAGAAACTTTTTCAGAAGATGCGATACAGATGGCAAATAGATACATAAAAATATATATATATATTTAACTTCCTCAGCCATCCGGGAAATGTCAGTCAAAGCTACCCAAGATCCCACCCAAATCCAGTCAGAATGGCTATCCTTCAAACAGCCAGGCAACAAATGCTGGCTCCTCACTTGGAAAGATGGCAGTGAATACTGGGGAGACCTAAGATCCATTAGTACAACAAGAAAAGAAAGCCTAACATGAGTCATCTCTATCACATCTGCGAGGGTCTGGTGGACATCAAAGAGAAAGTAGAGGATTAGTTATGAGTGCTGCTCTCACCACTGGTCTGACAACCTCCTCCAGGGAGGTGGCTGAGGACACTGAAGACACTTAAAACTCATCAAAGCAGTCAATCAGAGAGCTCAACACTAAAGGATATTTATAACACTTCTTCCAAGGCTCAGGGAACATTATGAAAAAGGAGGCAGAAAACTGTAAGAGTCACAGGGTGGGAAAGAGTATCCTGTGACCTTGTCCCTCACCCCAAGACTGACTGGTGCATTCATGACCCCACAGTGAATACTGATAACCCCACCAAGGAGGAAGTCCCTCCGAGGAATGGGGGCGGGAAGAGGGAACATAAGTCTAACCCAATGGAAATATGACCAATATGTAGTATGTTCATACCATAAAGTTCACAATTAATTTAAAAAAAGAAATGATTTAAAAATATATTTTCTAGCCAGTATGGTGGTGCACACGCCTTTAATCCCAGCACTCGGGAGGCAGAGGTAGGAGGATCATCTTCAGTTTGAGGCCACCCTGAGACTACATAGTGAATTCCAGGTCAGCCTGGGCTGTAGTGAGACCCTACCTTGAAAAACCAAACAATAAAATAATAATAATAATAATAATAAATATATTTGTATGTATTTTTTTCTAATAAAAAAACCTAAAAATAAAACTACCATTTAATCCAGCTATACCACTCCTAGAAATATATCCAAAAAAACTTTAAGTCAACATATCACAAAGACAAGCTGCTAAACCGTGTTTGTTTCAGTGCTATTCACAATAACTGAGCTAAGGCATTGGCATAGGTATCCATGGCCAGATGAAAGGATAAAGAAAACGTGATCGACAGTCAGCCATAAAGAAGAGTGAAATGACGTCGCTTGCTGGGTAATAAATACTGGTGGGTATTACACAAAGGAAAATCAGCCAGGCCCCGAAAGAACACAGTACATTTTCTTTTCATGTGTGGAACCAAGGTCACATATATATATATGTGTGTGTGTGTGTGTGTGTGTGTGTGTGTGTGTGTGTGTGTGTGTGTGTGTATGTATGTATGGATATGGATATGGATATGGATATGGATATGGATATGGATATGGATATGGATATGGATATATACATACATATATAAATTTTTTTTGTTGTTTTTTGAGATAGGTTCTCACTCTAGCCTAGGCTGACCTGGAATTCACTATATAGCCTCAGGGTGGCCTTGGACTCGTGGTGATCCTCCTACCTCTGCCTCCTGAGTGCTGGGATTAAAGGCGTGTGCCACCATGCTTTGCCATATATATAATTTTTATACATACACACATATATATAACATGAAAATAGAAGGGGAACTATTTTGAAAGAGGAAAAGGTGAATGGGAGAAAGGAAGCAGGACAGGAGAGGGAAATGGGACTAAATGTGATCAAAGTCCATGATGTGCTTGAGCGAAAATGTCATTATGAAACCCATCACTTGGTGTAACGGTTATACTCTAAATTTTAAAAATAAGATAATGTAAATGCAATAAACTATGCACAGATAGTTTTAAATAAATGCTGGCTTGAGCGTCTTTGAAGCCTGCTCTTTCACAGCATTTCCCAAAGATCTCAACATAAACCCCAAAGCTCTGAAATGACTAGAAGAAAGAGTAGGGAGAACACTCTAAGATGTGGGTGCAGGGAAAGACTTTCTGAGTAAGATTCCAGTAGCCTAGGGAATTAGACAAACACCCAGCAACTGGGATCTCATGGAAATAAAAAGTTATTATACAGATAAGGAAACCATCAACAGGGTCCATAGACAACCTACTGAAAGAGAGAAATCTTCACCAGTTAGACTGCCAACAAAGGGTTAATATCTAGAATCTACAAAGAACTCAAAAAGCTAGACAATAAAAAAATCAAGGGCTGGAGAGATGGCTTAGCGGTTAAGCGCTTGCCTGTGAAGCCTAAGGACTCCGGTTCGAGGCTCAGTTCCCCAGGTCCCACATTAGCCAGATGCACAAGGGGGCGCATGCGTCTGGAGTTCGTTTGCAGAGGCTGGAAGCCCTGGCGCGCCCATTCTCTCTCTCTCCCTCTATCTGTCTTTCTCTCTGTGTCTGTCGCTCTCAAATAAAATAATTTTTTAAAAAAAGAGATTCATCTGCTTTAAAAAAAAAAAAATCAAGCACCCCACTCAAAAAAAAAAAGGGGGGGCGGGGAATTGAGCAAAGAATTCTCAAGTGAAGAAATACAAATGATCACAAAAGCATCTAAAGAGATGTTCAATACCTTTTCTCATCAGGGACATATAGTTGGAAATGACTATGAAGCCAGGAGTGGTGGTGCACGCCTTTAATCCCAGCACTCAGGAGGCAGAGGTAGAAGGACTGCCATAAGTTCAAGGCCACTCTGAGACTACATAGTGAATTTCAGGTCAGCCTGGGCTAGAACACCCTATCTGGGGGAAAAGAAAGGAAGGAAGGAAGGAAGGGAGGGAGGGAGGGAGGGAGGGAGGGAGGGAGGGAGGGAGGGAGGGAGGGAGGAAGAAGGAAAGACAGAGAGGGAAAGGGAATGGAAGGAAGGAAGAGAGAGAGAGAGGTAGAAAGGCCTAGGGGTAGGGAAAGTGGAGAACAGGCAGGAAAATGCACAGAACTCAGGACAACATGAATTAACTCCAGAGATACCTTCCTCCTGGGGCCCATTCTACAAGCTGTTAGCCTCAACAAGACTGAAGAGGGGACAGGAACAGAAGAGCCCCATAAAATGTGGAGAAATCATAACCCTAAAACCATGGGCTTTGGCCAGTGAATGCCAGGGCCACAATTGGGTGAGCTATTAGTCAGGGAGATACATGAGATTCCCAAATTCATACGAGCCATTGCCAAAACACTTGCTTCCCTGCAAGATCTGACCCCCCCCCCCCACCCTGCCCACCATTGCTGAAAACACCATGCTGGAACTGACAGGGAAGCCCGTTCTCTCCCAGCTAGCCCACATAGTGCTGAAAAGTGCAAAAACAGCTGCTGGAGAACAGTGGTTGTCAAGGGAGTGAATAAGTAAGAGGAGCTTCCAGATAGAAAATCAACCAGGTGAGCAAGGGTGCACCATGCAATCGTGACACACAGCCAGTGTAGATAACCAACTATTCAGGGCTTGGACATGAGACCCGTTCAGAGGGGGAGAACTCATATCTGGTTAGCCAGATGTCCTAGGACAGTGATGCAGGATTTAGGGGTTCAGGAGAGGTCCCCACCCCCAGTTTATGAATCCAATTCTGGGTCCTGTCCTACCTTTACTAAAGAATTAATAAAGCCGGGCGTGATGGCGCACACCTTTAATCCCAGCACTTGGGAAGCAGAGGTAGGAGAATCATTGTGAGTTCGAGGCCATCCTGAGACTACATAGTGAATTTCAGGCCAGCCTGGGCTAGAGTGAGAAAAACAAAACAAAAAAAACCTCGAAAAACAAAAACAAACAAACAAACAAAAAGAATTAATAAAGATAGACTCAAGAAGGATAAATTATGAATCCTTGTTTATTTAGGGGGGATCACAAATTGTAGGGCTTATTTAAGGGAGTTTATTTGGGTTTTATAAGGGTTTATTTGGGATTTAAGAGAAACTGAGGCCTTTAAAGGGAGATTACAGTAAAACCACAAATGTGTGGAAGAGCAACTGAGGCCTTTAAGGAGGGATTAGAGAAGAACCACGAACACGTGGAAAGTAGAGTCTAGGGACTTGTATAGGGAGACTTAGGAGGAACCTGCATGCATATGCACATGCCGTGTGCTTTTCCACGTAGGGCAGTTAAGAGGGCAAATGATGAGGCTCAAGGAAAAATGAGAAGGTGGGTATCAAAGCGGAGACCAGGAGAGTCAGAGGAGAAATAGTAATGATGAGAGTTACACTCATGGTTACCCTGAGTTTAAAGCAACCGTGCAGGTAGCAAACCTCGAGTTGCTGAGAACACCCATGTGGTAGATCTGGAGTATAAGGAAAATAAACACACACAAGGTAGCTTTGGAGACCAGAGGAAAACCACGCAAGTAATCAAAGTGAGAAATTATCCCACGCTATGAAACACGGGCAAGCAGAAAAGTTCAGATCAGGAAACGATGCTATGCAGCTGGGTGGGCGGGGGCAGAAGCCAGACTCTTGGGTGTGTGTGTGTGTGTGTACACACGTACGCATGCAGAGATGACAGGAAATAGAGAAAGACCCCCCCACACACACACACACATCTAGGGTCATGCCAAGAGAGAGAGGGAGGGACCAGAAAGCTGCAGCTTTTATAGCATCACACTGTGGTCACTCAAACCTTATCAAAACAGAGATCCAGAGGCTACAGAGAAAGCGACACTAGATCAGCTCCCTATCTTGCCCACCAAGGCTCAAGCAACATAGTGGAAGGGAGCGCAGATTGTATGAGCCCTAGGGTAGGTGGGAAGTCTGAGGCACCAAGTCCTCCCTCCACCCCATTCCCACTGCAAAGAGACTGACTGATGTCTCTTAATTCCCCACAATGAATCCCTCTTGCCCCACTGAGGAAGACCCTCAGCAGAATTGGGGTGGGGAAGGGGGATATAAGAGTACAACCTTCTAGCCCAGGGTCCATTGCAGAAGAGGTAGCAGAAAGAATGTAAGAGCTGGGGCTGGAGAGATGGCTTAGTAGTTAAAGTGTTTGCCTGCAAAGCCAAAGGACCTCAGTTCGATTCCCCAGGACCCACATAAGCCAAATGTACAAGAGGGTGCATGTATCTGGAGTTTGTTTGCAGTGGCTGGAGGACCTGGCATGCCCATTCTCTCTCTCCCTCCTTCTCTCTGTCTGTTGCTGTCAAATAAATAAATAAGTAAATAAATAAATAAAAACAAAATGAACATAACTCTTAGCACCAGCCTATTTCTACTTGTACTGTTTTAATAGTCTCCATTATATGGAGAAATTCAAAATAATATCATCATGTAATAACACTACTTAATATCTCTCAGACTTTAATAAAACAATGAAATCCCAGTTTAAAATAGTCATGTAAGTATCCTAAAGCAATATAACAGTCTTTACTATTCAAACAGGTGCCATTATAACCCTCTAATGCTTCTGTAAGAATATCCTCAAGTACCTTTAAATTCTCTGACTCAAACAGAAACACATGTAGTAATACTTCATTTCCCTGAAATATTGCATGAACTCTAAGTGGTTTTTACACTGGCTTTTAAAAAATGAAATGCACTGTGTTTTTATGTGCCTTTGTTCAGTATACGTACAGACTTTATGGTTTTGTAGAATTGCCCCAAATCCTTCTGGTTCGTTCTGGTGTTGAATTTTTATAAGTCTATTCTAAAACTTGCCTTAGAAAAGAATGTCGTCATGCATCAAATTAAATCATAAAGATACTGATGAGTTCAAGCAACATAGAAAGCTTAGGGATTCGTACTTTCTTCTTCCTTATGACTTCATTCCGTGATGGGTCTCGCTTGTGGAAGCACAGGAGAACTGGGAGAGGTACCACCCTGTAGGCTCCAGAGGTTTCGCTCTGACCCAGGCACATTAACTGCCATGTGCACCCAGTCTTTCCAATCCACATTTCCTTCTTAATGTTGTCATGATCTTTGTGTCTGTGAATGCATTCTTTTTAAATTATTTTTTAACTTATTGGTTTATTTGAGACAGAGGCAGACAGAAGGATAGATTGAAAGAGACAGAGAGAAAGAGAATGGGCACACCAGGACCTCTAGCCACTGCAAACAAACTCTAGATACATGTGCCACTTTGTGCATCTGGCTTACATGGGTACTGGGGAATTGACCCTGGATCCTTAGGTTTCACAGGCAAGTGCCTTAACCGCTAAGCCATCTCTCCAGCCCCTGTGAATACATTCTTAAGGCAGCAAACCCCCATCACTAAAATCAAGTCCTGCAAACCCATCAATCATCATTCCACCGCCTTCAAACATGACTAAGACAACACCCAGCTCTGTGTCTTCACACTCATCAGAGCCCTTTAACCCAAACAGCTTGCTACTTGCCCATCATCAGCTCCTGGGAGCCAGCCCAGGCCCTAGACCAGCTCTCTCAAAGCACCCAGAGTTATAGTCTATGGCCTTCCATGATGCCACGTCTTCCACCAAAACACATATCTCAAGCCCAACAACAAGAAAAGCACAAAATCTCACTCGAATGCCATCTGCAAAATGCTGACCAATCTGCCTCAAAATTGTCAGTGTTTCCCCAAAACAAGTAAAGTCTGAGAACCGATTACAGCCTAAAACACAATAATAACCACATGCAATATGATGTCCTGGGTGCAATCCTGGGAGGGAGAAGAGCAATGGGTAAAGCCTAAGGAAATTTGAATTAAATATGGATTTTCATGAAGCATAAGATAGAGGGGTGAGCACAAGGCAGGGCAGTTTTGGGGGATAAATGAGAACAATATACAATGACACATATGTATGAAGATGCCATGATGAAACCCATTACCTCGTATGAAAACCTAAACTGTGATTTAAAATAACAATAGGAGCTGGAGAGATGATTCTGTGGTTAAAGTGTTTGCCTGCAAAAACTAACAACCATGGTTTGATTCCCCAGTACCTACGTAAAGCCAGATGCCCAAAAGCAATGCACGGATCTAGAGTTTGTGTGGTTGGAGGCCCTGCCATGCCCATTCTTTCTCTCTCTCTTTCTCTCCTTGCAAATAAATAAATAAAATATTTTTTTAAATGCAGTCTGGAGAGATGGCTTAGTGGTTAAGGTGCTTGCCTACAAAGCCAAAGAATCCAGGTTCAATTCCCCAGGACCCATGTAAGCCAGGTGTGCATGGTGGCTCATGCATCTGGAGTTCATCTGCAGTGGCTAGAGGCTCTGGAATGCCCATTTTCTCTCTCTCTTGCTCCCTCCTTCTTTCTTTCTCCCTCCCTCCCTCTCTCTCTCTCTCTCTCAAATTAAAAAAAAAAAAAAAAAAAAAGGAGCTGGGCATACTAGCGCATGCCTTTAATCCCAGTACTCAGGAGGCAGGGGTAGGAAAGACACTGTGAGTTCGAGGACAGCCTAAGACTACAGAGTGATTTCCAGGTCAGCCTGGGCTAGAGTGAAACCCTAAAAAGAATAAATAAATAAAAGAACATTAGGGGCTGGGGAGATGGCTCAGTAAAGGTGCTTGCTTGAAAGCCTGCTGTCCCAGGTTCAATTCTCCAGCCACTCACATAAAGCCTGGCACAAAAAGTGGCACAAGTGTCTGCTGTTCTGTTTGCGGTGGCAAGAGCCCCTCATGTGCCCATGCACACACAAAAAGAGAAAAGCAGGGCGTGGTGGCGCACACCTTTAATCCCCGCACTCGGGAGGCAGAGGTAGGAGGATCGCCGTGAGTTCAAGGCCACCCTGAGACGACAGAGTGAATTCCAGGTCAGCCTGGACTAGTGTGAGACCCTACCTCAAAAAACCAAAAAGAAAGAAAGAAAGAAAGAAAAAAAGGGAGGGAGGGAGGTAAGGAGGGAAGGAGGGAGGGAGGGAGGGAGGGAGGAAGAAAGGAAGGAGAGAGAGAGAGAAAGGGCATAAATAAAAGGACAATGCATGAATATGGTCTTACTAATTGTAACAAATACTACACATTAATGTGCAATATAAATAACCTGGAGAACTGTAGAACACACGGGAATTGTCTTACATTGTTGCCATTTTTTATGAACCGAAAACTATTTTAAAACAAAAGGTTTATGTTTAAAAACAAACAAACAAACAACGTTTGCATATGGAATAGCTGGCTCCCACGGGCCAGGGGAGCAGATGCAGCCATGCATCGTGTCCTCTGAGCTCATCGGAGCCTCTCGGCACAGTGTGAGTCCCTGGGGGGGCAGAGAAAAGCTTTACTCAGCTGTGGTGCCCCCCAACTGAGGGCACCCAGTGTGTGTGCCCCGAGTGTGTCAGCCACCCAGAGCATTCAGCTTAGGTCTTTTTGCCTCCTCTTCCCTGCCTCCAATCAAGTGGTTGGCACGGTGGCACGGGACAGAATTCCTGGGAGAGGCCCGTTCTTTTGCTTTCTAGCTGTGTGGTCTTGAGCAAACTACGCAGTCTCTCTGCGCCTCAGTCTCTTGGACTATCACAGGGGAGTGGGAACGATAGCTTTGTGTAGGTTTTTTGGCTTTGGGGAAGGCACCATGAGTGAGTCCATGTAAAATGTGCAGATACTGGGGCTGGAGAGATGGCTTAGCCTTTAAGGCCTTTGCCTGCAAAGCCAAAGGATCCCAGTTCCACTCTCCAGGACCCACGTAAGCCAGATGCACAAGGGGGCTCACGCATCTGGAGTTCGTTTGCAGTGGCTGGAGGCCCTGGTGTGCCCATTCTCACTCTCTCTCTTTCTCTCTGCCTCTTTCTCTCAAATAAGTAAATAAAAAATATATTTTTTTAAATGTGCAGATGCTATGAGATGTATGGTACAGCCGGAGGGCCAGGGATGGCTCCTTATGAGCTCTTTCCTGCTATCTCACGCCCCTGTAGCACCTGCTTTGAGCTGGTGGCTCAGCTGTCAACTTGTGCTTTGTAGCATCCCAAATCCTCCTCTGTAAACCAACATGCACATTCTGGGCATTCTCTTTAATTGCCTTTGAACCTGCTCTCTCTGCTCTCTGCCAGCTTCCCTGTGAGCTCAGTCTGAAATCGCCACTAGGCCTCAGTCGGTGGGAATTGTCACACAAACATGTCTCCGTTTACTCATGAACGCAAATATTTAGATTTTGTTAGGAAGTGCAACTTTTTCTTTGCTGTCTCTTCTTTAGCCACTCTGGAAGGGTTGAGGATAAAGAACCTCGCAGAAAACTGTACTGCGATCCCGAAGAAACAGCTTTAGGGACTAAGGCGAGCCAGAAATTCAATATATTTAGGGCTCCCTTGTGAAAACACAAACACAAAAATAAAAAATGCCTCCCACTGCTTTGGCATCTCTATTCCCATGGACCACCACTGCCCCCTCCCCCCCCAAGACACACCATTCTTGTAAAACAAATGGAAAAATCCAACTTTTGATGACAGTGGCTGGAGCTTACCGTGTGTCCCTGGTGTGGAAGAGGCATGCTCTTGTACAAAAGAGGAGTTTTGTCTTCACTGACAAGCCCTGAAGAACAGAAACCACAAGTAAACTCATGTGTGTGTGAGTGTGTGTGTGTGTGTGTGTGTGTGTGTGAGTGTGTGTGTGCGTGTACACACGCTCCCCACATGCTGATGGGTGAATTGGAGGTGGGGCTCAAAGAGGGTCTGGATTTGATTTTTAGGATTATGAATTGTCTTGAATGTTTTGAGGAAAGTTTGAGGATTTGGAGGCTATTTGACAATTGGAGGTTTTATTTGAGGGACATTTACAGATTAAGGCTTGGGAAACATCGAGGTCCAGACTCCATCCTTAGCTGCTTTCATGTAGTTTTCAGGAGTGTAAAGTTCTTTAAGAGAGGAAATTTACTCTCGAGTCGGGATGAATAAAGACTCAACTGTGAAGGAAAGAAAACGCAGCTGAAGAATCTCACAGGGCTTGATGTCTTGCCTTGCAAGACCAAGACCACATAATCCTTTCCAGCAAGTCAAGCTTCCATCTGCCCCCCTCAGTTTTTTTAAAGCAACGTACTAATTCGTGGACTGTGTGAGACAATGCTTTTTAATCCCTTTTTGTTTGTATTTTTATATTTTATTATTTATTTATTTATTTGACAGAAAAAGAGGAAGAGTCAGAGAGAGGAGAATGGGCGCGCCAGGGCCTCCAGCCAATGCAAACAAACTCCAGACACATGTGCCCCCTTGTGCATCTGGTTGACGTGGGACCTGGGGAATCGAACCTAGGTCCTCCCTTTTTTTTTTTTTTTTTTTTTTTTGGTTTTTTCGAGGTAGGGTCTCACTCTGGCTCAGGCTGACCTGGAATTCACTATGTAGTCTCAGGGTGGCCTCGAACTCTCGGCAATCCTCCTACCTCTGCCTCCCGAGTGCTGGGATTAAAGGCGTGCGCCACCAAGCCCGGCCCTAATCCCTTTTTATTAAGTTAATGGAGGTGATTGGTACTCCAGTTTCACTTAGCTTCTTTTATTGCTAAGGAAGCTATGTTTCTATGAGTTGTGTGGACGCTTTCCACACACATGTTTTGGTGGGGAGTTTTTAGAAATTCATTTTAATGGAATATTTCAGATATATGAAAAAAAACACATAAGGGCTGGAGAGATGGCTTAGCAGTTAAGTGCTTGCCTGTGAGGCCTAAGGACCCTGGTTCAAGGCTCGACTCCCCAAGACCCACGTTAGCCAGATGCACAAGGGGGCGCACACATCTGGAGTTGGTTTGCAGTGGCTGGAGGCCCTGGCAAGGTCTCTCTCTCTCTCTCTCTCTCTATCTATCTATCTGCTTCTCTCTGTCTGACGCTCTCAAATAAATACAGAAAAATAAACAAATAATAATAATAATAACACAAAAAGCTCCATTGTCACCTTCCTGGGCCCGATTCACCCTTCCAGAGGGAGCGGCTGTCATTTGGCTCTCCTTCCCACAGCTCGCTCTCCCTCTCCCCCCACCCTCCTCACAGTATTGATTTGTGAGTTCCTAAACTTTATGTGACTGATAATATTCCAAGCTCGCTCTTTCAGACTTTTTTGACAAACAATAAGATTCAGTTCATTCATTTTAATGGCTAAATTGAATTCTACTGTGCACATACACCACAAGTTATTTTTCCACTCTGAGGAAACTCTTTATGGGGTTATACATATTAACTCTATTTCTGGCTGGGAAAGAGTGAGCACGCATGCTCAAACTACAAATGCGTTCCCCATGTCTTCTTATTTTAATTGTTTTTTTTTTTTTTTTTTGTACAGAACTGTCAAGCTATTCATGGAGTTAAATTTGTGATTCCTTCTGTTGTTTTAAAGCACGTAACATATCCACACTTCCAAGGAGTGGATTCATTCCGAATTCCTTATTTTGTTTTGTGATTTTTCTTTCCTTTTAAATTATTTAGTTACACTTAACATGTTAAGGGGTGTGGCAGGAACACACATAACTTCCCCCCTATGATTTGTAATCCGTTATCTCCACAGGGTTTATTCAATGATGCCACTTTTTAATATAACTTCCTTATTTTATTACATAGTATGGTGAGATTGATCTCTGCTTTTGAGTCTCTTTAATTCACAGCTAAATTCAGTGTTGCTTCAATTTATTTATTTATGTATTTTGGTTTTGTGAGGCAGGGTTTTGCTCTAACTCAGGCTCTCCTGGAATTAAATATGTAGTCTCAGGGTGGCCTTGAACTCACAGCAATTCTCTTACCTCTGTCTCCCGAGTGCTGGGATTAAAGGTGTGCGCCACCACGCCCAGCTGCAGTGTTGCTTCAATATTTGGATCTTTTTTTAATTCTTTTTTTTTTTTAATATTTTTTGTTCATTATTTATTTATTTATTTGAGAGTGACAGGCACAGAGAGAAAGACAGAGGGAGAGAGAGAGAATGGGCATGCCAGGCTTCCAGCCACTGCAAACGAACTCCAGATGCATGCGCCCCCTTGTGCATCTGGCTAACGGGGGACCTGGGGAACCGAGCCTCGAACCAGGGTCCTTAGACTTCATAGGCAAGCATTTAACCGCTAAGCCATCTCTCCAGCCCTTGATTTAATTCTTGTTCCCACATTATATATTTCTACAGCTGATACCCTCATAGCCCCTCCTTTCAAACCATGTTTGGATATTCCTACTATTTGTGTTTCTGTTATTAATTTTATTAAAATTTCATGGCTACAGGAAGCATTGTGTTGGATTTTTAACTGGAATTGTGCTAAAACTACAATTATTCTTAGAATAATGAACATTTACTCCATTTACTCTTCATTTCAAAGCAGTATCTAATCTTTTCCTTTATATTTTATTGATACATAATCATCTATTAAAGATGAGATTTTTGCTTGATTATTTTATCCCATTAAATAATTATCTCATTTTTATTTCTTGTATTGTCAAAAATGTTTCAACGATACTAACATTATTGAGGTCAACATTGTTCTAGATTTTCAAGCAAATGTGTTGAATATATCTTTACACAAATTTAGATACTGGCTCAAGAAAGAATCCTTCTCTTTTGCTGTCCTTTAATGTTTTGATTTGAGTATCTATTAAAATTATCATATTCTCTTTTAGTGACTCTAATTAATTAAACATACAAGTATAAGAGCTGGGGTGTATCTCAGTGGTAGGGTTCATGCTTAGCATGCCAGATGCCCTTGGTCTGATGCCTAGTACCAACAAGACAAAATTTAAAAAAACATAAATATGGAGCTGGAGAGATGGCTTAGCAATTAAGCACTTGCTTATGAAACCTAAGGACCCAGGTTTGACTCCCTAGGACCCACATTAACCAGATGCCCAAGGGGGCGCACGCATCTGCAGCTCATTTGCAGTGGCTGGAGGCCCTGGTGCGCCCATTCTCTATCTGCCTCTTTCTCTCTCTGTCTGTTGCTCTGAAATAAATAAAAATAAACAAAAAATAAAAAAACACAAATATGCATGTATATCATTATATTTAACATATCTCTAAGTTATAATAGCCCTGAATCTTTTTTGTTTGTTTGTTTGCTTGCTTGCTTGCTTTTGGTTTTTCGAGGTAGGGTCCCACTTTAGCTCAGGCTGACCTGGAATTCACTGTGGAGTCTCAGGGTGACCTCAAACTCACGGCGATCCTCCTACCTCTGCCTCCCGAGTGCTGGGATTAAAGGCGTGTGCCACCACAACCGGGTTACCCCTGAATCTTTGGATAAATATATTTTATATAATTAGCTTTTATGTTTGTTATACAATGTTCAGCTCTGTTTCACCACTTGTCTTGCTGTCTTATTTTTCTTTGCTTCAGTGTTGGGAATAGAACTGCTCAGGGGCTCAAACATGCTAGACAGGCATTCAACCACTAAGCTACACCTTTGGCCCTCTTGTCCCAGTTTTTGGCATTTCCAAAATGTTAGCGGGGTGTGGTGGCGCACGCCTTTAATTCCAGCACTTGGGAGGCAGAGGTAGGAGGATCGCCATGAGTTTGAGGCCACCCTGAGACTACAGAGTGAATTCCAGGTCAGCTTGGGCTACAGTGAGACTCTCCCTCGAAACCACCAACCCCCCAAAAAAAAACTTTCTCATTTTTGTTTGTTTACATCTATTGGGTTTAGTCTCAGAGTTCTGTCTGCTTCATGCACTCTTCTTGGTGGCTCTGTATGCACCTGGAGGGACATAGTCTGCCAAAGTGCCATGCCTGATTGATGAGTTAGGTAGAGTGAGTCCCTGCCCTGCTTCTTTCTGGAAGCCAGCGTGACCACAAAGAGCATGCTTTCCAGTATATAACTCAGCCATACATTTCACAGGGACAATCTCCATGTGGAGAACATGTGGTGACACGTTGTCTGTGGCAGAGTGTATGGGTAAACTCTAACTAGGATTTGGTTTTGAGAAATTCATGGTTATCACACATCTAAGCCACATCCTCAAATCCACCATTTATTACCTATAAAGCTGTTCTTTTTATTTCCATCTGTCTCATTTCCTTGCCTAACAATCTCAATTAATTTTAAGTTTCAGTGGAAGGGAAAGGGTATTATATAGTGGGTTTCCTCAAGCTCTCGTAGTTAGCATGTGTTTTCAGAAACAGAATAAAATGGATGGTGGAAAAATGATATTCAAACGATAATGCATGGCAGTGGTTATAGTAAGCCATGAATGTCCTAGAGCTCTTGGAATGAACATGATACACAGCTGAAGTTCATGCTGTGTGAAATATATCTCAATAAAAAGGTTTATTGCACAAAATGTAATAGCGGAAAATTTTTTGCAAGTAGTGACAAACACTAATTGTTTCAGATAGTAATACACAGTTCAAAATGAAAACATCCCCAGCCTATTACGGTGCTGGAAGGTGGCTCAGTTGATAGTGTTTGCCTCATAAACATGAGAACCCGAATTCAATCCTCGGCACCCAGGTAAAAATGCCAGGCCTGGTAGTATGTGTAATTCTTGTACTGGGGGTGGAGGCAGGTGGATCCCTGCATTGTTGGGGAATCTCATGGGTATCCCCGGCCAACAGCTCACTGTGGGCAGTAACCCAGTTCTGGCGCTGGGATGTACCAGCCAGAGCCCATGGTTTTAGGATTAAGTTTTCTCTACCCACTACATGGTGCTTTTGCCCTCGTCTTTTCTCTACTTCTGTGGTGGTTTGATCCAGGTGTCCCCCATAAACTTAGGTGTTCTCAATGCTAGGTTCCCAGCAGATGGGGATTTGGGAATTAACACCTCCTGGAGGCAGTGTATTGTTGGGGGCGGGCTTATGGGTGTTACAGCCAGTTTCTCCTTGCCAGTGTTTGGCACACTCCCCTGTTGCTGTTGTCTACCTGATGTCGGCAGGAGGTGATGTCCACCCTCTGCTCATGCCATCATTTTCCCTGCCATTGTGGAGCTTCTCCTCGAGTCTGTAAGCCAAACTAAACCTTTTTTTTTCCCCTCCACAAGCTACTTTTGGTCGGGTGTTTTCTGCCAGCAATACACACCTGACTGCAACCTCTTCTATGAAATTAACTTTCTCAAGTCCATATGACAGTGACAATGTGAAATATTTGTCAGTGCTAGCCTTATTTGACTTGTTGCCCACATTTCTCTTACCAGTTCCACCCAATTTTTATGGTAGAATTCCTTTTCTCCCATTCTGTCTGAGGTGAAGACTGTCATTAGGTTTTTAGCTGTGCCGCTCCCCTGAGAGCTCCTTGTCACGGCCTCCAAATGGTTCATTTCAATGGTCTTGTATCTACTTTCTCAGCCATATTTTTTTGTTGATTTTTATTTATTTATTTGAAAGTGACAGACAGAGAGAGAAAGAGGCAGAGAGAGAGAATGGGCGCGCCAGGGCCTCCAGCCACTGCAAACGAACTCCAGATGCATGCGCCCCCTTGTGCATCTGGCCAACGTAGGACCTGAGGAAGAGAGCCCCATCTCTTTTTACCGTGCTCCTCATTTCATCCATCAGGAAATTCTCTTGGCTTGTATTCTCAAAAGACAGCTAAAATTGGACCATTTCTCACTAATCCCACCACCACTCCCCTCCTCTAAGCTTCCGTCTCTTGCACGGACTCACAGCTGGTCTTCCCTCTGCGCTCTGGCTGACTTCCTTTGTTTCTGTGAATTCTTTTAGTTAGCATGTAAAACAATTGTCTTGGTATGACATTTTCACTCATACGTATCACTGTGCTTTGCCAGCCTTTCACCTGCTTGCTCTTCCATGTGACAAGGGTCATAGTACCCCACTCTTCCCTTGCTCTACCTCCCCTCCAGGTCATCTATGGTCTCAGCTCTAACCTTCTCTCTTCAGTACTCCCCTCCAGCCACACCAGCCCCATCACTGTGTTGTATTTATTTTATTTTATTATTATCTTTTGGGGTTTTTTTTATTATTTTATTTATTTATTTGAGAGCGACAGACACAGAGAGAAAGACAGATAGAGGGAGAGAGAGAGAATGGGCGCGCCAGGGCTTCCAGCCTCTGCAAACGAACTCCAGACGAGTGCGCCCCCTTGTGCATCTGGCTAACGTGGGACCTGGGGAACCGGGCCTCGAACCGGGGTCCTTAGGCTTCACAGGCAAGCGCTTAACCGCTAAGCCATCTCTCCAGCCCTGGGTTTTGTTTTGTTTTGTTTTGTTTTGTTTTGTTTTGTTTTGAAGTAGGATCTTGCTGTAGCCCAGACTGACCTGGAATTCGCTATGTAGTCTCAAGCTGGCCTCAAACTCACAGTGATCCTCCTACCTCAGTCTCCCAAGTGCTGGGATTAAAGGCGTGCGCCACCATGCTGGGAAACCACTGTGTTTTAACTGTATAGAGCCACAATGTTTCCTCTACTCTGTAGCATTATTTTGCGGATACCTGCATGGGTGGTTGTTACTCAAATGTCCTCTTTTCAAACAGCACTTCTTTAGTAAAATGTGCAAACAGCCCTCAGTGTAATCCACTGCTAATCACCAAACCCTGATTTTATTTATCCATGCTATGCTTTGAATATGCCCCTGCCCCTATTTCATGTATAGGAAAACTAATCACCAAATTCACCTGCTAATGGTATTTTGCAGGCGAGGCCTTTAGGGATGTAGTTAGATTAGGAGAAGTCTCTAGAGTTGGACCCTCGGGATCACATTAGTGGCTTTAGAAGTAGAGGAAGAGAGATTCAAGCTAGTAAGCTTATTCTGTCTTGCCAGACGATGCCCTTGGTGATGCTGTGTTGGAGCAAGAAAACCCTCGCCAGATGCTGAACAGATGCCCATAACCATGTTCCTGGACTTCCCACCTCCAGACTGCGAGCCAAAGAAACTTCTATACAAATAGAAGTTTGTAGAAGATTTTGTTGTAATAGCAACACAAATTAGACCAAGACAATGCAGATGCCATACAAGTTGTCCATATACAGCAGGTAGTTCAAAGGCTTTGAATGTATTCACTGAGTCCCCATCACTACAAGATTAGAACATTTTATCACTTCAAAAAGAAACCCCATTCTAATCAATTACTCCCATTTCCCCCAAATTCTCCTCCCCCAATCCCTGAACAACCATTTCAATTGTTTCCATATTTAGCATCATGAATACCGCTGTAGTAGACAGGAAAGTCTAGTCATCTCTTAACATAGTGATTCCAATTCCTTTAGATATACTCCCAGAAATTAGCCTGTTGGATCTGATAATTCTGCTTTTAGTTATCTGGGGGAAAAAAATTTTGAAAAAAATATTTTATTTATTTATTTGACAGAGAGAAAGAGAGAGAGAGAGAATGGGCACACCAGGGTCATCAGCCACTGAAAATGAACTTCAGGTGCATAAACCACCTTGTCCATCTGGCTTGTGTGGGGCCTGGAGAATTGAACCTGAGTTCTTTGGATTTGTAGGCAAGCACCTTAACTGTTGAGCCATCTCTCCAACCCAAAAATCTGTACAATCTTTATCAAACTGTCTGCATCAGTTTACAACATGAGCACTGTATAAGCGTTTCCTTTTCTCCACATAAAACATATTATCACACTCGCTTCAGCAGCACATACACTAAAATTAGAACAATACAGAGATTAGCATGGCCCCTGTGCAAGGATGACGTGCAAATTCGTGAAGAGTTTCATATTCTAAAACACCCTAGGGCTGGAGAGATGGCTTAGTGGTTAAGCACTTGCCTGTGAAGCCTAAGGACCCAGGTTCGAGGCTCGGTTCCCCAGGTCCCACGTTAGCCAGATGCACAAGGGGGCGCATGCGTCTGGAGTTCATTTGCAGTGGCTGGAAGCCCTGGTGCACCCATTCTCTCTCTCTCCCTCTATCTGTCTTTCTCTCTATGTCTGTCGCTCTCAAATAAATAAATAAATAAAATGAATAAAAAACCCTAATTACTTTTCATTCATTTTTTTTTCAGTTATCTGAAGACAGAGTTTCACTATGTAACCCATGTTGTATCTTCCTCTTGCATCCTGGGATAATAGATATGTGCCACTACACCTGACTTCTTTCATTCATAGATAGATAGATGACAGATAGGTAGAAAGATGATAGAAATAGGCATGATACAATATGATATGATACATCATATGATATGCTATGATATCCAATTTAACAGTAGTAAGTTATAGCTCATTGTTTATTAGTTTTCATTTCTCTGATGATTAAGCATGTGAGCATTTTCCATATATTTGTTGGCTATTCCTTTGTATATCTTCTTTGGATAAAATATTTTTGGGGCCCTTTGCACATTTTTTTTATTCAGTAGAAATTTTATATGGACAAATCATGTCTTGGTACCAATCTCCCCCTCCCTGGCCCCATTCCACTTTAGTGGGGTGCTGGCATTCACGATGGAGTTACAGGGATAGGAACTGTGGGAGCAATGGACAGTCATTGTGGGGGGGGGTGGAGCTTTGCCCATTTTTTAAGTTGGATTATTTGTTTTCTTATTGTTGATTGCTTGCACTCCCCATAAACTTTGGATCTCAGTTCTTTATCTGAAGTAAGATTTACACGCATGGTCTCTCCTGCGATGGCTCCTCTCTTCTCTGGTCTCCTTCCCTGTGCTGAAGCTCCTCGGTTTGATGTCACACAACTTGCCTGCTCTTGTTTTCATGGCCTGTGAGACTCAAGGGTTTCTTTTTAAAACTTATTTTATTTACAACTTCCATAATTACAGACAATAAGCAATGCTAATTCCCTCTCCTTCCCACTTTCCCTGTCGCAAATCCACTCTCCATCATATACCCTCCCCCTCTCAATTAGTCTCTCTTTTATATTGAGGTCATCATCTTTTCCTCCCATTCTGAAGATCTGAGATCATGGATATCCAGGGCATTTTGTGTCTGAAAGAGTGCATTGTAAGGAGTGGTACCCTTCCTTTGGCTGTTACAATTCTTTCCACCACCTCATTTGCAATAGACTCAGAACCTTGGAAGGTGTGATAGAGATATTTCAGTGTTGAGCACTCCACTCTCACTTCTTCTCAATGCTATGTGGCTTTAGAAGACTCACATCTTCAAATAAAATGTTACTACAAGCCGGGCGTGTTGGTGTTGGCGCACGCCTTTAATCCCAGCACTCGGGAGGAAGAGGTAGGAGGATCGCCATGAATTCGAGGCCACCCTGAGACTCCATAGTGAATTCCAGGTCAGCCTGGGCTAGAGTGAGACCCTACCTCGAAAAACCAAAAATAAAAAGTAAAATAAAATAAAATGTTACTACATAAATAGATTATGATTACAAAAATCACATGTCCCTTAGAGATAACACAACCTAAAAAAAAAGAAGCCATAACTAAATTTTTCTTCTTACAGAGTCAACTAAGCTCATTAACTAAGACAAAAAAGTTGAAAAATCCATCAAGAAACAAATTTACCTATCCTAAAGGAAGCTATAAGATAAAGTGGTGCCAACTTCCCAAAAAGATTTGGTATAATTTGGGCAACTTCACGGGCAGGCAAACAGGACTTTAGAGTGGTTACAGTCCCAAGAAGAAAGTAAATAGGAAGATGGTGAGTGGCGCACCAGAGCCCAGAGACTATGAAGGACTCTAGTAGATGGAGGTAGCAAATAGAGGCCAGAGCCCAGTCCTGTGAGGAGGGACTGCAGAGTCTACAGCATGCTCCTCAATAACCGGTCTATCTCCAGTCCTGTGAGGAGGGACTGCAGAGTCTACAGCATGCTCCTCAATAACCAGTCTATCTCCAGTCCTGTGAGGAGGGACTGCAGAGTCTACAGCATGCTCCTCAATAACCAGTCTATCTCCAGTCCTGTGAGGAGGGACTGCAGAGTCTACAGCATGCTCCTCAATAACTGGTCTATCTCCAGTCCTGTGAGGTGGGACTGCAGAGTCTACAGCATGCTCCTCAATAACCGGTCTATCTCCAGTCCTGTGAGGAGGGACTGCAGAGTCTACAGCATGCTCCTCAATAACCGGTCTATCTCCAGTCCTGTGAGGAGGGACTGCAGAGTCTACAGCATGCTCCTCAATAACCGGTCTATCTCCAGTCCTGTGAGGAGGGACTGCAGAGTCTACAGCATGCTCCTCAATAACCAGTCTATCTCCAGTCCTGTGAGGTGAGACTGCAGAGTCTACAGCATGCTCCTCAATAACCAGTCTATCTCCAGTCCTGTGAGGAGGGACTGCAGAGTCTACAGCATGCTCCTCAATAACCGGTCTATCTCCAGTCCTGTGAGGTGGGACTGCAGAGTCTACAGCATGCTCCTCAATAACCAGTCTATCTCCAGTCCTGTGAGGTGAGACTGCAGAGTCTACAGCATGCTCCTCAATAACCGGTCTATCTCCAGTCCTGTGAGGAGGGACTGCAGAGTCTACAGCATGCTCCTCAATAACCAGTCTATCTCCAGTCCTGTGAGGTGGGACTGCAGAGTCTACAGCATGCTCCTCAATAACCGGTCTATCTCCAGTCCTGTGAGGTGGGACTGCAGAGTCTACAGCATGCTCCTCAATAACCGGTCTATCTCCAGTCCTGTGAGGTGAGACTGCAGAGTCTACAGCATGCTCCTCAATAACCGGTCTATCTCCAGTCCTGTGAGGTGGGACTGCAGAGTCTACAGCATGCTCCTCAATAACCAGTCTATCTCCAGTCCTGTGAGGTGGGACTGCAGAGTCTACAGCATGCTCCTCAATAACCAGTCTATCTCCAGTCCTGTGAGGTGGGACTGCAGAGTCTACAGCATGCTCCTCAATAACCAGTCTATCTCCAGTCCTGTGAGGTGGGACTGCAGAGTCTACAGCATGCTCCTCAATAACCAGTCTATCTCCAGTCCTGTGAGGTGGGACTGCAGAGTCTACAGCATGCTCCTCAATAACCAGTCTATCTCCAGTCCTGTGAGGTGGGACTGCAGAGTCTACAGCATGCTCCTCAATAACCGGTCTATCTCCAGTCCTGTGAGGAGGGACTGCAGAGTCTACAGCATGCTCCTCAATAACCAGTCTATCTCCAGTCCTGTGAGGAGGGACTGCAGAGTCTACAGCATGCTCCTCAATAACCAGTCTATCTCCAGTCCTGTGAGGAGGGACTGCAGAGTCTACAGCATGCTCCTCAATAACCAGTCTATCTCCAGTCCTGTGAGGTGAGACTGCAGAGTCTACAGCATGCTCCTCAATAACCAGTCTATCTCCAGTCCTGTGAGGTGGGACTGCAGAGTCTACAGCATGCTCCTCAATAACCAGTCTATCTCCAGTCCTGTGAGGTGGGACTGCAGAGTCTACAGCATGCTCCTCAATAACGGGTCTATTTCTAGCAAGGCCCTGCCCACAGGACCATGAATGCCAGAAGCCAGGCAAGGTGTCAGAGCTGGCCAAAGGGCAAAGACCTGGGTTCCAGATGGGGCTGGTGGTATTCAAGGGGAATGAAGGTTAGCATGGTGAAGGAGTCTACCTATGGAAGTTGACTGAAAAGTTCCTGAGAGGGCACACTATAGAGTGTGATCTGCATGTATGTGGAGAGGGGGATTAAGACTGACAAAGACAGCCCAGCGTGGTGGCACACGCCTTTAATCCCAGCATTTAGAGAGGCAGAGGTAGGAGGATCGCCATGAGTTGAAGGCCACCGTGAGGCTACATAGTGAATTCCATGTCAGCCTGGGCCAGAGTGAAACCCTACCTTGAAAAACTGAAGAAAAAAAAAAGTGACAAAGACAATATTGTCATATATATATTCCGCATTAAAAATTTTAAACAATTTTGTCTCAAGGTAAGATGGCCAGGTCCTGTGGAACTTTTGAAGCCCCTATATAGAGTGTTTTTAGCCCTGGTGCAAATTTTGCATTTCCTATTGCACCCAAGCACGGGGGGCATTGAGGAGTATGCTATAACCCTTTACAATATATCATTGGACCCAATTCCCAGAATAAAGACTCCGCAGGGTAAAATCTACATCGTGCAATCCACCATCCCTAGCTTTTGGTGGCCCCAGATTCCCCCAGGACAAGGTGGAGACCATTCCCCAGGACATCTGATCTCTACCCACAGCACGTTCTAACCCAGAAGCTCCCCCCCTCCCCCGACTCTTCTGACCTTTAGGGTGGGGGGGGGCAAGAAAACCTCCCTTCCTTTCTCCTCATAATCTCACCCTGTCACCTCCGTTTTCTATAAAGCACATGTACTTGGAGGCGGTGGCGGGCGGGCGGGGGGGTGGGGGGGGAGATGAAAAATCCTTCATCTGGGACATGCTTTCTTGACCAGAGCATGTGTGTGTGAGGAGCCGGGAGTGGGGAGGGCCTGGCACAGGGTACCAAGGTGCCCAGCCGGGACAGCACCTACAAAAAACAATCCTGGCCGACTGAAGGCAGGAGGGAAAAAAATCTTACCAAGGAACGTGATTTGCAGCTCTGGGGAGGCGGGAGGTTCACGGTGGGCAGTCCAGGGCTCCTGGGCGGTGATGGGGAGGCGGAGGGATGAAGGGGAAAGAGATGAGGTTGGGGGGGGGCGGCTGGGCAGGGGGAGGGAGAGGAGAGGAGGTCCCCAAGCAATTGAATGGCGCTTTGATTTAACAACTCCAAGCCCTTTGAAAACATTTTGCCAAGAAAAGCTTGCCATCAACACGTATAATCTCTTATCAGAGGCCCCTGAAAGCCGGGGCCCTCGGGGTTAATTCCCCCATCGCAATGAGTTTGAATCAGCTCTAAACCCACCGTGACATGAAAGCGCTCGGGGGGCCCCCGGGGCCGCACAGAACCCACTGAGATCCGCCGACCGGAGAGGATTACTGCGGAGGAGGGGGAGGTGGGGAGAGGTCTGTTCCTCGGGCGGGCTCGCCGGCAGGACGGGCAGGCTCAAAAGAAAAAAAGAATAATTAGGGATAATTGCTTGTGTCCAAACACAAGCCTTAAGGCCCCCTTGTTCCCCTTTGGGACTTTGTGAGGCAGAATGAAAGAGACACCCCCTGTTTTGACAGCTGGATCAGCGGCCTGGATCGGTGACCGACCGAGGGAGGAAGAGCTCCCGGGATGAGGATGCCAGGAACTGCTTCGGAGCCCGGGGCCACGGGTGGGCCCTGCACGGGAGGAACCCGCGCGCTGGACCCGCGCCCACGCCACGCCCTCCCTGCGTGCCTCCTGATGTGGGCATCGCGCCACGGACCCCCCTGGTGCAGCCCAAGGTGGCGTGTGCAAGGACCCCAAGCAGCGAGCCACCCACGGCTCCCCCCAGGGACCACAGAGCCACCGAAACGGTGACACCACGAGACTTTACACGTCCAACCCCACGGTGGGGTGTGTGTGTGTCGGGGGGGGGTTAGTCTGATCCCACTTGGCTCGGCGTGGGGCGCCCCGATCCACATTTGGAGACACCCGAGTCCCAGGGTGGTCCTAGCCACATCCTGCTGCGCTCCTAGAGCGCGGGGCCTGCGGAGGAGGGCCTGGCTGGGCGGCGGGCGGCTGGGAAGCGGAGGGAACCTTAAACACTGCCGAGGGACCCACGTTCACGTTCACCCATCTCATCCAAGGGCTCCCCCGGAGCATAGCCAGCATTCCGAAGCGAACTGGGGTTTGGAGCCCCAAGGCTTTTCAGAAAGAACTCTATACAGACCAAGGGGCAGGAGGACCCTGTCTGGAAGCCAGGCTGTTCCCTGCGGTAGTTCGGGACGTCCTAGTGCCCTAGGCCAAGTCAGGCCCAGAGAAATCCTTAAAGGAAGACTGGGCAGGGACAAAAGGTGTCTCCTGCCAGCAGGATGCCCACTCCTAGGGCCCAGGAACCTGAGCACCTGGACCACCCAGAATGCAGCCTGGATTTGTGCTGGTGGGGGGTGGGGGGGGCTCGAAGCCATTGTGGTCCACCACCAGGCCAGAAGGTCTGGAACAAGGCAAGGGTCTTCCAGCAGGAGGATGTCGCCCCTACGGGCCTGCCTGCAGGGTCCCCACCTGCCCCAGACACAGCTCGGCCAGGTCCCCCCTTGCAAACGCGGATCATATGCGCGGCTGGAAGGCGAGATGGGAAGCGGCGCGGCGGACACGCGGGCATGAGTGTTTAATTAAAGGAAAACCACATCCTACAAGGAAAGAGTTTTTTTCGGAAAGGAGCCGAGTCACAGAGGAGCTCCTGTCCTTGCAGCTGGGGCCCAGACGCTTGCCACCAGCTGCCAGCGCCCGGTCCTCCCTACGCAGTGGAGGATGCGCCCCTGGGCCTGCAGGTCTGCGGAGAAGACGTGACCAATGCAGCCGGGCAGGGAGTGCGGACCTGCTACTGGCCTGCTGGCTACCAGGACCTCGCAGTGACCTTCCATAAAGGGAACCCGCTTGCTAGGAGGCAGGGGTAGTGGGGGAAGGTTTCCAAAATGTAGTGGGAGATCTGCTGGGCAGAAAGCCAGGGTATGAAGCCAGGCAATGCCAGCTTGTTTGCGTAGCCAGACGACAGCTTGATGAAGATGAAGATGAGCAGATCTAGGCAGATGTACACATTCTATTTTCTTTTTGCCATTGACCTCACCCTCGTGGTTTTAGGGGGAGGGGAAGCAACTAAGGGCAACACGGCCATCAAGAAGAGAAGAAAAATGCTATTTTCTGAATAACCTTTTTTTTCATTTTCCTTTTTAGACAGTTTAAAAAATATTTTATATATGTATTTATGAAAGCGATAGAGAGAAGGAGTTACAGAGAACAAGAGACAAACAGAGAGAGAGAATGGGCACTCCAGAGCCTCTAGCCATTGCAAACGAACTCCAGACCCATGATCTCCCTTGTGCATCTGACTTAAGTAGGTCCTGGGAAATTGATGCCTCAACGGCTAAGCCATCTCTCCAGCCCAACAGTTTTTTGTTTTGTTTGGTTGGTTTTGGGGTTCTTTGGGGGGGGAGGTTGTGGGTTTTGGGGGTTTGTTGTTGTTTTTGGTTTTTTGAGGTAGGGTTTCACACTAGACCAGGATGGTTTCGAACTCACAGCGATCCTCCTACTCTGCCTCCCAAGTGCTGGGATTAAAGGTGTGCACCACCATGCCCAGCACAACAGGTTTCTAATATATTTATTTATTTGAGAAAGAGAGAATGGACACACCAGGGTCTCCAAACACTGCAAACAAACTCTAGATGCATGTGCCACCTTGTGCATCTGGAATTGACCCTGGATCCTTTGTCTTTACAGGCAAGCTCCTTAATTACTAAGCCATTTCTCCAGCCCTCATTTTCCTTTTGATTGCTAGACTTTATTAAAATATCCTCAGCCTTTCCATAATTAAATCCAGAATTAAGTGTATAATTGTAAGTGGATTTTGAATTTCCTTTATTGTTTGGTTTTTAAATCATGACCTCCTATTTATTGTCTTCAGACTAGTTAGAAAGATCATTTTTTAATTTAATTTTATTGATTTGACTGAAATAGAAAGAGAGAGAGAGAGAAAGAGAGAAAGGGAGAGCATTCAGCCACTGCAAACAAACTCCAGACCCATGGGCCATCTTGCGTATCTGGCCTATGTGAGTCCTGGGGAATGGAACCTGGGTCCTTTGGCCTTCCAGGCAAGCACCTTAACCGCTTAGCTATCGCTCCAGCCTGGGAAGATCATTTTAAATGAGCAAGTGTTGCTTGTCTGCCGTATGAGGATGATATATGTCACCCCTCACCTAGGAGTATAAAATTTAGGGAATTATAAACTGCTTGTTTTCAAAGCACCAGAGACAGTTCCTTGTGGAGCGATGGGTGGCGCTCTCTCAGCTTAGGCTGAGGTTTAGAGGCAATTTATTTATTCTGGGAGGCAGAGGCAGGAGAGGAGAAAACTCAGATGAGAGCCAGAGAGACCCTCTCCCTCCTCTTGCTCCTCTCCCACGATGCCCCCCCCTTCCCTCTGCAACTGCTTTAATCAGGCTGTCCTAAAGACAGGACATTGGTTCAGGGGGTTTTGTTTTTGTTTTGTCTCTGAGATTCAGTACTGAATTATATTTCATCACGCCACCCTGGTTTCAACAACATAGAAAAGCCATGAAATTTAACCTTCAATTTCAGAGCGTTGGCCCAGAGATGAAAATAGAACATTCAATTTCAGAGCCATGACCAGGGATGAAATTATTATACCATGATGTGTGTGGGTGGGGTGTGTGTGATGCATTCAAAAGTGAGAACTTCCATTGGTCTATACCAAGACAGAATTATAACGTGTTTTGGGGTTTTTTTTGTTTGTTGGTTGGTTGGTTTGTATTTTTGCTTAAAGTGCTGTGTGGGCCTACCCCTAGGATGGGCTTAAAATAAGCAAGACGATCCCAAAAGGGAGGTGTGAAAATGAGGTAAGAAGTTTGAATCTGTGCCTAACAACAGCTGGCTTGCTTTCAGGCCATACCCCCAAACAGACCAAAAGAACCAAGAAGCTCGGTGCAGGAGAGAGGTTCACCGCCCTGCCTGCCACCTTCCAGAGGGGAAGGAGGATTGCCATCCTGAGAAGAGGCAGAGGGGAACCAGCAAGGCTTTCAAATGCAGAATCTGAAATGGGTGTGCTGGCGCATGCCTTTAATCCCAGCACTTGAGAGGCAGAGGTAGGAGGATCGATCGATCGCAGTGAGTTCAAGGCCAGCCTGAGACTACATAATGAATTCCAGGTCAGCCTGGGCTACAGTGAGACCCTACCTCAAAAACCAAAACAGGGCTGGAGAGATGGCTTAGTGGTTAAGCGCTTGCCTGTGAAGACTAAGAACTCCGGTTCAAGGCTCGGTTCCCCAGGGCCCACGCTAGCCAGATGCACAAGGGGACGCACACATCTGGAGTTCATTTGCAGAGGCTGGAAGCCCTGGCGCGCCCATTCTCTCTCTCTCTCTCCCTTTATCTGTCTTTCTCTCTGTGTCTGTTGCTCTCAAATAAATAAAAAATTAAAAAACAAAAACAAAAACAAAAAAAAACCCAGCATCTAAAATGGCTAGCCTTCCTCCCAGTGTTTGTGGTGAAGGACTAGAAAGTTTAAGCTTCTTGAGTTTCAAGATAAACGCTTTATGTTGGGATGGGAAGGTGCTGTTTTTGAGACATGGTTTCACTCACTATGTAGCTCACACTGGTCTTGAACTCATGATCCTCCTGCCTCAGCCTCCCCAGTGTTGAAATTACAAGCGTATACCCACCACACCTGCTTTAGGGAATGTGTGGATTTTTTTATTTTTATTTTTCGCACCACATTTCTGTGCTAGGGCTGAAGGCAATGGAAAGCCATAGTTCTAGGATGGCTGGAGAGGTGTCAGCATACTGTGAAATTACAAATGGTCCCTGGGAGTTAATGACCTTGAAGGGGGCTCCCCCTCACAGACCTGTTGGGGAGTGATAGACACTAGTGCCAGCCAGTGTCTGCACCAGGAACAAGAAATCTGCTATGGCCTAGAAAACCACAGGGACAGTCTATGATGAACCTGGCCTTGTAAATAAAGCAGATGTTCTCTGTGTATCTAGCAGTAGATGCATGGATATTTGTTTTTTTTTTTAATATTTTTTGTTCATTTTTTATTTATTTATTTGAGAGTGACAGACAGAGAGAAAGACAGATAGAGGGAGAGAGAGAGAATGGGCGAGCCAGGGCTTCCAGCCACTGCAAACGAACTCCAGACGTGTGCGCCCCCTTGTGCATCTGGCTAACGTGGGACCTGGGGAACCAAGCCTCGAACTGGGGTCCTTAGGCTTCACAGGCAAGCGCTTAACCGCTAAGCCATCTCTCCAGCCTGATGCATGGATATTTGTAGAGTAGGTTTAAACTTGCACCCTAAGTTATGCAAAAACAGACTTTTGCATCATTTCCACACATGCCTACCGGAGTATCGGTTGGTTTCTGAGATCACCAACTAAAATGTTATTTTCTTTTCATTTTTATTTAGGACCTCCAAAACAGGAGCAAATTTTACTAGCAGGATGAAACCACTCTGCTACATGTGTGAAGATGGCATGTGTAAGTTGCATTCACAATGGAATTCATTTCTGCCTTTAATGGAACCTGACTTTGGGGGCATGGGAGTTTCCGTCTCTTGAAGGGGCCTCCGGGCAGAGCCAGGACTTGGCACCAGGAGCGCTGGCTGTTGCTGTAAAACACTACATCTGGACAGATTTACACAGAACAGAAGCTTTCATTCCACCCTTTGCAGTCCAGCCAAGCGGCTTCGAGGACCCTTCTATGTTCCACCAGCCCCCCCATACTCTCCCCAATGTTTTTCCAGGTTGTGTGGCTGAATCCCAGACTATTCTAGGAGCTTGGCCAAAAGCATGACATTATCAGCACAGAAATGAGATCCGTGTCATTGTGTATTTTTTTAAAAAGTTGTGTCCACACTGTGGGACAAAGGCATTTCATTTTTAAGATGTAACTATTATGGCATTGATGAAACAGTGCATGTCTGTATGACAAAATAAAAATTTGGAAATGGGCTTTACATGTCAAAAAGATATACTGGTGTTATTTTTGGGTTTTTTTTCCCCCTAGTCTTTTACTTGAAACTGTCTTCATAGTTGTTTTTACTTTTTCCTAAACAATATTTTTGCAAGGACAAGAGTTCATAAAGAAAGTATTTGAGATCATTTTTCTAGACACCCCATGAATGAAACTAACTTCTTCCCACTTGGCAGGCAGAGACTTTTCTGTAACTTTAAAATAAATGACTACCACTTAGACTAGTGAAAAGATCACTCAGAAAGCTGCTTTACCCTACTTCTCATGTAAAATGTGTTGTGTTTCCCCCAAATGAAACTTGAGAATACTTTAACTGGCCTGCTAGGAATATCAGGGGCACATAAATGTTTTTTTCCTCTGCTGGGTCCTGGGCCTGCTGAGCACACAGCTAGACTTTCATGATGATTGTAACGTGCCATAAATACAACAGAGGACACTCTCGTGAGAAAAGATAGAAGTCAAATCCATGATCACGTTCTGTGAAAGCAGAAGCCACGGCAGTAACCATTAGGATAGAGAACGGGCTAAAAAATCATTCTCCTCATGCAAAAATCACTAAGGGTGATTTTTTAAAAGTTTTTTTAAATTTTATTTTATTTTATTTTATTTAAGAGAGAGAGAGAGAGAGGAAGAAGCAGATAGAGAGAATGGATGCACCAGGGCCTGCAAACAAACTCCAGATGCAAGAGCCTCTTGTGCATCTTACGTGGGTCCTGGGGAATCAAACCAGGGTCCTTAGTCTTCCAAGGCAAATGCCTTAACCGCTAGACCATTTCCCCAGCCCTTAAGGGCGTTTTTTTCACACATTCATGTAGACATGTATGTTTGAAGCTTAGTGCAACTGGACATGTATTCATGTGTCTGCAGTTCCCTCCAAAGCCTTGACAAAAGCCAGAGTGAGGGTAACCCGGATAACCGGCTCCTTTCCACTACAGGCTCTTCTTGTGGAGAGCAGTGGAACGTACAATGCACTGAGTTAAACAAATATTTAACTTGCTCTACATCCAAGGCAATCAGCTCTGAGGCCAACATATGGACCCCAGCTCAGGGATGGAGGACAAAGCCCAGGTCAGGTCTGGGAGTGAATGACATGGACAGTCGTTGTGGAAGGCTATGGATGGGCCAGGCTGGCTTTAGGTCACCCACTATCTTTCTCCCTGGAACTCAACCCAGATTACAGCTCCCCCAAGAATGGCTGGTCTAGACTCCGAAGATAAGTTCTTACGGGTCTGAGTTCTTTCCAAGCAAGTTTTGTTATTGGAGTTCAAGGCCAAAGGCCTGACTCTGGTGGCTACCCGCCACCTGGACAGTCTAATCAGAGAAAGGTGAGTAGGGAGCAAACCAGTATGGCCATGCTGGGAAAGGGTGGGAGGGAAGGGGGCCGGGGGATCCTAGCTAGAATTATATAAAGAAAGCACATCATCTAGATTTGGGAAGTAAGGAGAGTCAAGAAATCTTGGTCAGGGCTGCAGGGATGGTTTAACGGTTAAGGTGCTTGCCTGCAAAGCCAAAGGACCCAGGTTTGATGCCCCAGGACCCACATAAGCCAGATGCACAAGGTGGTATATGTGTGTGGAGTGTGTTTGCAGTGGATGGAGGCCCTGGTGTGCCCATTCTCTCTCTCTCTCTCTATCTCTCTCACATAAATAAATAAATAAAATATTTTTTAAAAACACTAAACTTTTTTCTTCTTTACTGTACCTTTCTAGGTAAGTGCTATACCACTAAACCACCCCTCACACCACAGGCCACTTTTCTCTTTTCTTTTTTTTCTTTTTTCAAGGTTAGGGTCTTACTCTAGCCCAGGATGACCTGGAATTCACTATGGAGTCTCAGGGTGGCCTCAAACTCACGGTGATCCTCCTACCTCTGACTCCCAAGTGCTGGGATTAAAGGCCTGCGCCACCACGCCTGGCAGGCCACTTTAAATGTTCCTTCCTGTTCTAATACTTTCTGATTGGCTCAGCACTCACTTGCTGTCAGGGAGTAGTGATGGCATTGGTCACAGCTGCTCCAGTGTTTCTTTTGATAATGAACTCCACATCAGTAGCTCCATGTCTCCAAAATGGCCCCTCACAATCAGTGGTGAGCTATACAGACGAGGAGCAGATGAACAGACTGGGAAGCATTCTCCAGCACACCCCACATTGCTTCCTCAGTGTCCCGTGCCCTCCCCGCCACCCCCCGCCCCTTGTAAGCTCTGGACTGTCTGATCCTCAGAACTGCAGAGAGCTATGCTTCCACTTAGGCATGTTGGAGCTACATTTGAGGTTGGGAAGAAACAAAGGGCTTAGCTTTCTATTTATTTGTATTTGTAGAACCAGAGAGCCAAGGTGATAATTAGAAAAATATTTTAGGACACCATATTTTCTCTTGGATTTTATTTTTTTCTAACACAGTGACAAGTTCTCGTAAGTTTCAATAGCTAACTCTACGAGCATCTCCATCATCGGACCCGAAAGCTGCCGATTTCCAGCTTCTTTGCTCTGGTTATTTATACATCATCATAGCATAAGACTTTGTCCCAACAATCAACGTCCTTTGCGCCTTTATTTTACATGTTTAATTAAGAAATTCCCTGCTGCTCATGTCTTAAATTCATGTGATTTTGACGACATAAGTGCAGGTGCCAGGTCAAGGGGGGTGACTTCTATGGAAATATTTGACTGAGAGTAAAGAGACCACTAAAAAAAAAACAAACTATCATTGATAGTTCCAATCCCTTAAAAATAACCCTTGATAAACCGGGCGTGGTGGTGCACGCCTTTAATCCCAGTACTCGGGAGGCAGAGGTAGGAGGATCACCATGAGTTCAAGGCCACCCTGAGACTCCATAGTGAATTCCAGATCAGCCTGGGCTAGAGTGAGACCCTACCTCGAGAAACAAAAACAACAACAACAACAACAAAAATGACCCTTGATAAATGTGTGCAAAGAACTCCAGTAATGGGCATATTGGGTGATTTAAGGAGGGACATGGATGGTGACAGGCTAACATTGCATAAGTGTTAGTGGAGAAGAGCTGCTCTGAAATTTTATATTATCTATTTATTTATTTGAGAGCGACAGACACAGAGAGAAAGACAGATAGAGGGAGAGAGAGAGAGTGGGCACGCCAGGGTTTCCAGCCTCTGCAAACGAACTCCAGACGCGTGCGCCCCCTTGTGCATCTGGCTAACGTGGGACCTGGGGAACCGAGCCTCCAACCGGGGTCCATAGGCTTCACAAGCAAGCGCTTAACCGCTAAGCCATCTCTCCAGCCCTGAAATTTTATATTAAAAAAAAAAAAAGCTACCAGGTATGGTGGTACACGCCTTTAATCCCAGCACTCAGGAGGGAGAGGTAGGAGGATCACTGAGTTCAAGACCAGCCTGGAACTCCATAGTGAATTCCAGGTCAGTCTGAGCTACAGTGAGACCCTACCTCAAAAAAAAAAAAAAAAAAGATAAACATGGCTGGGAAGATGGTTGCTTGCTCGCAGAGCCTGCCGAGTGGAGTTCAATTCCTCAGCACCCACATAAATCCAATTGTAGAGTAGACCGTGCATCTGGGATCCCAACACACCAGTGACAATAGGCGTACAGCCAGGAGAATCCAAAGTTCACAGGCCAACGAGGCTGACACTTGTCTGTAAGAAATCCTATCTCAAAGACAGGAGAAAAAGAGCACAGATCCTTGAGGTTGTCCTCACGTTATAGCATGTGAGGGCTTTTAAACACACATACACATGTATATATATATATATGCATACATACATGCACACACACAAATAAATAAAGGTTTTTAAACAAGCTAAATATTTTTAAATATTTTATTTATTTGAGAAAGACAGAGAGAGAAGAGACAGAGAGCATGGGCGTACCAAGACCTGTAGCCACTACAAATGAACTGCAGACTCATATGCCACCTTGAGCATCTGGCTTATGTGAGCACTGGGGAATTGACCCGGGGTCCTTAGGCTTCACAGGCAAGTACCTTAACCACTAAGCCATCTCTCTAGACCTCAACTTTTTTTTGGTTTTTCAAAGTAGTTTTTCACTCTGGCCCAGGCTGATCTGGAATTCACTATGTAGTCTCAGGGTGGCCTAGAACTCACGGTGATCCTCATACCTCTGCCTCCCAAGAGCTGGGATCAAAGGTGTGCGCCACCATGCCCAGCTCCCCTAAACATTTTTTTAAAATACTTTTATTTATTTGTTTGCAAGCAGGGAAAGAAAGAGAGAGAGAGAAAAGAGGGAATGAGCATCCTAGGACTTCTTGCCACTGCAAACAAACTCCAGATGCATGCACCATGCATACGGTTGTACAAAATACTGAGGATTTGAATCTTGGCCACCAGGCTTTGCAAGCAAGCACCTTTAACCACTGAGGCATCTTTCCGGTCTTAAACATGTTAAGTTAATGTTATTTTGACAGATGGCATCTGTTATTGTATTGTGTTTATTTCTGTTATGTTTAATTTCTAACCATTATGACAATTTTTTTATTTTATTATTTATTTTTTATTTTATTATTTATTGACAACTTCCATGATTGTAAACAATATCCCATGGTAATTAGCTCCCTCCTTCCACTTTCCCCTTTGAAACTCCACTCTCCTTCTTATCCCCTCCCTCTCTCAATGAGTCTCTCTTTTATTTTGATGTCATGATCTTTTCCTCCTATTATGACGGTCTTGTGTAGATAGTGTCAGGCACTGTGAGGTCATGGATATCCAAGCCATTTTGTGTCTGGAGGAGCACATTGTAAGGAGTCCTTCCCTTCCTTTGGCTCTTACATCTGGCTTACGTGGGTCCTGGGGAATCGAACCTGGGTCCTTAGGCTTTGCAGGCAAGCGCCTCAACAGCTAAGCCATCTCTCCAGCCCTGAGGGTGAATTTTCTAATTTCAGAAATCTCGAAGCATCTCCAGACCTTTCTGATTCCTTGGTGTTGGAGGAACCCAGCCACAGTTGGAGAAATCCGTTCTCCTTCATCAACCCCAGACTTTCCCTCCTCCACTCCTGCTCAGCCACAGAAAAGTCCTGCCTTCTCCCTGCTGACCCCAGGACTCCCTGACAGCATGCCAGGTAAACCCAGCTTTTCGGCAAAGGGATAGTGCTCACAGAGCAAGGAGAGGAAAAGCGAGGACTTGTCCGAGGACTTGTCAGGAGTCATGTTAGCAACAAAACCTGCCACTCCCCGCCCCCCCAGCATGACATAGTCTGCTGACACCAGGCAAGCTCATCCGGTTTTTTGACCCGAATTGCTCATCACAAACAGTTGCCTTCTCATGCAATCAGGGTAAGCTATGCATGGGCCTATTATTTCATGACTTTGAAACGGGGATGAAGGGTCTGAGGGATCACTGGGCCAAGCCCTCCCTGGGTAGTTTGCCTGAGCCCCTGTGAGGGTGTAGACCCTGGCTTTGTTTGCACTCCAGAACATGACTCCAGAGGATGACTGACAAGGGCAGACTTGGAACAACATTATTCCAGGGGGATAATCACCAGCCATCATAAATTCCTTTTTTAATAGTTTATTGCAGGTTGTAGACTATTGACAATGACTTTATTTTACAGCACAAAGGAAAATAGTTCCTTGTTGCTCTTAGTCTCTAAAACTACTTGAAGACTTTTTAGTACCCTCAGAGAGAACCTAGCCTTTCATGAAATGAATCATAAATAGTTGGGTTAAAGCCACTGTTAAATAAGAAGAGAGAGGAAAGGAAAAGAGAAAAGATATATTTGTCTCAGATACAAAGAGATGCTCCAGGAATCCCTTTCATGCAAATAAAATGCTAAGGACACTCTCAGGGTTATCTGTATCTTCCTTCCTGGGTAATGAATGAAATCAAATGGAAAAGTCTCTGAAAGCCAGTATAGACATAGAAGTCAGCGGAGAAATGAAAATAGGATTTCACTGAGGAAAACTGGGTTTCGTTTCATTTCTTGTTTTGCTCTAACCATATCACTTCATTACCACCTCCTTCTTGCGAGGAGACACTAACATCTTCATTAAAAACGTCATACTCTGTCAGGATTTTCATATTCTGACCTCAGATTTTGAAGTGAGAAATTTCTCATTGTCACTTGTAATTTTATGCCACTTACCAAACAGTTCCTATGCTGAAAGTGGTTATCATTAAAGTGAAGATAATTTTATGAATCCTTCATTAGAAGAGAGAGTTTATAATTGTGTGCATCTCTTTTACCCTTTCCTTTAAAAAAAATATGTTCCCAGGCTGTAGGGATGGCTTAGTGGTTAAGGCATTTGCCTGCAAAGCCAAAGTACCTAGGTTCAATTCCCCAGGACCCACATTAGCCAGATGCACAAGGGGGTGCACTTGTCTGGTGTCTCCCTCTCTCTCCCTCTTTCTCTGTGAAATAAATAAATAAAAATAAATTTTAAAAAGATTTGTAATATATATATATATACATATATATATGTATATTCCCTTCACTGAAAGAATATGTAAGCCCCAGAATATCTTTTTTTTTTCTTATAAAACATACATCGAGTCAGAACCCTGCAAGTCAGGTACATATGTGACTAATAATACTTTGATATATCTCTCTGCCTAATCATTAACTTTAAATGCCATATAAGAATTTGTAATCCACCATAAATTATTTCACAGAAATAATTTAAGAAACCTGCTGACTAATATGAAACATTCTAGTTTCCACCAGCAGTTGCCTGCAAACATTGGAAGAAAAAAAAAAAGCCCCAGATATAAGTTGACATAAATTGTAGAGACTATAAATCTCTAATGATCAAGTGGTGGTTAGATATTATTGAATTTAAAAGATAGGAACAAACGTATTAAACACCATGATGCCTTTCCAAGTGCCATGCTACATATCAAAGAGCCGGATTTTGCAAAATTCCCTCAAAGCTTTGTAACATTTCGTTCAGCATCCTGTCTCAGACTAGTTAGTCTAGGGGCCACATTTCAAAGTATATTGTACTAGAGTATACTGGTAGAAAATAGAGAGAAAAGGGGCTGGGGAGATGGCTTAGCAGTTAAGCGCTTGCCTGTGAAGCCTAAGGACCCCGGTTCGAGGCTCGATTCCCCAGGACCTACGTTAGCCAGATGCACAAGGGGGCGCACGCGTCTGGAGTTTGTTGCAGTGGCTTGAAGCCCTGGCATACCCATTCTCTCTCACTCCCTCTCTCTGTCTATCTGTCTGTTGCTCTCAAATAAAAAAAAAGAAAATAGAGAGAAAAGCATATTTCCAATTTGTGCAGATTACTTAAACTCTTTTTTAAAAATGTAAATTAGGAGGCAGGCGTGGTGGCGCACGCCTTTCATCCCAGCACTCGGGAGGCAGAGGTAGGTGGATTGCTGTGAGTTCGAGGCCACCCTGAGACTCCATAGTGAATTCCAGGTCAGCCTCAGCTAGAATGAGACCCTACCTCGAATTCCCCCCCTCGAGAAAAAAATGTGAATTAGAACATTAGCCTTCAAACTAAGACTTCTTTTATGCAAATGCTCTTTCTGCTCCAGGATAAGTTTCACAGAAGATCCGAATAAGCCTAAGTGATAATTATCCAAAAAGCAGTTAGGAAAGCCCTTCCCCTAGCCCACCTCCCACCCCTGATCAAATTCTTGGCTTTTGTGCAAAACTGGAAAATAATGTTCAGATTATAAGAAGCAACAGAACCTGAGTGAAGTCAGGCCACATTGGCCTGACAAGGGTGTGAACCCAGAGAGAGGGACAGGCAGCCGTATTCAGGTAAGACGCCGTAATTGGCTGATGTTTCTTTCCTTTTATTATTATTATTTTTTTTTTTTTTTTAGTTGAAAGGATTACTATGAAGTGCACAGGAAAATCCTAAATCTGGTTGGGAAAATTAATTCTCTTTTCAAAACTTTGTCCTTTCCTTCAAGTTGTGTCCCAAAGAGAGACAATTGCGTCAAAGAAGGTTAGGTGGTCTCGTTCTGAACACAGCCTTTAAACACATTCTAGAGGCCTATTAGACATCATGTAAACTGTAGACAGCAGTGTTCCTACTTCCCGATACTCCACATCTGCGCACCAGCTCCTTGGGAGCAGAAATGGAGACATGTGCATTTTAACATATTCCAAGAATACAGTCTCAGAGGGAAATCTACCTTTCACCATATATGGTCACTATGCAATTCTATCCAAGAACTCAATGCAGATATTTATGTAATATCACCATTCCTCACCCCCACCTCCAGGCTGTCAGGGGTTTAGGGAAATGCTTTGGGGAGGCCTCTACCACGTTGGTATTCCAAAATGTGAATGGTGCTGATGGAGAAGGCAGAAATTTTTTTTTTTCGAGTATGCATTGGACTATCAGCATGTGGGATATGTCAGGGCATATTTTTAATCTTTAGTCTTTCTAAAAATATCAATGGATAGAACAATTTGAAGTTACTACGCATACTAAACATTTGATTTGTGCTTGGGGGTTTGTTTTTAAGCTGTGGTCTTGATTCATTTCTTTGTTCATTCAATCATTTCAAGTATCCACTTGGATTCCAGTAATAGAAAAATGAAGTAAAATAAATACTGGGTGGCATTTCACGAGCGACCTGGGGAAATTATCCAATGTGGGTAGACTAAAGCCTGGCTGATGATTAAGGAGGGGGAAATACAGCTAATAAGTGGAATTACAACAGTGGAATTTCAAAGGAAATACAATGCTTAAGTGGCACTTAATTTTTTTTTTTTTTATGAGTCAGATTTGCTAACCAAACCAGTGTAAAATCAGCTTGTTTAAGTGTAAAGGCCATTTAAGGAACATGTAGCAAGGACTGAAGTGTCAAATAAACTACAGTGCTAATTACAGCGTTCTAATACCTTGTGGAAGAGAGAGTCATTAGGCCTGGATTCTAATTCTGTTCTTTTCTTAGCTATCTGGCTAGCACTAACTCTCCTCGCCAGAAAGTGAGATGGAAATGTATTTGTCCTCCTACTTCATAATTTCTATGGAGAGAAAAATATAAAATTGCCGGGCATGGTGGCGCACGCCTTTAATCCCAGCACTTGGAAGGCAGAGGTAGGAGGATCGCTGTGAGTTCGAGGCTGCCCTGAGACCACATAGTGAGTTCTGGGTCAGCCTGGACTAGAGTGAGACCCTACCTTGAAAAACCTAAGGGGAAAAAGAAAGAAAGGAAGAAAGGAGGATAGGGAGGGAGGAGAGGACTGATAACCTGGGGGGGGGGGGTGGCGCTCCTCTGATTTATTAATTATTTTTTTAATTATTTAATTTTATTTAATTATATTTTATATATATATAAGCAACAACAACAAAAAGAAAAATCACCACATTCCTAACCCCTGTGCCATAGTAGTGCTATCGAGGGGAGAGGTTGCTCTGGGAGGGAATAATCCAAAAAAGCCACCAATGTGGCTTTGCACTCAAGCTCTCTGGAAGGAGCCCAGGGCCGCTGAGGATGGTCATCTCTCTGTCCCCACTGATCCCATGGACACTGAGTCCAGCATGTTTTCTAGGAGGCAGGGCTAGCATACTCAGGCTCAAGGAATGGAGAGTCCGTGAGTCAACTTTCCAACACAGGCTTAGAGCAAAGGCTTCTCTCCGAAACTCCAGGGTGAGAAGAGTCTCTTTAGAGACCAGAGAGGTTGCAATCCCCAGTGCTGACCAGCCCACCACCCCAACGGTAGCTCCTCATCCATCCTCCTGCTCTGCTCACGCCCTGAAAAACACGTTACAGATCAAATCTCTTCAGCCAGCTGTTACCTACTTAATTATCCGGAGCATAGAGCTTAATCTAGATTCCATGATGGTAATTAAGCCTGTTTGGATCTTCGGTAAATTCTTTGAGCCTAATACAACTTCTGAAAGTGACTAGTGCTCTCTAATTATTTGCGGAGATGGTAACTGTGAGATCAGATGAAATCCACAGATAATCCTAAAATCTCATTTTAGCCGACAACGTAGCTCTTTTCCCACCAGCCCCAGCCCCAGAACTGACGAAGAAAAAAGCAAGGCTGGCTTGAGGTCCGAACTTAACTTTTCTTTCTCCTGCCTACCCTCTGCTGGAGATGTTAATGAATCGCTAAACTTCTAAGGTGTGTGTGGGGGGGGGGGGGGGGGGCGGTGCCAGGAGAAAAGAAAGTGGAAAATTGGCAACCTAGGGCACTGCCCAGCTGGAAAAACAGACACCAAGTACCGGGAAAACCAGAGTTCTGGCACAAAAGAGCAAGCCACAGGCCTAAACTTTGGAAGCCCTGGGCCACAGTTTCCGGAAGAGGCAGAATCAATGACCCTGTTTGTGATGTTGGTACACTTAGAGATTTGTTCTCTGCCCCGTTGGACCAGCTTCATGCAGCAAGGCTGGGCCTGGAGCCTGCTCTCCTGTGGGCCGGCATCAGCAGGACCAGGCCTGGGGCTTGTCCGCCTTGTTCCTCGGGTTGATCGCCATGGACTCACAGACCTGCAAAGACCAGGACTGCTCTGTACCTCCCGACCCGCTGGCCTCTCTGTCATGTTGCCTCCGCTTTCGGATTTTAATTCCTTTTCCCTGACTTCGTTGTTTACTCAAGTCAGAACAGCGTTTCACACAATTCCTTTGAGCCTAGATCTATTTTGAAGGAACATACTTTTTTTTTTTTTACATCATCCATAAGGTTATGTGAAATTTCAAAATAAATATCATAAAAAAAAAAATCAAGCCAGGCGTGGTGGCGCACACCTTTAATCCCAGCACTCCGGAGGCAGAAGTAGGAGGATCGCCCTGAGTTCGAGTCCACCCTGAGACTCCATAGTGAATTCCAGGTCAGCCTGGCCCAGAGTGAGACCCTACCTCGAAAAAAAAAAAATCAATACAAATATTTTAGAGCAAAGTTTTCTTTTTTTTTTTTTCGGGAAAGATTGGATTGGATACTATTATTAACGAATTAAATGTCCAGTCAAAGCACACAACACACAGAGTCCATTGATTTTTTTTTTAATTTATTATTTGTTTGTTTTGATAGGTGTGCTTCTTTGTTTACGGCCAGCCGTGTGGACCAGAATGTTCAGCTGGCTCGGTAAGTGGGGCGGCGTAGAATTTGGATGGGGGAGAAGACAAATGGAGGGGCTCAGTGGTAACTTCTTGGGGGTGGGATGACAGACACGTGTGGAAGCCAGCACCACTGGCTGGCTTGGAGAATAAATAAAAAAATAAAATAAAATAAATAATATAAAATAAAATAATAAAAAAACAGATAGATACTCAAAGCTGGTTCCTGAACTTCGTTTCTGCCCCTCAAAAGACGGGCTCGATGTGACCGTTCTGCACCTTCAGCGATGTCCTTCGGCCCGACAGCAGCCTCAGCATCTGCAAGAATGAGGGGGGGTCGGGGGGGGGGAGGTGATCCCGGCCACCAGGGCGCTGGGCGGGTGGGTTCAGAGCCCAGCGAAGGACGGGCTCGGCTCCTTTCTTCCTCGGAGGGTTGGAGAGACTTTTTTTTTTCCTCTCGGCTCAGAGCCCCCGCGTTCCCTCGCCCACTCCCCGAGGGTTGCAGAGCCGGGGAGCCCAGGTCCCTGGGGACCCGGAAGGGGACTCGGGCCACTGCGCGGCCAGCGGCCTCGGTCCTGCCCCCCAGCGGCCGGCGAGGGAACTGCGCCACGGAGCACACCTGGACCACCGCGGTGGGGGGAAAAGGATGCTCAGCCCAGCGGGTGGGGACGGCGCTGACTCCGCCTGACCGACACCCTCCCTCCCCTCCATCTTCTGGAAGGATCGTTCACACCCGTACCCACCTGAGACTGCCGGTCCAGAGCAGAGGCGGTTAGACCTCTCCCCGGGATCCTGCTGGCTTCGTGGACAATCGCGTTGGTTGCTGCGGGAGGACACTGGATCTTCAAGTGCCGGAGGTGAGAGATGGGGGACGCGCAGCAGTGGCCTAGCGGGTCCAGGCTCGAGTCTCAGTGCCTGTGCAGGGACTTACAGATGGCTTCTACCTCGTGGTCCTACATGGGTGTTTGGACTTTTTTTTTTTTTTTTCATAGCCACTTCAGCCGGGCAGATTCCAGCTGCCAGAAAATATGTTTGCTGTCCAACATTGCTCACCCAAGGACGAGATATAGTGCGTCTGAGGGAGGATGAGCCTCCCGTCTCGGCATCCCCTCCCCCTTAGGAAAAAGGCTGGTGGGGGGGGGGACCAGTCGGAGTCCGCTTTTTTTTTCCTTTAGCCATCCGGGTTTTTGCTAGTTCAGTGTCCCGTGTCAGGTGGAAATTTATTCATGAGGCCCCGAGCAGAGCTGATAACTTCTACTCCTTCTCCCTAGACATTCTGACTGGATTTAAATCACTCCCTGGTTGCAGCACAGGGTGCATGTTTTATGGGCCTTCTCCAGCGGGCTTTGAAGGATTTCCTTTCCAAATCCGTTCCTCCACTTCCAGTCCCTGAATAAATTACTTATCCCCTTCTCTCTGCTGCCCCAGGTTCAAGTGTGAATCGCGGAGGTCATTTTTTTTTTGGAGGAGGGGGGGCAATATCTTAGGACTAGAACTCTGGGGTTTATATATCAGTTGCAGCCCTGGGTTACCCACTTGTGATGTGATTGGTTGAGAAGCTTTAAATGTGTGAAACAATCAGGGAAGCTGGCCCTTGAACTTGATTCTGGTCACAGGCTTATCCCGGCATCATCGGAGAAAAAGGTCATTAGAAAACTCCTATGGAGGATTGTAAAAAAAAATACTCATGACGCTTCAGAGCATCTTGGAGCTTGTTTAAGATTGCCACTTGCCCGAGGTTGGTGCTAATGGATGCCAGGTAGACTTGTGTGTGTTTTGTTCTTTGGATAAAGGGGAAATAAATGGTCAGCCGAGGCCCTTGGGTGAGCCAAGAGGGGCTTGAAGTTTTCACCCTCCTACATGAACAGGTGCTCTCTCCTCTCTCTCTCTCTCTCTCTCTCTCTCTCTCTCTCTCTCTCTCTCTCTCTCTCTCAGAGGACAGTGAGCTCCTGCAAGTTGCCTACGTTCACACTTAACCAGCAGGATGCGTTCCTTGCCAACCCCTGAGAGCGCCATTGCCCTGTTCCTGCAGTGTGTTGAAGGCTCCTAAACGACTCCTCAGGGAGCCAGCCACTTCTTCCCAGTTCTCCATAGCAGCCCCTTCTGGGGTCCTGACTTATCCCACTTCCATTCAGTCCCCCTCAGACCTGAGCTCAGCCAGGATTCCTTGATTCTCCAGCTGGGCCTTCCCAGGCAAGGATAAGGACCATGTTTGCCCTTTCCTTATTTAAAATTTTACTAAAATAACAACATCCACAACAACAAAAAGTAAAGCAAACAAACAAAAAATTAAAACATGCAAAAGGGTAGACATCTGGCGTGTTTACAAAGCACACATTTCTTACCCTAAAATAATTAAAGCCTGTCACAGACTTGGCCTGTCCTGCCTCTGGCTGGCCTCATGGCTCCAGATGCCTGCCTGGTCCACATCATCACTGCTGCTCCTAAGACGGAAAGAGGTCTCACCATTCTGCTTCCCGGTCCCCTTTTGGGGCATTTCCGGCTTAGCTAGACTCCTACTTTTTTTTTTTTATATATGCCCTCCGTTGCCTAGTCTCTGAGCTGAGCAGAGGTGCTTTGGAGAAGAAAGCCTTTCCCAGTAGGGTCTCCAGGTTTCTCACTAGGCTCTCCCCTAGTGGCATGCAGGAAGGTTCCTGGCCTTACCTGTCGCCCTCTACTCTTGGGCAGCCTGCTCAGGTGGCAGAAGCTGGGTGCCATCCTCCCAGAAGCTTGCCCTCTGGCTTGCTCCTCCCCTCCTCCCTCTCCCACCAGCCAGTACTGCTGACAACCACCTGTTTTGTGTTTTGAAGACCGGGAAGCACCCCCACTCTCCACCCTCACAGACCTCCCACTGAGTTCCAGTTTCCAGTCCAAACTCCACATCTGAGTTCTTAACTCACTTGGAAAAAAAAAAAAAAAAAGCATTAGAAAGTCACATACTCTGAACTCTCATGCATATTCCAGTCTTTTCTGCCTGCCTGGTTGGGCTGTTAGTCTAGTTCTAATCCTAAAGGGCCCTGGAGGGGGTCCCCAGAGTGCCTGGAGGGTCAGAGTCCCTACACAATCACAGTCATCTCTGCTGAGCACCTCACGGCCTGATAGTGCCCCAAGTGTACTAGGAACAGTTGTACAAGCGAAAACTATGACCTGTTAGGTCGAGTACTATAAAGTCACAACTGGAGCTGGAGAGATGGCTTAGTGGTTAAGGCACTTGCCTGCAAAGGACCCAGGTTTGATTCCCCAGTACCCACTTAAGCGAGATACACAAGGTGGCTCATGCAGCTGGAGTTTGTTGGCAGTGGCTGGAGGCCCTGGTGCACCCATTCTCTCTCTCCCTCTCTGTCTCTCTATATCTGCCCCTTCCTCCCTCTCTCTCTCTCTCTCAAATAAATAAAAATAAAATATTTTTAAAAAGTCACAGCCACGAGTAAACAGATTCACACGTCCATGTGTGCGTGAAGGAAACCAAATTCCCCAGCTGCCGGCTGCCAAATGTTCTGGTGAAGTTTTTGCAGATTGTTTTTAGCGTCTTGCCTGCAGTTGTTACTAGGCAAGTGGAAGCGGTGTTAAAGGTTGGAGAGTAACTTTGGATGATTAAATTTTTTGTTTGTTTTTTCAGCGGGGCGTGGTGGCGCACGCCTTTAATCCCAGCTCTTAGGAGGCAGAGGTAGGAGGATCGCTGTGAGTTCAAGGACAGCCTGGGACTACAGAGTGAGTTCCAGGCCAGCCTGAGCTACAGTGAGACCCTACCTCCTAAAAATCCACACACACACACACACACAAATTTAAAACCATTACACTGTCTTATGTAAGAGGCAGTCTTTCCAAAAGGTGCACTTCTTGATATTAGAAGCTTGTCACTAGAAAGCCTTTGTGGCTATGACTAAGTGAAGGGTCCTCAGGTGGGGACAGTAATTGGACTGGACCCCATGTCATCACAAGGGTCTCTATAAGTGCAGGAGGGAGGCAAGCAAGTGAGGGACAGGGAACGATTTGCAGATGCCTTTGAAGATGAAGGGAGAGGCGATGGGCCAAGGAATGCAGGAAGCCTCTGGAAGCTGGAAGAGTCAAAAAGATGGATTCTCCCGGAGAGCCTCCAGCAGGAGCACAGCCTTGCCAACATCTTGATTTGAGTCCAGAGAGACCAATTTCAGACTTCTGACCTCCAGCACTGTGAGGCAATAAATTTGCATTATTTTAAGCCACTACAGTTGTAGCAATTTATTATAATAGGACAACAGCACTGTCCATTAGCTTGTTGATGTGGTTTGAGAAAAGAATGCCTTCTTTTAGATTTCATGGGAACATTGGTATAATGTGGAGAACAAATTGGAGTTCTTTTTGTTTGTTTGTTTGTTTGTTTTTCCACAAGCCCTTCCATTTTTCATTGACTCCATACCTACTAAGTCACAGTACACTAGCAAGAACCTTCTCTTGCCCAGGCTGACCTGGAACTCATTCTGTAGTCCCAGGCAGGCCTTGAAAGCAAGGCAGTCCTCCTACCTCTGCCTCCTGAGTGCTGGGATTAAAGGCTGTGCTACCACACCTGGTGTGAGAACCTTTTGAGGTTGGTTTTGTGATAAGGTTTAATATGGAGGAGGGCTGGAGAGATGGCTTAGTGGTAAAGGCACTTGCCTGCAAAGTCAAAAGACCCAGGTTCAATTCTCTAGTACCCACATAAGCCAGGTGCACACATCTGGAGTTCATTTGCAGTGGCCAAAGGCCTTGGCATGCCCATTTTCTCTTCTCTTCTCTCTCTACCTGCCTATTTCTCTGTCTCTCTCTCAAATAAATACAAATAATAAAAAAGAACTAGCAATTTCTTTAAATAAATAAATATACATACATATATATATGTATGTATATATAGAGGGGGGGAGGGGGGGAGGGAGGGAGGGAGGGAGGGAGGGAGGGAGAGGAGGAACTAAGCTCAGATTCCAAAGTCCATCTCTTTCCTCTGACATGCTTCCTTCCTTCTCAGAGAGCAGCTCACACATCATGTGCCTCAACCTGCACCCCAATACACCCCCAGGAACAGTGACTCAGTCGCCAAACTACCTTTTCATGGGACTTCCTCCTTGCAGGCAGCGTCAGTCAAAACTGCTGCTTGGGAAGCTGATTTGGCTTGCGAATCGGGTTTCTGCTGAATGGTTTCTAGGCCGGTGGCATAACTAGACATTATTTGCAAACTGGACTTCGGGTTTGCCGAATGCACAGGTTCGGGCCAGTTGACGGAAAGTAGTGTACACTTTCCAAACCAAAGGAAGGAGTAGATTCAGTGTTTCTGTGACCTGGCTCCTACCACTTGCCCTCTGGAAGGGGAAAGGAAGCCCTGGGGGACAATGCCAGGCATTTTGAAGAGGAACTGTGAGACTGGGGTTCTTGGGTGGAGGGCATCCTGGTGTCAAAGGAGGGCTTGTGTGAGTGAGGGTGTCAGGGCATGTCTGTCTGTACTGCATAGAGTAGGAGATACCAGCATGTTGTGAGTGCGTGAGGGCTCGTATGAGAATGCACGAGTGGGAAGACTGCAAAACTGCGGGTATGAGGGGCTGGAGAGATGGCTTAGCGGTTAAGGCGCTTGCCTGCAAAGCCAAAGGACTGCGGTTCGATTCCCCAGGACCCACATAAGCCAGATGCACAAGGTGGCATATGTATCTGGAATTTGTTTGCAGTGGCTGGAGGCCCTGATGTGCGCGCGCTCTCTCTCTCTCTCTCTCTCTCTCTCTCTCTTCCCCTCTCTCAAATAAATTGGGAAAAGGTGTGCCTGCTGAACAAATGTGCGTAAGAGTTGTGCTTTAGGGCATGGGAGTATACGCATGTGTGTACAAGTGTTTGACAGAGGTCAGTGGTGTGTGAGTGTGTCAGTGTGGAAGTGTAGACGTTCTGAAGGCTGCAGGCTTTTGCCAGCCCAGAAGTGCCCTACTGCCATGACCTTGAAGTGCCCATGGCTTGTGCTACTTGGGCTGACCCTGAGTCATGCCAGAGAGCAAGCCAAGGAAGGCTTACCCTGCCGCCTCATTGAGCCCAGGGTAGAAATTGTACATTTATTTTGCTCTATGACAATATAATTAGCTTCCCCTCTTGTGAGGAATGAAAGGGCAGTGTGCCCCTGACAGCTGTGGGAGCTGTCTTCCTGCCTGGATGAATCCAGTCTCCACCAATACTGTTACACCTGTTTAAACAAGGAGCAGAATAGGTATTTATTTGAAGTTCAAGAGGCCACATGAGCCACGGCCTCCCATCTAGGCCTGGATATAATTATACAGATACTTAATTCTTTGTTCTGAGAGGTTTCTCAACCCACGGTCCCTCAAAGGCTTAGGAAATTGGCCTCATCTCCAGACTTGGTATTTCCCCAGGATGACAGAGTGAGCACTGAGGATGCAGGGCCTGTGCGAGCAGATGTCCCTGGGATGGCGACACCCCAGCTCCTGCTGGTCATCGGACATTGGATCAAAGTGTGGAGTGCCAGGCGCCTCTCCTGGTATTTTGTCACTCTTTTGTGCTTGGAGTGGAGCCCAGGCAGGAATTTGGAGTTTTAAAATTTCTCTAAGCAATTTGAATGATGACCCGAGTTTGGGATTCCCTAGCCTAGGACCTGGGGGCAGAAAGGAGATGCAGCCGGGCGTGGTGGTCCACGCCTTTAAACCCAGCACTCCGCGAGCAGGGGTAGGAGGATCACCATGAGTTCGAGGCCACCCTGAGACTATGTAGTGAATTCCAGGTCAGCCTGGGCTAGAGTGAGACCCTAACTCAAAAAAAAAAAAAAAAAATGGAGATGTGTTTCTGGGATGAGAGCAGGGACAAACAAGTAATGTTTATGATTTACTGAGAACTACTCACATGAAGACACTCGGCATGCCCACTTGGCAGAAAAAAACATCTGAGCTTTTTCATTCATTTCTCTGTCATGTCACTTTAAAAGTCTGTTTGATGCTTAAAGTTCTCGAGCATATACTAAATGTTTAAACCAATACTCCAACCTGATTAAAGCATTTATGGAAAATAAAAATGTTTTGCTAGAAAGGGGACAAAAAAACAAGAACAGCCATTCTGGAGGACATTTCCTTGGGTTGTCCACACAGGGGCACAGTGAGCTGGACCCTCAGCAGCCTGAGTGAGGGCTTACTGAGCACTTGTTATACATATCATACATGTACGATGGGCTGGAGAGATGGCTCATCCAGTAAGGCACTTGTCTACAAAGCCTAAAGACCTGGGTTCAATTCCCCAGTACCCATGCAAAGCCAGATGCACAAAATGATACATGTATTTGGTTTGTTTGCAGTGGCTAGAGGTCCTAGCATGCCCATTCTCTTCCTCTCTCTCTTTTTCCTTGCAAATAAATAAAATATTCTTTAAAAAGAAACAAGGGTGGGATGAAACAAGTTGGGGGAAAGGCCACTGAACAGAAAGGCAGAAAATATGAAGTTCAAAGTTTATGTTGGGGGGGGTAACAAAGAAGTTTATGTCAAGACCTGAGCAAGGGCCACATTGTATTCTAGATATGTGGAGATGGCCCTAATAGGAGGGCAGGGAGATTGGGAAGCACTGGGCCTGAGCTCAGCAGGAAAGAGAACATTGCAGAAGGGAGAAGTAATGCTGTGGAGAGAGGAGAGAAAGCCACACCCCAGGCAGAGACCAGGGGGAAACATCTGGTCATCAAAAACAAATTATACTAAGATATGGAAAAGGACAGCAAGAGCAGATGAAAAGAAACAAGGTACAACCTGTTCATATTGAAAAATTGTTTTTTAAATACATTTATTTATTTGAGAGAGGAAGTCAGAGAAAATGGGCACACCAGGACCTCTTGCTGCTGCAAACAGACTCCAAACATGCGCTATACTTTGTGCATCCGGCTTTATGTGGGTGCTGGGCAATCAACTTCTGGCCAGCAAGCAAGTGCCTTTGGCTGATGAAACCCCTCCCCCCCCCCCACAGTCCTAAACAATTATTTTTAACACAAAACACACCACTATGCAATTTTACTGTAGAGAAAAGTTGTACAACTTTACAGAAACCATTGACGTCCAGTTCTGCACAGACCCTGTGGCCTTGTGATTGAACTTAGCACAAAGTTGTATGGGAACATCTGTCAGTTCTCTGTCTCGCTTGCAGATGGTACCAGCAGTCTAAACTTGTAAAAATTTGTAGATGTGGGGTTTGAGCAGCTCTCCTGCCTCCCTCTGGTGGCCCCACCTGTCACCTGGTCACCTGCGTGTGTGTGTGTGTGTGTGTCTGGTTCAGAGCGAAGTGGGTTCCGATCGCCTTGCTGTTTCCTCTGCTGTCCTGTAGGGGCCGCTGCAGCAGTTACGAGGGAATGCCCTGGGTGCCCACGGAGGGGGCAGGGAAGAAACTAGATTGGGAGACTGGCCAGCAAAGAACTGCAGGGGGCTCAAAGTAAAAGAGGGTCTGGACAGATGGGTGAAGAATTATCCTGCCCTACGGACCTGGGAGAGAGAGACCAGGCCCAGAGGAATCCTGTTTGTTTTTTGTTTTTTTGTTTTTGTTTCTTTTGCACTGCCCAGAAGGACCAGTACTGGGCTGAGCCCACTCCCTGCCTGGCACTGTCATTTCCTGCTCAGATCCAAAGAAGTTCTTCTCTCAGTCAGCTAGGCAATTGCCTCCTTTTGCAGTACCTAGGACATGGCACTGTCATGTGAGACCTGGGTTGTTGAAATAGGCAAGGAATTCCACCAGCCGGAGGCAGGCAAGGTTCCACGCACGTACAGACTTCACAAGGCGTAGTGAAAGGTGACGTTAGCAGGCTGCGGTGGTGGCTGGATGGGTGAAGTGTTTGCCACGAAAGCATGAGGGTATGAGTTCGGATCCCCAGAACCCATAGAAGGCCAGGCATGGTGACGCACTCCCCAAATCCCAGTGCTGGGAAGACAAACAGGGGACCTCTGGGGTTCACTGGATAGCTAGTCTGGCTAAATCTGTGAGCTTCGGGGCACAGCAAGAGGCCCTGTTTTACACAGTGGAGAGAAATCAATTCAGACCACCCAAAGTCAACACCCCTGGCCTCCACACACAGCACCTGTAAACACATGTCACCCCCCCACACACACATACAAACACATATACACACATGCATGCACCCCCTTCACATACATAAGCAAAAGAAAAGTTAATAAAAGTCACATCCCATAACCCACAGCCCCATAAGGAATACCAGCAAGCTCACTGAGGAGGGCCCTCTGCAGAGTGGGGCAGGGAGGAGGGGGCGGATGGTAACAACACATGATGTTTCCGTACAATGTATATTCATAATAAGAATTAATAGATATTAAAAACGAATAATAAAACAAGTGAGTGTTGATATGATGGAATATATTATGAAGATAGTGAAAAAAAGTGAGTGAAGCTGCCATGTTAGATGTGGACAGAATGGGATGCCC